>NC_067142.1:72643135-72943135 GCF_903995435.1 Acomys russatus | reverse complement strand
TACACAGAGAAACTCTGTCTCAAGAAACCAAAAAAAGAAAAAGAAAAAGGCCCCTCAAAATGCTCATTATCATGTTGATTTAAAAAAACCAAACAAACAAACCAAAACTTGTCTTGCCAGGGCGCTGGTGGCACACATCTATAATCCTAGCACTCAGGGAGGCAGAGGCAGGTGGATCTTCATGAGTTCGAGGCCAGCCTGGTCTACAAAGGAGTCCAGGATAGCCAAGGCTGCACAGAGAAACCCTATCTCGAAAAACAAAAACAAAAACAAAACAAGAGAGAAAGAAAGAAAAAAACCAAACTTGTCTTGATGCCTGGTGGTGGTGGTCTATTCCTTAAATCCCCGGAGGCAGAGGCAGGAGGATCGATGTGAGAAGTCAGTCTGGTCTACAAAATAAGTTCCAGGACAGCCAAGGCTACACAGAGAAACCCTGTCTGGAAAAAACAAAAGCAAAACAAACAAAACAAAAGAAAAAAACCAGTGGTAAGGCAGGCATGGGATAAAAGCACGGAACCCCAGCAGAGGCAGAAGGGTCAACAGTTTAAAGTCAGCTCCTGCTGCCTAGTGGGTTTGAGTTCTGCCTGAATTCGCGAGACTTAGAACACAAGCAAAACAAAGGGCCAAAGCCCAAGATGGAGATCATTTGCTGAGCAGCATATCCTTCCGCACCGTGACGTTTCATCCTCCCTTTCCCCATTCAGGGCCTCGCACCTCTGCACAGTCATGCACAGCAGGCAGCCTGCTCTATCCTGAGCTGTATTGCCCAGTGCAGGGGTGTTAAGTTATCATTCTCACAGTAAAAAACAAGCCGGCAGAGTCCTACAGGCTTGTACTCCCCTGCTTTAGGAAGTGGAGGCAGGAAGATCAGGAGTTCAAGGTCATCCTCATTGACTGTGTCCAGTTTCAAAATAAAACAAAACAGGCCAGGCCGGTGACACTGGGCCCGTAATCTCAACTACTTGGGAGGCTGAAGCCACAGGATGGAAAGTTCCAAGGCCAAGATAGGCAGTTCTGATCCTGCCTCAAAATAAAAAACATAATCAGGGCTGGGAACATAGCCCAAGTGACAGAGCACCGGCCTAGTTGTGTTTGAAGCTATAGGTTTGACCCTCAGAAAAAAAAAAGGAAGGAGATAAGTGGAAATTATCTATAATAATTTGTTTCATTTTTCCTTAAAATGACTTGTTTTGAGCTGGGCATGTCAGCTTACACTTGTCATTCCAGCCCCACGGAAGCTGAAAGCTTGAGGATGGAAGCCAGATGGTGGGTGGCACCCGCCTTTAAGGCCAGCACTAGGTGGATCCCTGAGTTCGAGGCTAGCCTGGTCCACAGAGAGAGTTTTAGGACAGCCAAGGCTATATATGACCATCTCTAATAATAATAATTATTATTATTATTTTATTATTTGCTTTATTCACACATATGTAGCTACTTTTCATGCTGAATTAATTTCAGAATAAAATAATCTTAACATATACCAGTCCACAACATCGTCCTATGCCTGATAATTAAGCAGCAATTTTTCAGGACTCTGAGCGATCACCTGAGGCACTGCCCTGTGCTTTAACACCGGTCCCTGTTACATTCTTTCATATGCAAAAACATCAGCTTTTAGAGCAAGAAGGAGCCTGGGAAACTCTCAGGCTCCAACACCCTCAAATTCCCGAGGAAGGAATCCTACACAGAGTACCCAACGCCCAAATAAACAGTGTTCCAGCCAGAAGCCCCAGCACCTCCCTTAGTACCCTGCCGAATTCATTAGGCCTCCTTCTACTGGGAGGCCAAGCCTACCTTAATTTCTAATTAGTTCTATCATCTGGTTTTTTGTTTGTTTTTCCTTTTCCAAAGCTTTTCACATCCAAGTTTTAGAGATCCTCCAGTTAGAAATGGTAACAAACAGCAAATTTGTAGAAACATTACGCATGATAAAGAAAACCATGCAGTAGAGAGTTTCCCTCCCTCTCTCCCTTCTCTGAAGCCATCTTGTTATGTAGCCCTCATTAACCTTTGAACTCACGATGTGGACCAGGCTTGTTTTGAACTAAAGATTCTTAGACTTTAGTCTCCCTAGTTTGGGGATAACAGGCCCCATCGGCAGGGCTGAGGCTCGGAAGGCCCTCTCTCTCTCTCTCTCTCTCTGTCTCTCCGTCTGTCTGTCTGTCTGTCTGTCTCTGTCTCTCTGTCTGTCTCTGTCTCTTTCTCTCTGTGTGTCTCTCTGTCTCGTTGTCTCAGTCTCTGTCTCTCTCTGTCTCTGTCTCTGTCTCTCTCTCTCTTCCCCCCCCCCCTTCCTCCCTCCCTCCCTCCCTCCCCACAAATGCTGGATCACTTGGGAGATGGGGCCCTGGGAATACCCGTAGTGAATTCTCTTGATTAAGCGAGTAGAGCTGGGAAGACCCACCCACTGCCAATGACAGCATCCCACCCCCACCCCCGCCCACCGCCCCCTTGCTGGGATCGCAGTTTGCATATAAAGGAGAAAGTGAGCCTAACTCGTCTTCAATCTTTCTTCTTCCAGGCAGCGAAGCCAAAATGACCAGCTGCTTCAAGCCCCTCTCACTGTGTCCCTCCCAACCCCCGCGCCGTCCTGATGTTCCCCTTCCTCCCCTCCCCCCCCTTCCCACCACTGCCACCCCCACCCCCGTCACCGCTGCTTCCTACCAGGAAAGGCTGTATCTTGAAACGTGATCCAGAATAAGCCCTTAACCAAGGCACGTAGCCCATGTTGTTCTGGAACTTGCAGCAGTGCTCTTGTCCCATCCTCGGAGTGCAAAAAAGAAAAAGAAAAAAAAAAAAATCTAACTCCTTGAAATATGCGAAGTGCTCTTCCTCTCCAAAGAATTTGGCAGTGATGAGGAACAACATATGATCATTCTGACAGTCACCGGAGCTGGGATGTTGCTCAGTGTGTGGCGCTTGCCTAGCATGCGCTCACGAGGCTGTGGGTTCAGTCCCCCAGGCCGAGAGTTAAATTGGCCATTAAAGCAGTGTGTTACTGAAAGAAAGCTCGAAATGATCTTGAAAGATTCGGTTGTCAGTTTGCGTGTGCATCTGTGCTAAGAATAGCAGAAGATAGTGTTTGTCAGCTGCTCACCGTGCAGCAGCCATTGCTCGCCTAGTATCTTATGAACATTGACGTCAGCAGTTCTTCTACTCCTTGGTCATGGTGTCACCCTCATGCTACAAACGCTGGAAGCGGGAGACAGAACAACTTAGCAATCGCTAAGTGACCAAGTGACAGCTGGAATGCGCCTTTCTCTTTGCATGCAGGTTGCTACCAGAGCAGTCAGTGGTAATGCACTGCATGCACGTGGAAAGCAGCAAGTGGCAGGTCGCAGTTCCTTCCACCTTGTTGTTTGCCCACAGTGCTCTACCCCATTTGAAAATTATATCTATACATTAAGTAGGCCAGAGGTCGCCTACTGTATTAGTCAGGGTTCTCTAGTGAAGAGAACCAATAGGATGAGTATATTTTATAATGGGGGGGTTATTAGATTGGATCACAGATACAGGCTATGTAATCTGACCATGACCATCTTCATATTGAAGACACCATGAACCCAGTAGTCTATGAGGCTGGTGCCAACTCCTTCTCCTTTATACCTCCTTCTCTCCCCTATCCAGCTCTTTCCCTTCCTTCCACTCTTCTCTTTTAAATGCTAAGCATGAAGCCCAGGCCTGTACATGCTGGGTGGGTAGCTCTACCACTGAGCCACGTCCACAGCACTCATGTTTGCCTTTGAAAGTCTTCCGACCTGACCATGGTCTTGGATTTCCACACAGATGCTACTGCCGTGGTTTTTCTTTTTCTTTTTGGTTTTTGGAGACAGGGTCTCTCTGTGTTAACCTTGGCTGTCCTGGAGTCGCTTTGCAGACCAGGCTGGCCTCGAACTCACAGTGATTCACTTGCCTCTGCCTCGAGTGCTGGGATTAAAGGGGCGCACCACCACGCCCGGCTGGCCTGCCATGATTTTTCTATCCAACCATCAACCTAGGCATTTCCCCATGCTTCAGATAGATGCTGTTTGTTTGTGCCCTGTGTAACTGCAGCTCAGATGTGTTTTCCTACATGGATGGGTGAGTGGAAGAATCGATGAGTAAGCAATTTTACTCTTGTACAGCTCCGGATTCAGATATAATGTTAGAGCTGTGTTGACTGGCTCTGTTATGGCTTTTGTTTCAAGTGTCTGCTGCAGGCTCCTGTGTTTGGACACTTGGTGCTCAGAAATGATGCAGTCTGGGAGGTAGACCCTTAGGGACATGTGACCTACTGGTATGGCTAGTTTTAAACATCAGCTTGCCACAGCCTAAGATTATCTAAAATGGAAGTCTCAACTGATGGATTATCTAGATCAGGTTGGCCTGCGGGAGGTTGTCTCAGCTGCTAATTGATGTAAGTGGTATCTGCCCAGTGTGGGTGGCACCATTCCCCTGGCTTGAGGCCCCAGACTATGTAAGAGAAGAGAAGGCTGGAGTGTGAAAATAAGACAAGCAAGGATCCACAGGACTGATCTCTCTTTGCTCTTGGCTGCCCCTAAATGATGTACTGTACTTTGCAATCGTGAGCCAAAATAAACCATCCCTTCACGCCGGGTGTGGTGGCGCACGCCTTTAATCCCAACACTCGGGAGGCAGAGGCAGGCGGATCGCTGTGAGTTCGAGGCCAGCCTGGTCTACAAAGTGAGTCCAGGATGGCCAAGGCTACACAGAGAAACCCTGTCTCAAAAAAACCAAAAATAAATAAATAAATAAAAATAAACCATCTCTTCCCAGCTATGACCAGAAAAGCAACAAGCAGAGCCTTTTCAGAATAGGGAGGCTATGAGCGTTTGCGCACCGAGTTTTGTGTATGATTTCTGCTCCTCTCCAGACCCCCTCTGGGTTGACTCCCTGCATCATGCAGTGACTTTAGGTTTAGTTCCTGAACAGCTGCCAAGTTGTTTCCTCAGCAGCTGTATCATCGCGCATTCCCACAAGCACAAGGGCTCTGATTACTGCACGTCTTTGCCAATGCGCCTTTTTTTTTTTTTTTCTATCCTCTTTTCTTCTGGCCATCCTGGTGGGTACGGCGCTTTTGGTTTGAATTTGCCTGACTAATGACTTTGAGAATCTTTTTTTCTTTTTGTCTTTTTTGAGACAGGATCCAGATATGTGGTCCTGGCTAAGCTACATCCTCAGCCCAACAATGGCTTTTTGTTTTGTTTTCTGCATGGGTGTGTTTTTTGGTTTGCTTGCTTATTTGTTTATTTGATTGGTTTTGGATCGGTTGCTGTCGTTGTTTGAAACAGGGTCTCACATGACTTAGGCTGGCCTCAAACTCTTGATCCACCTGCCTCCCCCTCCTAAGTGCCAAAATTACAAGCATGTGCCACCACACCTAACAATGGATTTTTCACATATGTGCACTAAGATATTAAGCAACCAAAGGCTTGTCAGAAGTAAAAATCTACACATAAGCAGTCTTAAGGCTCTCTGAAGTTCGCATGTCCCATTCAGACCAAGGCTTTCTGCACTTAGCAGACAGATATCTGGTAATCCTGAGCACTGTCACTTCAGGAACTATTTTTCACAAATCGTAAGTGGAAGCTAGGAATGGTAGCCAACAGTTGCCTAACATGCTCAAAACCCTAGATTCCATCTCAAACTATTAAAAAAAATTTATTTTTATTATTATTATTATTATTTTTTACATCTTCTGGGTGTGGTGCTGCACACCTTTAATCTCAGCACTTGGGAGGCAGAGGCAGGTGGATCTCTGTGAGTTCAAGTCCAGCCAGGGCTATATAGTGAGACCTTGTCTCACAAACAAACAAATACCATCTGTTTTTTATGGTGAAGCCTTTATTATTGGAATCAAATATTTCACAATAAAATTCTAGAGTCCGTGTTGTGACTGAAGACCACAGTCAAGATCAAGGAACACAAGTTCTATAGATGTTAGCTGGGAAATTCAGGTTTGTTTTTGTTAGGTATTTTTTGTTTTGGTTTGTTTTTGTATTTTGAGACAGGGTTTCTCTGTATAGCCTTGGCTGTCCTGGACTCACTTTGTAGACCAGGCTGGCCTTGAACTCACAGCAATCCGCCTGCCTCTGCCTCCCCAGTGCTTGGGTTACAAGCGTGCACCACCACGCCCCCTCCTCATTTCTTCTTTTCTTTTTCTCAAGACAGGATTTCCTCTGTGTCACCCTGGCTGTTCTGGACTCTGTAGATCAGGCTGGCCTCAAACTCACATCAATTCACCTGTCTCTGGCTCGAGGCGTGTGCCACCACACCCGACTTCATTTTTTCTTTTGTTTTTTTAAAATTTATTTATTATGTATACAATGCTCTGTCTCCATGTACACTTGCAGGCTAGAAGAAGGCATCAGATCTTATTATAGATGGTTGTGAGCCACCATGTGGTTGCTGGGAATTGAACTCAGGGCCTTTGGAAGGACAGACAATACTCTTAGCCTCTTTCCCTTCCTTCCTTTTTTCCTCCCTCTCCCCCAACCCCCTTTTGACAGGGTGTGATGGATCCCAACATAGCCTTAAACTCACTATGTAACTAAGGCTGACTTTGAACGCCTGATCTTTCTACCTCCCAGGTGCTACCATTCCAGGTTGATTGGTGCTTTTTCTTAAGAACATTCCGCCGGGCGTGGTGGTGCACGCCTTTAATCCCAGCACTCAGGAGGCAGAGGCAGGCGGATCGCTGTGAGTTCGAGGCCAGCCTGGTCTACAAAATGAGTCCAGGATGGCCAAGGCTACACAGAGAAACCCTGTCTCGAAAAACCAAAAAAAAAAAAAAAAAAAAAAAAAGAACATTCCAAGGATCCCAGGCATGAAGACATCGTGCCTTTGTTCCCAGCACTCAGGAAGCAGAGGCAGACAGATTTCATTGGCTTTGAGACCAGCAAGTTCCAGGCCAGCCAGAGAGAGCTCAAGGGAGTGTTTTGGACACTCTTGGAGAGGGTTGAGGAGAGTCATTCAAGGTCACTGATAATGCTGTCTTCACAGCTCAGGTTTCACATCTGTTCTTTGCTTCCTTACCCACAGGCCTCTGCTTGCTCGTTTATGGAGTTGCAATTTCTGCCTTCAGCGCTGCTGAGGTCACCTGGAATTCTGAATGCCACACTCACTGTGGGGTGCCACTAGGCAATTCCATCGGGTGCCTCAGGGAGCATCCCCTGCGCTTTGAATGTTGTTAACCCCATCAGAGTCACTTCTGTGTGAATAAGCCGGCTGGAAGTGTGCATAGCCACTTCTGAAGCTCTAAGCAAGCTTTGCTATCTCTGCAAAGAAAAGAATTGTAGAGCAAACACAAGACCTTTTTAATGGTGTTGGGAACACTTCTAAGCAAGCCTCCCTAAGCCGGTCTCCTGACATTCCTGCTCTTGCCTACAGTCAAGGGAGTTCCTGTGTTTTTGTGAGTGGGTGGGCCAGTGCTATTCTGGGTCTCTCCTTCTCCGCTGCCAACAGAGCAGGTGTTTTTCATGGAACACTAGTGCTGCCAGGATCCACGCTGCCTCTCTTTTGTATTTAGCACTTGTGTCTGGGCTATCTGGTGCTGCTGCCTGGGCTGGCGTTTCCTTTCTCGAGCCTTCTTTTCTCATTGCATGAGAAGATGAAGACTCTTGGGGCTGACAGGATAGTGAGGAAGGTAAAGGCTTCTCCCACTTCTCCCACCAAGCCTGGTGACCTGGGTAGGATCCTCAGAACCCACAACCCATGTGTTGCAGGGAAAACTGACTCCTGCAAATGGTCTTCTGACCTCCATGTGCACCCCCATGTACATACACACTAAATATTTTTTTTTTTTTAAAGAGAGAAGTTGAAGAATCTGTCAGAAAGATATGCAGCTTGCTTCTAGGACTTTACAGAGGAGAAAGCCTTCCCAATCTCTCTCTCTCTCTCTCTCTTCAGGCAGAGAGATGCCACATTAGGAGGCTGAGGCAAGAGACTAGCTTGAGCTCAGGACTTTGAAACCAGTCTGGGGACTATATTGAGGCCCTATCATAAAACAAAAAGAAAGGAAAGGAAAAGAGGAGAGAACCCAAGTAAAGTCACAACAGAAAGTGCTACACAGTATCTTAGGAATCAGGTAACTGTGCAGCCCTTGACTCTTCAGAGTCAGCAGAGCATCGTAGCTTCATACATTGTTGGGTACTGACAATAATCCTTTAAAGTAAGCAGGCAGACAGCCCAAGCGAGGGCCTGGGAGATGGTGCAGTGGGTAAAGGTACTTGCCACCAAGCCTGATTGCCCAAGTTTAATCCCCGGGTATTAGTCAGGTTTCTCTAGAGTAACTGAATTTATAGAAAGTGTGTGTGTGTGTGTGTGTGTGTGGAGGGAGAGAGAGAGAGAGAGAGAGAGAGAGAGAGAGAGAGAGAGAGAGAGAGAGAGAGAAATATAGAGATACAAATATAAAGGTATTTATTAAAATGGCTTACAGGCTGTGGTCCAGCTAATCCAATAATGAGTGCCTATGAACAGAAGGTCCAAGAATCCAGTAGTTCAGGTCTTGAGGCTGGATGTCTCAGCTGGTCTTCAGTATACGCTGGAATCCAGAAGAAGTGGGCTCTAATGCCAGTGAAGGAACAGACTTGCTGGTGAGGGCAAGAGCAGGCAGGCAAAATGAGAGAGCTGCCTTCTTCCATGTCCTTAAACAGGCTTCCAGCAGAACATAAAGCCCAGGGTAGAGGCAGTTCTTTTTACCTCAAAACATCTAGATTAAAGGTGTGTCTTCCCACCTGAAAGATCTGCCTTAGAAGCGTATCTTCTCATCTGGCCTACAAAGAGAGTTCCAGGACAGCCAGGGCTATTATACAGAGAAATTCTGTCTCAAAACAAACAAAACAAAAACAAACAGACAAAAACAAAACAAACAACAAAAAAAAAACTGTATCTTCTCATGTGAAATGATTTAACTACACAGTTAAGCCATTTTGGGGTTTTGGTTAATTCCAGATATTGACAACCAAAATAGCAATCACCCCCAGGTTCCGTTCCACATAGTGGAAGGAAAAAATGGACTCCCACAAGTTGTCCTCTAACCTGCACACAATGACATACATACATGTATGTCTACATACACACATACACAATACTTTTTAAAAAAATAAGTGGGATGGAAGTTTAGCTCAGTAGTAGAGTACTTGCCTGGTATACAGGCAAACCTAGCTGCCAGTACCAATGTGGGGGAAGGGGTGGAGAACAAATAGTCCTATGACTTGGGAAGTAAAGGCAGGAAGATCAGGAGTTCAAAGCCAGTCTATGATACTTAACAAATTTGAGGCCTTTAATCCCAGCACTTAGGAGGCAAAGGCAGGCAGATCACAGTAAGCTTGAGTGAATGAGAGTCAGGGTAGCCAGAGCTACATAGAGAAACCCTGTCTCAAAAGAGAAAGAAACCCAATTACAAATGACTAAGGTTGTAGCTCAGTTGGCAGAGTACTTGCCCAGCATGCACAAGAACCAGGTTTCCATCCCTGGCACTGCAAACACTGGCCAGGGTGGCACATGCCTGTAATCCCAGCACCCAGAAAGAAGAGGGTCAGAGGTTCAAGGTCTCATCCTAAGGGACTTAGAAAGTCTGTGGCCAGCTTGAGCCTCTGCATGAGACCTTGTCTCAAACAAGAAGACACAGCAGAGTTAAAGCCAAGCCAAGCATGTATTTCAGTGGCCTCCTGAAGTTCTGCCAAGTTACACACACACACACACACACACACACACACACACACACACACAGAGAGAGAGAGAGAGAGAGAGAGAGAGAGAGAGAGAGAGAGAGAGAGAGAGAGAGAGGCAAAGGTGGATCTAAACATACAGAGTCAAAGAAAGCAAAAACGAGCATACCAGTGAATACTACATTTAAAAAGGATTTGTCTTTGAGGGTGGGGGTAACTGTGAGTCTAAGAGGAGTTAAAAGGAAGAATGGGAGGGGGTGAATATACCAAAATACATGTATGCATATTTGAAATTCCCAAAGAATTAATAAAAATACTATAGAAAACAAAAACAACATTAAAAAGGGAACAAGACAATAAGAATAACACTATATGCTTTGTGACAGTGGAATCAACCACGGTAACTGTTACGAAGGACATTTCCTTGGGGCTGGCTTACAGTTTCCGAGGTTTAGTCCATCATCATTATGTCAGGAAGCATGGCAGCGTGCACACTCACATGGTGCTGGGGAAGGAGCCGAGAATTCTACATCTTGATCCGCAGGCAGCCAGGAGGAGACTGTGTGCAGCACTGGGCTTGGCTTGAGCATAGAAGACCTCAAGGCCCGCCCCCACATGACACACTTCCTCCAACAAGACCACACCTCCTAATAGTCAAACACACACACACACACACACACACACACACACACACACACACACACACAGAGTCTATTTCTATTCAAACCACCACATCATGAAAGCATGAAAACTTGGCTTCAGATTCCTAGGGCTCATGGGAAAAGCTGGGAGAGCGGCTCATGCTGTGCTCCCAGTGCCAGTTCTGGTCTGGGTTTAGGGAGGGCCCTCGTCTAAAAAAAAAAAAAAAAAAAAAAAAAAAAAAAAAAAAAAAAAGGTGGAAGGGTCTAGAGAGATGTCTCAGCAGTTAAAAGCATTGGCTGTTCTTCTAGAGACCCTGGGTTCGATTCTTAGCACCCACGCAATGGCTCACAACCATATGTAAGTCCAGTCCCAGGCGATCTGATCCAATTAATATCTTCTTCTGGCCTCCTCCAGCCCAGGCATGCATGTGGTACACAGGTGTATATGTAGGCAAAAAACTTAGACACACAAAAGACATTTTTTTAAAAGGTGGAAAGCAAGAGAACTAGTGTCTTACACACACACACATACGCACACACACATGTGCACTCGAGCACACACACATGCATATGCACATGCAGGCACACATGTGCACGCAAGCACACACACAAACACACACATACATATGCAAGCACACATGTGCACGTGAGCACACACAGACACATACTGAGAGTGATGACAATGATGATGAGAAGACTCAAGGGTAGAGCCGGGCGTGGTGGCGCATGCCTGTAATCCCAGCACTCGGGAGGCAGAGGCAGATGGATCGCTGGGAGTTCGAGGCCAGCCTGGTCTACAAAGTGAGTCCAGGACAGCCAAGGCTACACAGAGAGACCTTGTCTCGAAAAACAAAAACAACAATGACAAAAAAAAAAAAAAGACTCAAGGGTAGGTGACACTCTGGGAAGCTAACAGCAAGAGGAAGCACAACTCAACCCATCACCGTGCTCCCAAAGTGCTGACATTAAGCACTTCATAGTCCTATCTGCCCTCCAATAGAATAATTAGCCTTCCTTGATGGAATTGTTCTGTTAAAATTCTGAATAGCTGGCTGGGGCACCGTGGCCCTATAGTCCTTGCTGAAGTTAACATTACCAAGCCTTACTATGTTTTCTTCAGCTGTGCTGTGTGTGAGTCACCACCGTTCATTGTGAAAGGCCATGTAAGAAGGCCTCCTACGGGAAAGGCAGAAACCAAGCCAGAGAGCCGGGGCGAGGGTGGGGGCTGGGGTGAGGGGGTGTAGACAACAAAGACAACGTATGGAATGAACAGAAAGTTTCAGGAATAAATGAAGTTGGACAGTCTCCTCAAGAGGATCAAATAACAGCAAAACTATTTGTCATGAAGAAATTTTCCATAATAGAAAAAAAAGGGGGGGCAATGGAAAGAAAGTTTTAAAAATAAAGGATTAATCCTGGTAGTCTCATAGACGATTAGTAGAAATTTAAGAAGCAAAACACCAGAAAGGAGAAAACCATTAAAGAACCAATAGGAAAAAAGTTCCTGGAATAAGAGGCCAGAATTTCAGATTCAAAAAGCCTATATGCATAAACACATTTGAGTAAGTTATCTGTCATCCCAGTTCCTAACACTAAAGGTAAAGAGGAATATAATCAAAGATTCTCTGAAGGGTTCATAAGGTGCATGTATACAGCCATCCTTTGGGAGCAATAGAAGTTGGTTCTGGGACCTCTGAGGATACCAAAAGCCAGAGCCAAAACTTGCACATCAGATGGAGTGGTGTAGCGCCTATACCCTTCCCCTCACATCAGATGGAGTGGTGTAGCACCTATACCCTTCCCATTGACTTTGTCTCTCGACTCCTTAGACTATGTGCTTTACCAGTAATTGTTATACTTGTTCTTCTTAGGGAATAATGACCCAAAAAATGTCTGTCTGAGTTCAGAACTCATGCCACTAAGAAAAAAAAATTCTTTTCAATCTGTTCTTGGTTGAGCCTGCAGATGAACCCAAGGGACGGAGGATCAAGAACATTAGAGGGACTAGAGAGATGGCTCAGGGGTCAGAGGCACATATTGCTCTTGCTGAGGACTGAGTTCAATTCCCAGCACCCACACCAGGTGCCTCACAGCACATGTAAGTCCAAGTCCAGGGGATTCACCACCCAATTCGGGCCTCCCTACACACACACTCAGACAATGCTCCCCCCCCAAAAAAAGGCGCCAGTATTTGAGACCATGTCCCCTGGAGGGGGAGACCTGGTGGCACTCAGAGGAAGGATGGCAGGCTACCAAGAAGAGACTTGAGGGGCCGGGCGTGGTGGCACACGCCTTTAATCCCAGCACTCAGGAGGCAGAGGCAGGCGGATCGCTGTGAGTTCGAGGCCAGCCTGGTCTACAAAGTGAGTCCAGGATGGCCAAGGCTACACAGAGAAACCCTGTCTCGGAAAAAAAAAAAAAGAAGAAGAAGAGACTTGATACCCTATGAGCATATAAAGGGGGAGGAAGTCCCCCTCAGGCACAGCCATAGAGGAGGGGAGTAAGGGGAAAATGGGAGGGAGGGAAGAATGGGAGGATACAAGGGATGGGATAACCATTGAGATGTAACAAGAATAAATTAATAAAATAATTATTTTTCAACCTAAAATTCTATTTCGCTTTTAACCAAGGGAAAATATGGTATTCTGCCCAGATGAGGGGTTAACGCTAAAAAGAGTAGGATGGACCATTGAGATATAACAAGAATAAATTAATTTTTTTAAAAAAGACCAAAAAAAAAAAAAAAAAAAAGAGTAGGATGGATATCCAAGTCAGGAGAGAGAGGATGAGACAGAAAAGTCAGGGCTGGGGTGGGGCTCAGGCCAGGACTTAACAAGACAGCACCAGTCCAGAGAGGAGCAGGGCTGCGACACTCCCGGAGGGAGCCCAGGAATGAGGCAGCAGTCTGTAGGTGTTTGCTGCTGTAGAACATCTCCTGCAGAGAGTTTTGCAATTCATCTGGAGAGTGTGGGAATAAATAGTGACAATGACACAGGAAAGCGAGCAAATGAGAAAGAAATTCAGAAGTGAAAGAAATAGGATGGGCCTGTGGAGCTGAGCATGCACGAAGCTCTGGGGAAACTCCCCAACACCACATTAATCGGGAAGCGCTGAGTCCCGACACCTGGAGAATGTAGGGAGGGTGGTCAGAAATGCAAGATCATCTTTGGCAACACCGGAAGTTTAGGTCTGTCGGCACTCTAACAGAGGACAGGAGCTATGGAACTGAGAAAACGTAGATCTTTCTAGAGATGCTCATAAGTAGAAGCAGAGGAACTGAGCAGCTAAATGATGGAGGTGAGGGGACAGGGAGAGTTGTTATTAGGAAAGTCAAGGAAGGCTTCTGGTAGAGGGACATATATATATATATATACTTTTTATTATATATAGTTAGTTTTTTCAAGACAGGGTTTCCCTGTGTAGCCCTGCCTGCCCTGGAACTCACTTTGTAGACCAGGCTGGCCTCAAACTCAGCGATCCACCTGCCTCTGCCTCTTGAGTGCAGGAATTAAATTAAAGGCATGCGCCACCAGGACCAGGGCATTGTTTTGTTTTGTTTTGTTTTGTTTTGTTTTGTTCTGAGACAGGATTTCTCTGTGTAGCCTTGGCTGTCCTGGACTCACTTTGTAGACCAGGCTGGCCTTGAACTCACATCAATCCGCCTGCTTCTGCCTCCAGAGGGCTGGGATTAAAGGCGTGCACCACCATGCCCGGCTCCTTCATTTTTATTATTGGAAAAATTTGACTTCTGCCTGCAAGTTTGGCTTCCTATGGCTGCTGTACCAAACTACCACAATCTAGTATCTTGGCACAAACTTGTTAAGTGACAGTCCCAGGGCCCAGAAACTTAATATCACTTTCCCAGCTTATGTCCAAGCCACGGTGTACTGTGCATGTCTTGTTGACAAGTTTTGCAGTGCTGGAGATAATTATCATGCTAAGTAATGCTCTAGCATTGCACTACAGCTCCAGCCCCAGGAACTTTGTCTTTCTGGAGTTTCTACAGAATAATCCTCTTTCTTGCTTTTTCTGGTTTTTAAAGACTGCCCACTTCCCTTGTCTCTCGACCTCCTTCCTCCATACCCAAAGCCAGTGGTGACACACTGAACGTCCCTTGCTTTGCATCCTTGACTGTTCTTCCATAGTCACATCTTGTCCTCTGATCACAGCCAGGAAAGCTAGACATTGTCATAGTTCTCCTTTGTAAGGACTCAGGATTAGACTCATATTTTAAGGCCAGTAACACTCATTTCACGCCACACAAGATATTAGTACTCACAGGTTCTGGAGGATTGGAGAGTGGACACTTAGGGAGCTGTCATCCTTTCTATAAAAAGTATTGTTTCAGTAGGTTTCAAACAAGACAAAACTCTTTTTTTAAAAAGATTTATTTATTTATTTATTATGTATACAGTACTCTTGGCTGCACATACACCTGCCAGCCAGAAAAAGGCATGAGATCACGCTATAAATGGTTATGAGCCACCATATGCTTGCTGGGAATTGAACTCAGGACCTCCAGAGACGCAATCAGTGCCCTTAACCTCTGAGCCATCCCTCCACACCCCCAAGACAAAACTCTTATGTGAATGTCTTTTGGGATGGTGTTTTGTTTTGTATTGATTTTCCAGGGCAGGATTTTTCTGTTTTACAGCCCTTGCTGTCTTGGAGGTCTCTTTGTAGACTAGACTGGCTTCGAACTCACAGAGCTCCACCTTCCTCTGCCTCCTTAAAGGCATGCACTACCACACTTTTTTTTTTTTTTTTAAGATTTATTTACTTCTTATTATGTATACAGTGCTCTGACTGCATGTACACCTGCGGGCCAGAGGAGGGCATCAGATCACATTTTAGATGGTTGTGAGCCACCACGTAGTTGCTGGGAATTGAACTCAGGACCTCTGGAAGAACAGCCAGTGCTCTTAACCTCTGAGGCATCTCTCCAGCCCCTTACCACCTCACTTTTATGTGATTATCTTATTTCATTTTTCTGGATGATGAAACTGGGATGTAGAAGGGTAGAGAAATGTTGGGGGATGGTCTGATGTATTTTGATGCTAATTACTGCTTACTGTCTGTGTGACTCACCTTTTGCTTAATAAAAAGCCATCCCACCTGGGCAGGGCAGGAGATAGGTGGGGCTAGGAGAGAGAGGAATTCTGGGAAGAAGAAGAAAGGACCCCCACCAGGAGAGAAGGAGAACGAGACCTGAAGGGAAGAGAGGAAGGCCGCCATGGGTTAGCTGGAGGAGAAGCACATGGCCGGTGGCGTGGATGGAGAATCCAGCCCAGATGAAGAACATTAGCAAGTATTTGGAATTATGGATGGGAGGTAGCTTGATAGAAGTTATTAGAAGCAGATGGCATGGGATTGAGGCAGGGATTCCATGCCTGCCCCACTACGTGAGGTAGTTTAGAGAATTGATATCTGCCCTGCCCCAGGTTAATTAAGGCTATCTTAAAATATAACAAGTGTCTGTGTCTTGATTGATTGCTAGCTGGGCCTACAGGTAATACATGTAATTTTAAAAACAATAGGAAAACATTTGTATGAGAGGACATTGCTTGGGACAAGGTCTGTTTTGTTTGTTTTTGTTTTTTGAGACATGGATTCTCTCTGTGTAGCCCTCGATGTCCTGGAACTCACTCTATAGACCAGGCTGGCCTCTAACTCACAGAGATCCACCTGCCTCTGCCTCCCAAGTGCTGAGATTAAAGGTGTATGCCACCACCAAATGGCTGGACAAGGTCTTATTATGTAATCTAGGCTGGTTTTGTTTTGATTTTGGAGACAGGGTTTCTCTGTGTGTAGCCCTGGCTGTCCTGGACCAGGCTGGCCTCGAACTCACAGGGATCCACCTGCTTCTGTCTCCCGAGTGCTGGGATTAAAGGCACACTGGGTCAGTAAGTGCTCTTAACCACTGCTTAAGTGAGACCTCTGTGCAGATGTCAAAGGCCTCAGGCTCATGAAGGTCAAAGGTTATCTCTAGCTTCTTATCCCAAGATTGTCACTTCTCAGTCCCTTTCTACTTTGCCTGCCGCTGGAAAACAGGTTTCTGGGGCTGGAGAGGTGGCTCAGCAGTTAAGAGTGTGTGCTGCTCTCACAGTGGACCTGAGTTCAGTTTTCAGTAGGTCATTCATAACTGTAATTCCAGTTCTAAAGGATCTGACCTGCCCTTCCGGTCTCCCTGGGTCCCTACAGTCCTCTGCACACACCCCAGCAGAGACACAGAGACACAGACAAACACAGCAAATGTGCTACCGAAGACCCAAACCCCAAATAGATTCTCTGAATAACAGTAGGGTATGTGGACACAGGCTGTAATCTTTGTACTGGGGAGATAAAACAGGAGGACCAGAATTCAAGGGCACCCTCAGCTATGTAGGAAGTTAGAGGCTAGTGTAGGCTCCAACAGGTCTTGTCTCAGAAAAACATTTGCTGTTGTTTAAAAATCACTCTATTTGCCACGTGTGTTGGGACACACCTTTAACTCGAGCACTAGGGAGGCAGAGACAGGTGAATCTCTGTGAGTTCAGAGGCCAGCCTGATCTACAAAGTTAGGCCAGGGCAGGCAAGGCTACACAAAGAAGCCCTGTCTCAAAAACCAACCAAACAAACAAACAAACAAAAAACCACTCTATTTAACTGATTCCTTTTCAGTGCCTCTTTATTACCATGGTGATGGAGTGCACTGCTAATTTGGACCTTAAATATCTTTCAGTTTTTATATTTGAAATTCAAGTTGGGCTAGACCTGGTGGTACACACCTGTAATTTCAGCACTCAGTAGGCAGAAACAGGCAGATTTCTGAGTTTGAGGCCAGCTTGGTCTACAGCGTGAATTTCAGGGCAGCCAGGACTACACAGAGAAACCATGTCCCAAAAAAACTAAATATAGATTAATAGATAGGTATGTAGGTAGGTAGATAGATAGATAGATAGATAGATAGATAGATAGATAAAGAAATTCCAGTTCCAGGAGTCACATTCACAATTGTATCTCTCTTTCACTCCCTCCTTTCCTCCCTTTCTCATTGCTTTTTGTTGGTTTTGTTGGTTTGGTTTTTTTGAGACAGTTTCTCTGTGTAACAGCCCTGGCTGTCCTAGAATTGCTTTGTAGACTAGGCTGGCCTTGAACTCACAGAGATCCATCTGCCTCTGCCTCTGCCTCTGCCTCCGGAAGGCGCCCCCACACCCCACTCTCATTGTACTTTTGAAGCTGTGATGCACATAGCCCAAGATGCCCTTGAACTCTTTGTGTACTGGGGCTGATCTTGAATTTCTGGTGCTTCTACCTTTCAAGTGCTAGGATCATAGGCTTATGTCAGCATGCCCAGCCACATTTAAGAAAATTGTATAACCAGACTCTGAAGGAATGAAAAGGGGGCCGGGGGGGAAGGGGGATGAGAAATGAGTCCATTCTGCAGCGTATCAAATCTCTCCCAGGAATGGGAGAAATCACAGCTGATCTCCGAAAGACTCACGTCTATGCTTAAACCGTAACTGGCCTCTATCTCTCAACTTGTTACTTCTTGTCTTCCCTGGAGGCAAGAAGATAAATTCCCTCTGCTCCTCCCAGGCAGGCAGGAATGAAGATCCTGTTTACAAAGTCCTTAATTAGCTGGTGATATTACTCATCTTAATTTGAGAAAATTAGCTTCAAACTCATCCGCTCTAGGACTACTGGTCTACCCTTGTTATGCAATACAGGCCCAGTTCAGAGTTCAGTTTCTGATGGGAAAGAGTAGATCAACTAAACTCTTCCCAAGTGAAATTGTATTCTATGCCCTCATACTCATCACCTGCCACTCACAGTGCCTTTCTGTTGGTCACATCACTATCCAGGCAAGAATGGACAACCATGCCAATTTATCCACTTTACCAGAAAAAAAACAAAAAAACAAAAAACCCTATCCTAGTTGATGGACAGCTAGTGATGTTATTTTTGTATTTTAAAGCATTACACTAAGGCTAGAGAGATGGCTCAGTAGTTAAGAGAATATATTGCTCTTCCAGAGGACTAGTACCCACACTGGACAGTTTACAGCTGCCTGAAACTCTAGTTCCAGGGTAATTTGACACCTCTGTTCTCCATGGGCATCTACACTCACATGCAATACACACACACACACACACACACACACACATATATATATATATATATATTTTTTTTTTTTTTTTTTTGAGGCAGTGTCTCTCTACATAGCCCTGGCTGTCTTGAAACTCATTATACAGACCAGGCTGGCCTCTTACTCACTGAGTTCTCCTGTCTCTGCTTCCCAAGTGCTGGGATTAAAAAAGGAGTGCCACCGTACCTGATAAAAATATTTTATTTTAAATTTATCTGCATGAGTATTTTGCCTGCATATGTTAGTATACCATGTGCATCCAGTGACCAGAGAAGTCAGAAGAGGGTGTCAGATCCCTGGAGTTACTTACAGACAGTTGTGAGGTACCCTGTAGGTACTGGGAACTGAACCTGGGTCCTCTGCAAGAGCAGCCAGCCAGTGCTCTGAACCATTGAGCCCTCTCTCCAGCCTGCCAGAAAATAAGTCTCAAAGCATGACACTGTTTTTAGAACTTTATCAGTTATTTATTTATTGAGACAAGGTCTCACTATATAACCATAGCTGGCATGGAATTCATTATGTAGATCAGGCTGGCCTAGAACTCACAAAGATCCATGTGCCTCTGCCTCCAGGGTGCCAGAATTGAAGATGTGTGCCACCATACCTAGTCCATCACACATACACGCACACACACACATGCATATATATAATTTATTTTTTTTGTTTTTCGAAGACAAGGTTTCTCTTTGTAGCCTTGACTGTCCTGGCCTTGCCTTGTAGACCAGGCTGGCTTCAAACTCACAGATATCTGCCTGCCTCTGCCTCCCAAGTGCTGGGATTAAAGGTGTGCGCCACCACCGCCTGGCTCATTCCTTTATATTTAAAAATAAAATTTCATTACATATTTTAATGTTATGTTAATGTGTATGTAGATGGCAAGCACCTTACCCATTGAGACATCTTTCTTGCCCCAGTTTTAATTTTTTGTTATCTACAATAATTACAATGCTTCTGCAGAATAACATGAACAAGGAACCTGGTTATCTGCTTTCTTTAAAACAACAACAACAAAAACAACACTGTTTGAATCCTATGCAAAATATAATCATTCAAGAGTCAGGAACTCCTAGCTGGGCTCACTTGAGCATGCCTTTGACCCCAATACTCAAAAGGCAGAGCCAGGCAGATCTGTGAGTTCAAGCCTAGCTTCCTCTACAGAGCAAACTCCAGGACAGATAGGGCTACACAGAGATACAGTGTCCAGAACACAGAGGAATGGAGCTTGGTATTGCCCTCTAACCAAAACAAGTGTCATTTATTAAACAGCGAATGTTGCTATCTTCTTCCTGACGCTATCAAAATGAAGTTACAAAGCCCTCACTTTCAGGATGGGTAAACAAAACTTTTCCATCTCTTTTCACTCCTAGGGTCTAGGTTTGATAAATAGATGATAATTGGATGAATAACATTCATTTCAGTACCATATTATTATAGTTTAGAATTTTCCTGTTTGTGACTGTTAACATTCTGGAGTAGTTAGGGTCAAAACGGTTGTTCTTTTATAGGTTAAAAGACAAAGGGAGTCAATGATAAATGGGAGGGGGAAGAAGGGAAAGGGAGGGAGTTTAGAGGAGGTGGGCCCAGTGTACAATGTACATGCTTATGTGGTAGTAGTCTACAGTAACAATACAAACAATTGCATTTTTCTTTCTTTTTTTTGCTGTTGTTGGAGGGGATGGGGCGTGGCATGCGAGTACCATAGCCGGAGGATGGAATTAGAGGACAGTTTGTAAGTCGCTTTTTTTTTCCTTCCACCATTTAAGTTCCAGGTCAGTGGGCTTGTAGGGGCAAGAATTCTTACTCAGTGAGCTATCATCTCACAGGCCCCCGTTTAAAAGAAAGAATTAAAAGCCGAACAATACAATACAAAGCTTGATGCTGGAAGCAGGTTTGCCTGAGGTTCCCTGGCAGTGCAGGCTGGAGCCATTGGCTGAATGGCATCTGAGCGATATGGGCTCATCCTTCCTCACATCCGGGGCCTGGGATCCTTCCCGCTAGCAGTTCCCCCAGAGAGAGGGACAGACGTGGACACAAGTAATTGCAAAACTATGGAGCAAGGGTATTAGAGAGGTTGTGGAGACTCAGAGGAGGCGTTCCTGATGCAGTCAGGGTGGAGTGGAAGTCTCGGCAGGGAGAAACTCTCTGGAGCAAGGGATGACATCAAATATAAAAGCTTTGTGAAGCCCAGCCTCAGAGCTGCTCAGAAGTTGACATAATAGGATGCTATTCGTATCTATACTAGCTAAGAATTTGATAGACAATACAGCTCGTGTCTTTGTTAGGGTTTCTATTGCTATGATAAACAATCAGGACCAAAAGTAGCTTGGGGAGGAAAGGGTTTATTTCAGGTTCCAGGTATAGCGCATCATGAAGGGAAGCCAAGACACAAATTCTCACTCAGTAGGAATCTAGAGGGAGGAATTGAGGCCAAGAAAAAAATTGCTGAGGCTGCATTCTTATGTAAGTCAGGACCATCCACCAATCCCCACGCCTAGCCCACACTTCTGTGGGGAGGGTCAGTCCACTTCATTAATCAAGAAAACTTTCTAAAGGGCCCGGCGAGGTGGTGCACACCTTTAATTTCAGCACTTGAGAGGCAGATGTCTGTGAGTCTACACAGAAATCCAGAGATGTCTGGTGTACACAGAGAAACCCTGTCTTGAAAAACCAAAGAAAGAAAGAAAGAAAAGAAAAGAAAAAAAAAAAGAAAAGAAAAGAAAAGAAAAAGAAACCGGGTTTGGCTGAGCCAAATTTCAGTAATGTCAAGATGTGGGGCAAAGCATGGTGGCTCACACTGTAATTCCGATACTTGGAAGAGTTATCACAAATGTGAGGCTGACCTGGCTACAAGTGAGACTACCTGAAAAAACAAAATCATGTATGTGTGTATGTTATATATATGCATAATTATAAAGAGGATTTATTAGGTTGGCATGGCTGTTTGATGCTGGGGAGGCAAAGAATTGCAGTAGCTTCTCAGTTCAAGTAGTTGGAACCAGCACCACCAAGGTGGCCACCAAGCCTGACAACCTGCGTCTCAAATCATGAAAGGAGAAAGCCAACTCCCTCAAGTCATCCTCTGCCCATACACATATGCAGTGGTACACAGGAGCCCCCCTCCCCCCACATATGCTGTGGTACATGTGAGCCCACATATAACATATATATGCATACAACATAAAATGCAGTAAATGGAAAAAAAAAAAAAAGCCGGAGCCCTAAAGGAGGTCCCATAATGCAGCCCAGTTCAATACTGAAAACCCCAAAGCCGAGAGAGTCACTTTTGTGAGTTCAGCTGAAAGGCTGGAGAAGCTGGGGTCACAGATGACAGCAGCAATATTCTCAGGGGTTCAGGAGGAGCAGATTTTTCTCCCTTGCTTTATTTCATCCAGGCCATCAGCCTATTGGCTGGAGATGCCTACTTTTAAGGTGGGCCTTTCTCTTTCAGTTGCTCTCCTGTGGGTCTCATGATCCCAGATTGTCTTCAAACGGCCTTTGCAGTCAAGGATAAGCTTGAACTTCTGCTGCTGCCTTTTGTCTCTACCTCCCAAGTGCTGGGATTGCAGGTGCTTACCATCATGCCTGGTTAACTCAATATTTGTGCGCTTGGGATTAAATTTAAGGCTTTAGGGATTGGAGGCAAAGCACTCTACCAGCTGCACTGCATGCCCAGCCCCTGAGCTGAACTTTTTCATACAGGAACGAGAACTTGAGCACCTGACTTAACATCCTCAGCCTCATCACATAATAATAACCTTGGGTTGGTATTGAAAACACTCTGATTCTGTTTCCATTCCTGTAATATTTCCCATCTTACAAGATTGCCATGAAAATCAGAGCTATTCTGTACGAAATGCCTGGCTCAGGGGCTGGCATACAGCAGGTACCCAATTATACCAGGTAATAATCACAAATTAATCAGTAGGACAAAGCACTTGAAGTCATTCATATAGAGTGTTATTGGTGTGGTTGGATGGAGCGTGATAGAAGGAAGGAGTTACACAGGGCAGAGTGTACGTAGTGTCTTGGCAATTAGGACAGTTCGGTTTTACCCTAAACCCTAGGCAGCTTTTATGTGAGAATGAACTCGGCATGCTCAACCAATGAGCAACAACAGAGACCTTTCTCCCCCAGCTTTTGATGAAGGATTTACTTACCAACCAGCTAGCAGAAGTCTGGATATAAAATAATGACTATATATGATATGATCTTGGCTCATTACTGCTTGCTAGTGAATGCCATACAACTGGCTTCATGTGTGTGTGTGTGTGTGTGTGTGTGTGTGGTGGGGTTTGACTGGTTTTTGGTTTTGAGTGTGTGGATGTGTGTGTACAAACCTACACCATAGGAACTATGCAGCCATGAAGATGCCCTGCTCCCGTGTGGTTGTTCTTGGGTCTCATGGCATGTTTCTTTCACCAAACTACAAGTTGGCATTGTGGGGCACACATCTGTTTCGGCTACATAGTATATGCCATTGGACACAAAGCAAATGTTCAGTAAATATTTGTTACATAGGTAAATGAATTAGAAACTGCAGAGACGTATATGTACTTGTCTACGTATCTGACACACTTTTATCCCCATTCCTGGGGCCAATTTTCCATGTAGCCTGTCAGTTGAGTCATGTCTACTTGCTGCTCAGCCTACTGGCTAGAATCAAGGGTTGAATCACAGCCGACTATATATAGCTGGATCCTTGGTCTAACTGCTATCCGACGAAGTCTGTGATGGAAATATTGTATTCTATATTATACAGTACAAGGTTACTGGCTATGAAAGATATTGAAAAAATGCTTAGAGTGACTGAAGAGTGAATTTTGGAATTCGCTTTCATTCATTTAGATTTAAGTTGCTATATGCAACTAGTGGCTATTGTATTGGTCAACTCTAGTCTGTAGTCTCTCTTAGCCTAGACCAGCTGAAACTCACTATGTATCAGAGGTTGCCTTGAGCTTTGGGTCCTTATACCTCCATCTCCCAAGGGCTGGGACTATAAATGTGTGGCATCCAACCTGGTTCTAGTCTTATGTTGGCCATCTCTTAGGATTTTCTACACCAGTCATTTGGTAGATGACAGACAACACTTCTTGACAGTGTTTATAGTAGGAAGGCTTCTTTAGTACTTTGTTTTGTTCTGTTTTTTTGTTTTGTCTTTTTTGAGACAGGGTTTCTCTATGTAGCCCTGGCTGTCCTAGACTCACTTTGTAGTCCAGGCTGGCCTTGAACTCCCAGCAATCCACCTGCCTCTGCCTCCTGAGTGCTGGGATTACAGGCGTGCACCCCCACGCCTGGCTTTTATGTCCCCTTTTAAAAGATTTTTTTCAAAGAGTTGTTTTTATTTATGTGCATGTAAGTGCCTGTAGAGGCCAGGAGAAGATTTCAAGATACTCTACAGCTGGAGTTACAAGCAGCTGTGAGCTGTTCAATGTGGGTTCTGGGAGTTGAATTTAGGTTCTCTGGAAGAGCAGCAATTGCTCTTAACCGCCAAGCTATCTCCACCAAGCTATCTTTCCAGCACCCACCTTCTAAATACTTTACTCAGCACTTGGGAGCTAGAGGCAGGTGAATCTCTTTGAGTTTGAGTCCACCCTGGGCTACACAGCTAGTTTCTGACCAACCACAATTAATTACACAGTGGAATTCTGTCTGAAAAGCAAGCAAACAAGAAATTACATGTATATAATATATATTACATACACACATATGTATATATATATGTATGTATTTGAATACACATACACATATATGAATGAAAATAGGGCTAGGATGTAGTTTAATGGGAAGGCACTGGGCCCTAGGTTCGCTCTCTCATGTCATAAACATCACATCAATTTAAACGTGTATATGTTATGTGTGTAAATACATACACATAATATAGAGTAAAAAAGAATCACTATAAAGTCATCATTTAGACTCCCTCTCTGTCCACCCCCCCCCCCCCAGGACAGGGTTTCTCCGTGTTGTCTTGGCTGTCCTGGACTTGCTTTGTAGACCAGTCTGGCCTCTAACTGGAAGATCTGTGGGAAGGATTTGTAAGCTTTGCCCCAGGTGAAAGCAATCTTGGTGGGCTTTACCCCTTGGAAACACCAGGGATGGAGCCATCCTGGGTCTGAAATTCAGAAAGTGGACCAGCGGGCTATTGTGTTTCTAATCAAACATCGATGGGGGTAGGGATCCTGACCCAGACTGGCTATTGCAGGGCTCGAGAGAGAGACGCTGACAGAGGAGAGAGAAAGCTGCAGTTTTTGGAGCAGGATCACACATGGATTTGGGGGGAGACCAGTTTACAGGCCAGACCAACGTGCGGGTCAGAGACACCTGGGGATCCGTCCGGTGGAACTGATACTGGAAGGTTTACTCTTGTTTCCCTTTAACCCTTTTCCCCTCTTGTATAGGATTGTTGGATTGTACAATAAAGTCTAATTGTTAAGAAACAAAGCCAACAGAGATCCTCCCAAGTGCTGGGATTAAAGGCTGCCACCACACCCTATGATTGGATTTTGGTTTGTTTGAGACAAAGTTTCTCTGTGCCGCCCTGCCTGTCCTGGACTTCCTCTGTAGGCCAGGCTGGCCTCGAACTCACAAAGATCCGCATGCCTTTGCCTCCCCAGTGCTGGGATTAAAGATGTAACCATTTAGACTTTTTTGTTTTGTTTTGTTTTGTTTTGTTTTTCGAGACAGGGTTTCTCTGTGTATCCTTGGCTGTCCTGGACTCACTTTGTAGACCAGGTTGGCCTCGAACTCACAATGATCCGCCTGCCTCTGCCTCTCAAGTGCTGCGATTAAAGGCGTGCGCTACCACACCCGGCCCATTTAGACTTTTTTAAAGTGGCAAAATAAAATATGGAATGGCAAGGCTGGGGTTGGTGGGGGTGCATGCCTTTAATCCCAGCACTCAGCACTCAGGAGGCAGAGGCAGGTGGATCACTGTGTTTGAGGCCAGCCTGGTCTACAGAGTGAGTTCTGGACAGCCAAGCCTACACAGAGAGACCCTGTCTTAAAAAACCCAAAACAAAACAAACAAACAAAAAAACAAAAAACAAACAAACAAAAAGGAATGGCAACTATTTTAAGAAGGGAGATGATGGTTCTCTGATCAAGAAACTGTTTTTCTTTCCAGTCTGGTCTAGGGCAGCACAAAGGACGGAGGAGTGAGACTGTCAAGGGCTCAGCTCGTTGGGTCTTAGGGTGAACAGGCTGAGAGAATCTGCTGCCACATGGAGATCAACCAACCTGCGAACCTCTTGGATAATAAAACTGTGGATGCGCCTCCTGTGCATCTAAAAGTTACTGCAGCCAACAATGTTCTACGAATGCCTCTTATGAGTAAATCTAGTATTATTAGCTAAGCAAACCTTTTGAGTTTAGTGGGGTTTTGTAGCTATTTACCCATGAATGACTTCAAACCCACTGAGCTCTGCTGGCCTCTGTCTCTTGAGTAGTAGGATTAAATGTGTGCAGCACCACATCCAACTAGTTATTTTTGCCATAAATATAAACATCTGAGAGCACATAGAAGCCTAGTAATAAAGTTTGATGCTTCCTGATTAAGGAACTAATAATCCAGTTTATAAATCTGTAAGCCCCCTGTAGTTCTATCTTCCATTTCTGAACAAGAGTTGAAATTCTAGTTTGTCGTTTATCTATAAGCTTCAGAATCATTATATTCTGAAGCTAAAGTAAATTTTGGAGCCATTTTGGTGGCAGTCACCACCAATTACCAGACTGTACTGATTTCAACTCAACTCCTTTCACAGATATATTTCATGTTTACTCATGACTCCATAGTAAGAAAAAATGCTTTTTAAAAATGATTGCAGCAGTGTCGTTGTGGTGCATGTTTTAAATCACAGTATACAGGAGGCAGAAGCAGGAGGATCTCAGCCAGCCTGGGGTTACATAGAGTGCGCCCTTCAAAAACCAAATGAACAAATAATTTTATTTACAAGTTAAATTATATTGGCCAAATAGGATATACTTCATTTCTGTACTTCCAACATTCAGATGAACGGGAAGAAAGGACCACAGCATCAAATGGTAGGTATAGCTTAACATTTTGGGGTCTTTGGTTTCTGTAGAGACAGGGTCTCAGGTAGCTCATATTGGCCTTGAACTCCTTCTGTAGCCAAGGATGACACTGAATTTTATTGATGTAATTTTCTGTGTTTTTGAGACAGGGTTTCTCTGTGTAGCCCTGGCTGTCCTGGACTCTGTAGACTAGGCTGGCCTTGAACTCAGAGATCTGCATGCCTCTGCCTCCCGAGTGCTGGGATTAAAGGCTTGTACCACCTTGACCCAACAGGGTGACACTGAATTCTTGATCATCTTTCCAGCATCTCCCACATGCTGGAATTATAGACATATGCTTGGATCATAATGGATTTTGTGAGCAATACTTTTGGTGTTTTGTTTTGTCTGGCTAATGAAGCCCAAGATACGTGTTATTTACTATGTAGCTCTGACTAGTTTTAACTTTTTTTTCCCCCCAAGACACGGTTTCTCTGTGTGGTAGATAGCCCTGGCTGTCCTGGACTCACTTTGTAGACCAGGCTGGCCTCGAACTCAAGTGATTTGCCTACCTCTGCCTCCCAAGTGCTGGGGTTAAAGGAGTGCTCCACCACTCAGGGTTTAGTTTTCTCTCTTGTTATTTCTGCCAGTCTGCCAAGGGATAGGGCAGGTAAGTGTGTTTAAAAAAAAACCAAAAAACTAAATCGCAGCCTTTTATTATTACGTGTTTGCAGGCAATATTCAGCGTGTATATGCTTAGAATGTGTCTGAGAAAACAGGGAGAGAATCAAAATGCGTTTTCTAGCTGGGTGTCCCTCCAAACTGGTGGACCAGATCTGAAGCAGGCAGACTAAGTCCTGCAAGAGGCCTGTCTTTACAGTACGAGTTGGGGAAAATTCCATGCAATTCTAAGGCTTCCTCAAGAATCACTAATAAATACGGGGAACAGTGCGCAAGGCCCGCTCAGCATGCTGTGCAGCACGGAACAGTATAAGCAAGCCTGTTTCCCAGGCCTTGCACCACTGGTTGTGGAAGAGACAAAAGAAAGGCTCTGGCCTCGCCCTTGCAGGGCTTAAAAAGTCCGACTGGCAAAGCAGGACTTGTAAAAACCACACCGCAATCAAATGGAGGGAAAAGAAACAAACAAAAAACTGCCTTTGCATAACAATCGCCTACAGTGGAGACTTGAAGTTTTAAACCTACAGCCTGAGGGACAGACAAAAAAAAAAAAACAAAAAAACTAAGATGGAAGAAAGGAGGCTGTCCTCGAATGGGAAATGATAGGTGACGACTGACGGCAGGAAGAGGAGAGTCTCCTCCGGGCTACGGAGGCAGAGCGCCAGAGGAGCGCAGCCACCGAAAAGCCGGAAAGGCCGGCGGCCACTGCGGCCGGTCGGTTTAACCGAAAGGCGGCTTTCCTGAGCCTCCATTTGCTCGGCGGGGGCCAGCGCGGACGTCGCGCCGTGGGGGCGGGGCGGGGCTTGCGCGCGCAGGCGCCCTAGCGCGCCGCGCCTCGGCAGGGGGCGGGGCGCCTATATTACGTGCGCGGCGCCGCCCCTGCGAGAGGACGTTGCGTGCTCGCTCGCGCCGGGCGAGTCTCCGCGTCTTGCCTCGCGAACTCGGTGAAAGGAATTGGCGCCGTTCGACAGCAGGCGGATCCGCTCTGCAGCAGTACTCAACCATCTCCAGCCGCAGCCGCCGCCCGGGCCGACCAGCAGCCGCCGCCAACAGGCCGAGGGAGCCAGCAGTCAGCGGTGAACCGGGGCCCTCACCATGAGTTCTTCGCCTGTTAATGTCAAGAAGCTGAAGGTGTCGGAGCTGAAGGAGGAGCTCAAGAAGCGGCGCCTCTCCGACAAGGGCCTCAAGGCCGATCTCATGGATCGACTCCAGGCCGCGCTGGACAACGAGGCAGGAGGCCGCCCCGCCATGGAGCCCGGGAACGGCAGCCTCGACCTGGGTGGCGATGCCGCCGGGCGCTCCGGAGCAGGCCTAGAGCAGGAGGCCGCGGCCGGCGCCGAAGATGAGGAGGAGGAGGAGGGCATCGCCGCTCTGGACGGCGACCAGATGGATCTGGGCGAGGAGAACGGAGCGGAGGGGGCGGCTGACGCTGGCGCGATGGAAGAGGAGGAGGCGGCGTCGGAAGACGAGAACGGCGATGACCAGGGCTTCCAGGAGGGGGAAGACGAGCTCGGCGACGAGGAGGAGGGCGCGGGCGACGAGAACGGCCACGGGGAGGAGCAGTCCCAACCGCCGGCGGCGGCGCAGCAGCCCTCCCAGCAGCGCGGGGCTGGCAAGGAGGCCGCGGGGAAAAGCAGCGGCCCCACCTCGCTCTTCGCGGTGACGGTGGCGCCGCCCGGGGCGAGGCAGGGCCAACAGCAGGCGGGAGGTAAGAAGGCGGAAGGCGGCGGGTGAGTGTTGCGTTGTGGGTGCGCGCGCGGCGGGAGGCCCGCGTGGGGACCGTGCCCGGGCCTGCGGGGGCCCCCAGGGGCGGGCGCCGCGGGAGGTGGGGGCGGGGAAGCCCGGGGCCGCCAAGAGGGCTCTGTTTGCCATGCCGGCGGCGCCTCCATTATGTATGTCGGGCGCCGGGGGGAGCTGCAGCTGCTGCTGCGTTGGGGGTTGGCGGGGGAGCCGGGGCGGGCGGGAGCGGCGGCCGCTGGGGCGCTGCGTGCGCGCGGTTCAGGCACATGTCTTGGGTGGGGGAGGGGAAAGGCTCGAAGGTCCCGGGGCGGGCGGGCTTTGGCGGCTCTTCGCCGCGGTATTGTGCAAGGAGCGCAGGGGCTCGGTGTGACGTCATTTCCGGCGGGAGGCGCCGGGCGCGGGGAGTGGGGCGGAAGCCCAGTACAATGCGGCGGCGGGGCACCGGGCTCTGGTGGGGGAGGGGTGGTTGGCCCACGCTACCCCTCCCCCGCTTGAGCGCAGCGCACGTGGGCTCGAGCGTCGTCGCGCTTTTTTTATTTTATTTTTTGAAGGCTTTCTGGAAGGTTACGGTACGCTGGCAGAATTAGTAGTGTCTTTAGACTGCGTCACTGCCTGCAGTCCAATTCCAGATTGATAGCTTTATTTTTTAAATTCGCATTTGTTTCATGGGTTAAGTCACAGAACCGGTATGGAAAAATCAATAAGTCGGGATGGGAACAGAAAAAGGTGCTTTTCTCCATTATTTAGTTAGCGGCCTGGTGTTGTAAGGCGGTGTTCTGTGTTGTTCTAGGAGACGGCAAAACAGAACAGAAAGGCGGAGATAAAAAGAGAGGTGTTAAAAGACCCCGAGAAGATCATGGCCGAGGGTATTTTGAATATATTGAAGAAAACAAGTACAGCAGGTAGAGCATCCTAACCTAGTTTTCACTTGCCACCCATTCTTTATGGTGGAAAGAGTTTTTATCAGGAGACGATTCTGTCTTTCAGAGCCAAGTCTCCTCAGCCACCTGTTGAAGAAGAAGACGAACACTTCGATGACACAGTGGTTTGTCTTGATACTTGTAAGTGAAGCGGACTTTACCGCTCTCTTCTCGTTTTCAAGTATAGTGTTAATTTTAGTTTTAAGTGTTAGGAAAATGTGTTCATCTTAAAGTGGAGAAAAGCCCATTAAGAGATTTGTTTTAAAGCAGGAAAGTAATAAGCTTATGTTCAGGTTACAGTAGTTCAATATTTAGTACCTACCACTTCAGTTGTATTGATATTTTTAATAAGCTCTACTAATTGGTAATATTTTTATGACATGGAACTTCTCAGTGCTTAGGGATGTAAAATTAATCAATTTTTGTTCAGCTACCAGAAACTTGTTTTTTAAAACCCTGCCTGTAACTTGCCCTTACATAGGTAAGACGATAACTTTATGGAATTATATTAAGTGAGCTATTTGGGCTAGTCGAATACTTACTAATTAGTTTCCCATTAGCACACACTTATATTCCCTATTCTAAGGATTGTAATATTTACCTTTCAATAACTGCTCTTTTGTTCTCAATTCCAGTTCAGTAGCTGCTGCTTTAACATAAGTTGATTTCTTCCAAAGACCTGGGGCAGCAGCAGTGGGCTATCTGAGCCACTAGCTTTCTTCAGCAGCGAATGGTATCAATGGCAGCGCTGTAAATATGCTACTTTACCCAGTTGGGTTGCAATTGAATATGAGGAAGTATTGCAAGCCATGATACAGGCTTTAGCTGTCAGATTTGCATTTTTATCCTTAGACTAGTATTTAATAAGAATGTATAACTTGATGTGAGCAGAACAAAAAAAATAGCAATGAGTGCTTGAATAGTTACAGGGTTCACTTTGTGGGTTAAAAGCTTGGACTCTCAAGTTTCTTTGTACAAATTGATTGTTAAATTCCTGAGTTAAATTACTTGTAAAACTTGGCTGGTTTCTAACTGGCTGGTTTACAGTTAAATCAGTTAAGTCTTGCAAGAAAAAGAAAACAAACTGACCTGGAAGTTTTGTTGTTTACTGAGATGTAAAATACTTGGAAACCACGAGATAGTATAGTAATGATTCAAGAGAGTGGTTAACACAGTGCTACTGGAGTTTGAGACCAATCAGCTAGTGTTTGTTTTAAACAAAATTCTATCAGCAGTCAGGAAATTCTTGAACAAAGCTTGGAGAATCTCAAACTGCAGAAATCAACAGCTTTCTAGTTAACATTAGTTGTCAAGTGCCAGTTCGGAGAAGCTGCGGGTTAATGAGCTCTAGTCACCTAAAGATAGCTAGGTTAAGGACTGGATTTGTATAATCCAGGCAGTAGTTAATGCCTATTTGTGATACCTTACCAGGTTGGGTGTACAAGCCTAAAAGGCTACAGATTAATACACTGCCAGGTTTCTGAGTTTGAAGCTGGCTTAGTTACACTCTTTCAGAAATGAGTTAAGGTTCTAGAACTCTGGTGTTAGTCTACAAAGCATAGGATCCGCAGCTTTCTTAAAATATTTGGTGGTGGCTTCCCTTCCGTTTTTTGTCACTGGTAAATCCTACCTGGTTCTGGCACGCTTCACTTTGATATCCTGCTGTCCTCTACTGCTTGCCTCTAAATCAAGGTAAAGAGCAGAGCAGGTATGTATTACTGTTGCGTTGTCTAAGTCATTTTATGGTACTTAAAAACACTTCAAAGTTTGGCATTAATTGGCAGTTGACTAGTATATAATCAATTAAAACTGTCTTGGTGGGAGTGGGGCTTAAAATGAGCATAGGAACAAGAGCATGGTATGAAAACATTTTCCACAGTAATAAATTACATGAAAAAACCTGCTAAATTTTGTCAACATAGCTGGAATACATTGGATATCAAAAGAATAATTTGGCATTTGATATAATTTCAGATAATTGTGATCTGCATTTTAAAATATCAAGAGACCGCCTCAGTGCTTCTTCCCTTACTATGGAGAGTTTTGCTTTTCTTTGGGCTGGAGGAAGAGCATCTTACGGTGTATCAAAGGGCAAAGTCTGTTTTGAGATGAAGGTAAACGGAATTTTGTGACTTCCTGGGAGCCTATTTGTACTGATGGGTGATGTAGGTCAAAAGAAACTCTTCTGAAATAAGATCTTTGTTATATATCAACTTACTAGATCTGTCAAGATGGGGGAAGTGTATGGCCAAAGATGGAATGTTTTTTCTTTGTATTAATAGCAGGGAGAAGAAATTGGCCCATAGCCCAGATGAAATAAACTAGAGTGCAAGAGACTGTTTTATAGCTTAATCCTGTAATTAACTTGATTTTTTTATTTTTTATTTTTTATTTTTATTTTTTTTAGGTAACAGAGAAGATCCCAGTAAGGCATTTGTATACAAAAGACATTGACATACATGAAGTTCGGATCGGCTGGTCACTAACCACCAGTGGGATGTTGCTCGGTAAAGTTGACGTTTGCTCACTGCTTTAGGATCTGGTTACAGTATTAACTGAGGCCAAGAGTGCAGTGTGAGCCTTGACCCTAGTTTATCGATTTAGTGTAGCTATTTTACGGCTAGCATGTGCAGACAAGGATGGGTTTTATTTTGCTTTCCCCCTTTCTGGGTTTTTTGTTTGTTTGTTTATTTCTCAGTGTATCCTTGGCTGGACTGCCTGCCTGGGATTATAGACATAAGTCAAACAAACCCTTTTTTTGTTGTTTAAAGGATGATTAAAATAAACTTGTTTTGACATGTAAATTGTCAGTTGAATTGTATGTATGTCAGTTGAATTGTATGTAGGTGTTTGGTATAGAGAGACTTGTTTCTCAGACTGGGCAATATGTTTGCTAGTAATTCTTTTTAGCATACATTTTAAATAAGTTAGATGGGTCTTTGAACTGCTTAGACACTGGTTTTATGCTTTGTTTTTGTCTTTTAGGCGAAGAAGAATTTTCCTATGGATATTCTCTGAAAGGAATAAAAACCTGCAACTGTGAGACAGAAGATTATGGAGAGAAGTTTGATGAAAATGATGTGATTACATGTTTTGCTGTAAGTTGTTACCTGTTAATGTCACTAGCTGTATATATAAAAGGAATTTTTGGCTTATCGAGGCAGGGTTTCCCTGTGTAGCTTTGGCTGTCCTGTACTCCTTTGTAGATCAGGCTGGCCTGTAACTCAGATCCTCCTGCCTCTGCCTGAGTGCTGGAATTAAAGGGATGTGCCACCAATGCCCAGCTTAAAAGAAATTCTTACCAGTGACTAAATATATGCAGCTAGTTGGATAGGGGCTTGGGAAAGGAGGCTCACAGATTTTAGTCTCTACTGTGTAAGTGTGAGGACCTGAGTTTGGATACTTAACACCCATATAAAGCAGTGCGATATTCAGCAGGTGGGAGGGGGAATCAGCCAGTGTGGCTGAAGCATCAAGCTCCAGGTTCAGTGACAGAAGGAAAGACATCTGAACTCTGGCCACACACGAGCAGTTGAAACTGGGAAAATAAAAGACTGTCGTTTAAATCACTAACACATTTTGTCAGAAAAACAAGATTGGCCTGAAAAACCTATTTGCTGATGCCTGATTCTTGTGCTTTGTTTATAACCATTGGTTCTTAGCAATTAGCCTTAATGTGTAAACTTCTATGTCTTGAGTTGAGGGGCTTAAAATTTTTTTTAATTCCATTCAACAGAACTTTGAAACGGATGAAGTTGAACTCTCCTATGCAAAGAATGGACAAGATCTTGGTGTTGCCTTCAAGATCAGTAAGGAAGTCCTTGCCGACCGGCCACTGTTCCCACATGTTCTCTGCCACAACTGTGCAGTTGAATTTAATTTTGGTCAGAAGGAAAAGCCATACTTTCCAATACCCGAAGACTGTACTTTTATCCAAAATGTCCCCTTAGAGGACCGAGTTAGAGGACCAAAGGGACCTGATGAGAAGAAGGATTGTGAAGTAAGTTTGTTTTTAGTGTGGAATTTGTAGATTTATGACTAAAGTAATGTTGAGCAAAGCTAAATGGTGGGTAAATTATAGTATTGTTAGTAGTGGACTACTGAATGATAAAGTAGTAAAATAACGTTCTCTTTTTTTTCAATGTAGGTTGTAATGATGATTGGCTTGCCAGGAGCTGGGAAAACTACCTGGGTTACTAAGCATGCAGCTGAAAACCCTGGGAAGTATAACATTCTTGGAACAAATACCATTATGGATAAAATGATGGTAAGAAAAGGAATGAAACTATAAAATGTCACATTTTACAGATAAAATGTGGAGCCCTGAAATACTGATAATAATTCAGAGGGAGGTAACTTGTCTAGCATACGCTATGCCTTGGCCTTAATTTTCACTATAACAAATAAATGGAATCAGAAGGCATCCTAGGTTAGTCTTGGCTTGTGTGTCCTATCTTAGCGAATAGGGGCTTGGCTAAAACAAAATGGGTTACTTAAAGTAATCTTATCTGTAATAAGCTATCTTCCAGTGCCTGCTTTTTCAGAAATTAATCCTTAGCAATTTAAAGACCAAGATCAAAGAGCTCTTTTTTTTTTTTTTAATAACTATTAAAAGATACAATTGAGTATGTTACCTGGTCCTTGTAGTCACAAGCTTTTACTAAATGTATATAAGAAATTACACAGATTAAAAGAAAAACCTTTTGGTAGGTTGCTGGTTTTAAGAAGCAGATGGCAGATACTGGAAAGCTGAATACACTGTTGCAGAGAGCTCCACAGTGTCTTGGAAAGTTTATCGAGATTGCTGCCCGCAAGAAGCGAAATTTTATTTTGGATCAGGTAAGCAGTAGCTTTGAAGTTAAAAAATGTTATCTGATAATTGATAAACATGTAGAAGATTAATGTTTTTAACTCTTTCCCCTCAAAGACAAATGTGTCTGCAGCTGCCCAGAGGAGAAAAATGTGCCTGTTTGCAGGCTTCCAGCGGAAAGCTGTTGTAGTTTGCCCAAAAGATGAAGACTATAAGCAGAGGACACAGAAGAAAGCAGAAGTAGAAGGGAAAGACCTTCCAGAACATGCTGTCCTTAAGATGAAAGGCATGGAACCTTACTTTTTCTTAAACTGTCTTAAATTTGTTTTTATAATTTATGCCTAGAATTATAGTGTGGGTTTTTGTTTGTTTTGTTTTACTAGACAGGATATCTCTAGCCTTGGCTGTCCTGAACTCAGTGATCAGCCTGCCTCTCCTTGAGTGTTGGGATTAAAGGCATAAACTACCACGCTTGGCAGGGTACAGTGATTTACCAGTACTTGTAGGGATACTACTAATCTTTGGTTATTTTACAAGGAATGTCACTAATGCTGGGCAGGATGGCACCTGCCTGTAATCCCATCACTTGAGGGCAGAGGCAGGTGGGTCACTGAGTTCGAGGCCAGTCTGGTCTACAAGTTGAGTTCAGGACAGGTAAGGCTACACAGAGAAGCCCTGTCTTGACAAACCAAAACAAAGAATGGCACTAAGCCATGGCCAGATACGAATTGAAAGAATTAAGAAAGGATATTCAAGCCTTGCGGTATGTGGTGGATGCCTTTAATCTCAGGATCAGGAGGCAGGGGCAGTTGGATTTTTGAGTTCAAAGCCAGCCTGGTTTACATAGTTCCAGAACAGCCAAGGCTACTTGGCGGAAATTAATGAATTAATTAATTTAAAATTGTAGAATTTGGGGCTGGAGAGATGGCTCAGACTATAAGAGCACTGGCTATTCTTCCAAAGATCCTGAGTTCAATTCCCAGCAACCACATGGTTCACAACCACTGTATACTGAGATCTGGTGCCCTCTTCTGGCATGCAGGCACATGTAGGGGAAACACTGTATATAATCTTTTTTTTTTAATTGTAGAATTAGTATATAAGTTTAATTTTACTTTATTCCCTGTAGGAAACTTCACCCTGCCAGAGGTAGCTGAATGCTTTGATGAAATAACCTATGTTGAGCTTCAGAAGGAAGAAGCCCAAAAGCTTTTGGAGCAATATAAAGAAGAAAGCAAAAAGGCACTTCCGCCAGAAAAGAAGCAAAACACTGGCTCAAAGAAGAGCAATAAAAACAAGAGTGGCAAGAACCAATTCAACAGAGGCGGTGGCCATAGAGGACGTGGAGGATTCAACATGCGAGGTGGCAATTTTAGAGGAGGAGGCAAGTTATTTTGAGTGTTATATGTTACTTGAAACTGAGCTGAGAGATTAAGGTTTTTGTCTTTTTATTTTTTTTAAGTTTAAGTAGTTAAATAGGAAGTTGGTTTCTTAGATAATTCTATTCTATGCTGCCATGTAAACACGGCATACTTTACTACATATTTTTAAAAACTCATGCTAGGTATACCAGAATTTACAATGACATTATTTTTCACTAATGTTCAGACTTACCTATGAACTCTGACTTGTATGTGACAGGACTAAATTAAACTCTGATTGCATTTAGCTCCTGGGAACCGTGGCGGATATAACAGGAGAGGCAACATGCCACAGAGAGGTGGCGGTGGTGGAAGCGGTGGAATTGGCTATCCATATCCTCGTGGTCCTGTGTTTCCTGGCAGAGGTGGTTACTCAAACAGAGGGAATTATAACAGAGGTGGAATGCCCAACAGAGGGAACTATAACCAGGTATTGACTATAATTTGGCCTAGAAAGTTATAGATGGATGATTGGGAGTCTCATTGGTGGTGTTCCATAGTTATGAAATGATTTTGTTTATTGAACTTTGCTTTTCAGGCGCACTAACTTATTATTAGCTTAGGGTATAAGGGTTTCTGCATGCCCCCTCCCTAAAATCTGTTGCTTCAGAGCTCTTTATTTACAGATTTTTTTATTCTTTTTTCATAGAACTTCAGAGGACGAGGAAACAATCGTGGCTACAAAAATCAATCTCAGGGCTACAACCAGTGGCAGCAGGGTGTAAGTAGTTTCTTAAATGATTACATACATTATAGTGTTTATGTTTAAGATTCAGGTGGAAGTCCTTATCTGGGGATTGAAGTATTTCCATATATACATTAAGAGGACAAGGTGTTTATTGTTAACTGTGTTATAAATTGTAACCATGGTTAGACTGGATTTTAACAGTTTAAAGTAATAATAATACTACATAATGGTTGTTTTACATGGTCCTTTTCAATAGTTTTAATTACATAAACTAACCCAAGTCTCCTGTTTTCTTTTGTAATGTGTATTGGTAAAACAATACGGGTAATTGGTAAATTAAAATTTCTGGTCTGATTAGAAATTAAGTGTGATAAGTATAAATTTATTTCCAGCAATTACTCTCAATTAGATCAATGTCATTTCCTAAAAACAATTTGAGTGGCTTATTGATGTTTTTTTCTTTAAAAACAAAATTTTCTCTTACAGCAATTCTGGGGTCAGAAGCCATGGAGTCAGCATTATCACCAAGGATATTATTGAATACCCAAATAAAACGAACTGATACATATTTCTCCAAAACCTTCACAAGAAGTCGACTGTTTTCTTTAGTAGGCTAACTTTTTAAACATTCCACAAGAGGAAGTGCCTGCGGGTTCCTTTTTTAGAAGCTTTGTGGGTTGATTTTTCTTTTCTTTTCTTTTTTGTACATTTTTAATTGCAGTTTTAAAGTGAATCGTAAGAGAACCTCAGCATTGTGCACGATAAGAGAATGTGTCAGTATTTCAGGGTTCTACATTTTATCTGTAAAATGTGACTTTTTTTTTTATCACAACAAAAGTAAAATGTTGCTTTGTACCTGGTGTCTTTTATTAAGCATTTACTCCCCCATTTCTCACAGAGAATAACAGTCGGGAGTCATTGTCACAATAAAATAGCAATGTTAGCAACCAGATTCATGGAAGGACTAAGGCCCTCATGGGTTACGTAAGATTCTGTACTGCTCATAATACACTCCATCCTCTGCAGCGCTGGGCAATAGTGGAGGGAAATGACAAAACCCGGGAAGGCTACTATTGTTGCTACTGTTATTACTACTATTATTTTCTGTTATTAACAATGAAATTGGCATAATTGGGAATGAAGATAAATTTGGAACCAAGATTGAGAAGATGGAGTGTATGTAGAAGGGCTGTTAAAAATGTAAACTTGGTTGCATTATATGTGGAGGCTCAAACTTGTGAAGGTTAAATACCATAAACTTTTCCATTTGTTCTGCATTTTGATTCTGAAAAGAAAGCTGGCTTTGCCCATTTCTTATTAAAAAACTTGTTGTAAATCCAGTTGTCTAATGGGATCTATATGAAGTTAGCTATGTCTGTATGCCCTTCTCCCACAAAATACTGTATAACTAGTGTGCTTGTAGTAGTTAACTCCACCATCTTTGTAAGCTAATGAACTTGTGAGTCACCCATTTATATCTTAATTTTTAATCATGTCAGTTCTTGAATGGGTATCTCCTTAGCCTGCTGATTTCTTTTTCTTTCTAAAGAAAGTGGGTGGAGAAATTAATTTAGACGTTTGTTTGCAATAAAAAGAATTCATTTTACTCTTGTTTGGGATTCTCGCCATCAAGGTCTAAATCCCTCTATACTACATCTCCTAAGAGGAGAAATGTTAAGTGTGTGCTTTCTGGACAGCTTATTCTTTTACTCTGTTACTTTGCAACATTTAGGTTTTAAAAACTTAAATGTATAGTGACAATGATTTTTATAATATAAAGTTGAATTCTTCCCTTCCCCTCCCCCCCAAGACGGCTTATAACATTTATGAGGGGCAAAGGTACTGGCTGGGAGAAGTTAACGTTCAGTTGATCATGTTTACAAATGTAAATGGCTGTCCTCACCTGATAGACATATATGATACACGAAACTTTGGGAACAGATGCTTTTAGAAGCCATCATACAAGCAAGCCAGTCGTTGATTTCACTACTACACAGTGCTGCTAACTTAACTAGCCACGTGATAACATTAGATCCCCTAATTGTAATTTTATTGGGTTTGCACAGAACACTTAAATCTTCTAAAAGGAGCCTCACTGTGTGGGGTGAGGAGTCATGAGTCAAACTGTAGAACTAAAACCAGAACTTAGTGTGTCTGTTTTTAGCCTGCTTCTGCTCAGTTCTTCAGGTTTCTTGTATTGCTGACTGCTATAGTTTTTGTTTTAGGTATTTTAAGTCAGATTTTTATACTATATATACTCTAGAAATTGCTACAAGCTAGTTTTCAAACATTGCCATAGGGAACACTACAAGGATAGTATCTTATTGGGCTTTTGGCTTAGTGGTTAACTTAGTGTTAGCAATGATTGCTGTGAGTAACTGCTGTGTATATATTATTAGGGTATATATTCCTAACCTGGGGAACAATTCACATTTTAATTCTGATCAGTGTTGATCCTAATGTTTTACCTGTGCCTTTCAAAAGTCTTGTATAGGCCTAGTGCTGGGACTCAGTACAACAGAAAAGGGTCAAGTAACAAACTAGGACATGATATATGCATTGCCCCAAAAATTAGAGGAAAGGGGAAGAAAAAATGCTTTCTGGGAGTGATCTCTAGACTAAAAGATCACTAGTTATATATCTATGCATATAAATCTTCTTTATAGAGGAAATGTCTTAGGTTAGGTTTTTTTTTTTTTTTAAATCCCAAATACTGGCAAACATACCATACCTGAAGGAAAAAATTGACTTAATCATGCCCAGTAGTAAGCAAACCGAACAAAACACATTGGTTTGAGACAAATGTTTACCAGAGAGAACTTAAGATTGCTGTTGGTTCAAGACATGCTTTCAGTCAAGCTGGGCATGGTAGCACAGGCCTGTACTGTAATCTACAGAAAGGCAGAAAAATTAAAGGCTGGAAGCCAACCTGGGATACGCATTACATATTGAGACACTCCACCCCTCACCCCCCCACAGAAGCATTCTTTTTGTAGAAATAGTTAATGTAATCCAGTGCTAACTGAGCCAAAAGCTGGGGAAGAGGGCTGCTGATGCTTTGAAGGCAATAGAGAGCTGGTCAACAGGATAGGAAAGTAGTGTAGGTTAATAGCAAAGAAAAAAATGTCAGTGTACAAGAGAACAAATTAATAGTCTCTGAAGTTTCTGGTAGAATCCTACTTGTTGGTGGCCTTGGCAGTGACCTAAGAAAATTTAGGACTAGCTCAAAAGCAATTAGATTTATTCTAGGAAACATCCAGTATTTTTAACATTTGTGATTAGATTGTTTTGTACACATAAGAGTTCCTGTTACGTGAATTACTTTTCTATAAGTATGCTCATTAATTACAATTCTAGACTACACTACACAAAAATATTTTAATAGCTTTTTAGGTAGTAATATGCACTTGGATGTAAAAGCCTAGTAGTATGCACATCGGTATGAATATATTTGAATTTTTTAAAAATGTAGAATCTTAAAACCCATAACTCCCTTTTTATATAAATGTAATATATTTTTATTAAAAGTGAACAAAATTTGTAGCAGATAATTACACTGCAGTATTCATTCAGTTTTTTCTAGAAAGATGAGCAACAATACCTAAAGCTATTTTGGAGTAAACATCATAAGATGTTTGAGGCTAATTTTTTCTATATTAAACATTCTGGTGCATGGGTATTGGCGATGAAGTTTGTTAAACTCTTGAGTTGTAACATATTTTTAGTAATAGTGTCAATATGTTAAGGGTCAAGATGGTTATGCATTGAGGGCATGGTTAGGCCAAGGTTACTTGAAAGTATTCTTGGAGTAATTAGCTTTGTGGCTTGTCTGAAACACTCAGTTGCTCAGCGCTCACCTGGGGAGCCCTTTCCTTGTATGATTTTTAGTTTGTCATTTGGACAGAGGGGTAGATAACAGTGATTGCTCAACTAGCAAATAAGACGACAAGAAACCCGAGCAACTTAACAATTTTAGTCCCTGGTTTTTGTTTGGTGGGGTTTTGTTTTGTTTGTGTGTGTGTGTGTGTGTTTTCTTTTTTGGTTGGTTGGTTTTTGTTTTGTTTTTAACTTGTACAGGTATATATATATATTTTTTTTTATAAGAGACAAACATTCAAAGAACTTTCTCAATCTTTGTCACTAACCTTTTTTCCCCAAAGCCCTTGGAAATTTGGAAGTGAGCTAAAGTGTGGGTTGAAAGAAATTTCAGTGTTATAGAAGAGTGGTTAGAACCAGAGATATTTAAATATTTCACTAAGTGTATACTAGTTCATTTGTAAATACATGGGTCTCACACCATATAGCAGGTAGAAAGTATGAACTTAGGTGGTGGGATTGATGTGTTTATACATTTTCATCTTTCCCCATTAAATAAAAGTATAGGTGATTGAATATTGAAATGCCCTAGAATTTTACTTAATGTTAGGTAGAATCAAGGTTAAACTATAATTACTTAGAAAACGAGACACCTTAAAATTAGTCATTACAAACCCAGTGCTGGTAGGCTAGTTAGGTGTTAAAGATAAGTGATGGGCCGGTAATATGTTACTGGGACCATAGTTTGTAGTCGTCTACCTGCTTAAATACAAGCTTGGGAAAGAGTTCTGTCTTTATGACAAAATTTAGTATATACTTGTAGCAAGAGAAGGAAGTAGGTGACTGGAGAGATTGCTTTTAAAAAGAGCTAAATCTGCATAAGGGGAGCTTACTGTTTGATGTTATTGACATTTTAGGGTACTCTGTATTCTGTGAAAATGTCCTCTAGGAGGTTCTAGGCCTTCAGACAATTGAACACCTTGTGTGGCAGTGGCATAATGCTGTGTTCAACTTAATGTGTGGATTGTGTTTGAGTCAGGGCTGACAGCTGAGCTGCTGTTGGTCTTTGTTAATCTTCTCTGCTTTTGTTTGACCCATGCTGTAGAGAAAGCTTATCCAATTAAAACCTTACACTTAACACAAAAGGTTAATATTGGGCAAAAATTTGAAGAGACAGATAAAAGTTTGGTGTGAATTCAAGTATTAGCATACCTAGATAAAATGGTTACAGCTTGTCAACTAAGTAGCTAGCTGACATGGGGAAATCCTGGACAAGAAACAAGAATTCAAGATTTCCAGCATACTTCATTTTCTTGTAGCTTAGTAATAAAAGCAATGTGTTGATTTAAATTTCATCTCCTTTTTCTTAGTCTGTCCATGTGAATGTGCTGTGTGAAGAGTAAAAGGGGCCCAACTAAATGTGTTCCAGTGATTCTAATAGGTATTAAAATTAATTGCTGCTTGTATGTTTACCAGTTATGCTAGGTTTCCAGGATCACCTTAGACAAAGCTATTGACAACCAAATGGACAGGACACAGTCACCTTAAAGCATTCCTAACTTTCCCTTTGTATATTCTTGTATATCAAGTGAGATGTCTGGTAGTTGTCAATTTTTGTATAGGCTTACAGGAATACATGTGAAGACTTTACCCAAGTCTTAAGTTTTTAAGATACTTAATACCCTCAGAGGCCTGTTTATTGCAAGACTGACCTTTAGGGTACTTTTCCTGCATTCTTACCAGATTTTATGGTGACCAGCTTTAAGAAATCTGGGAAGTAGGCTGTGTGGTCTTTCCTGAGTAATAAAGTGAATATTCTTGGGAGTCCAAAATTAGATACAAAATAAACTGAAACTGAAGTTAATGGGAAACGTGGCTTGAGCTTTGGGCACACCATTCCCTGGGGCATTTACTATTGCAAAACAAGCAAGAATAATGTCTAGGTGAGGTCAATGAGAAAACTTGCAGTTTTCATAAGTTATTTGGGTTTGTGCAGTAAAAATGGCTGTGCCCTCAAAAGGCAACCTAATGGCTTTCAGTGAGTCAGCCAAAAAGTTCATGAGGATTATACATTGAGAAAAACTAAAATTTAAGTTTCAGTGGCAAGGCATTTTCACATAATTTCATGATATAAAAGCATTTGCTTGGGGACATCCTTATATAAAGTAAATACAGATCTGGCCTCCAGTGGTGTGTCAAAAACAGGTGGTTTAAAGATAGTATTTAAAGGTTACAGTGATCTACACTTTTAAAAGTGAACAGGAATGTTTAACAGATGGTACTCTTAAGATTTTACTGTCTTCATTAGAAACTGGAAGGATGAATATATACTGTTCAACTCTACCTGAAGTGGAAATACAGTATATCTGGCAGTGCTTACAGTAAAACTTTAAGCTGTATCTTGCTAATTTTTCCTTGCTACAACAGCTTTGTTCTCTCAAATACTTAACCATACATAAAAATTGAACTTAATGTTAAGTTGTATACAGTACCAGTATTTGGGTGGTAATAGTGAATACTGGCTATTGCAGTGACCTGAAAAAATTACTAGACCATTAAGCTGCTTCAAAATTGATTTTAGAAGACTGTTACAAGTCAGAATCATATTGTTTAATTTTCCTACTTACTAAGGTCTGCGTACCCAAAGAATAGTGTATATGTAACATGACTTTTAAAGGGGTGCTTTGACACCTGTCAGATTTTTATCTAGGAATAGAAGGATTCAAACTCTATTTGATCCTTAGCTCTTTGCTGAAAAGTGCATAAACAGGAATCCTGAATTTATTATATAGACCTCCGCATTATATAATCGAAGCAAAGGGAAACCACCGATGGAGTTAGAGGTACGTAGACTAAAAGGATGCTTGCAAATCAAATACTGGTTTTAGCATAGTTGAGATTTATTGTTGCCAAATTCAGTCAAGTCACAAGTCCAGGAAAAAAAGCTGTTATTAAATTTCCCTGAGGTCCTTTTTAGTGAAATGGAAAAATAATCAGAGGGAGGGGTTTGAGGGAAGGGTGGGGGAAGGAATGGTAGATAACCTGCCCTAAAACTTCAAAACTACTAACACTACAATTCTATTTTAATCAGCTATTTAGCTGGTACCCACTGCTATCACATAGTATGAAATTTCGGGATTATCGGAACAATGAAGGAAGCAGTGTACCTGGAGGGCGTATAGAAGGTAGGTTGAGTTTAATAAAGTTTTAAGTGTACGGTTTGGGGAAGAGTTTACCTAGTGAATTACATAGCAATGGGGTTCAATTGCTGTGTCTGACCTTTGGGAAAACCTAGGTTTTGTGCCCAGCACATAGGCTATAACCAATGAAAGTGTCACCTATTAGAGACAGACACCTAGAAGTTTCTAAGGAAAATGGGAAAGTTGCAAAGATTTCTGTCCAGTAAAAAGATTCTGGTATGCAGGAGGCTCAACTGTCACATCGGATGGGATAAATTTAAGCAGGGCATAGTTCACGCCATAATACCAACACCTGGATACTGAGGTGGCCTGGGTTTCAGTGAAGCTGGACAAGATTAAAGAAATTAGTGGTCATATAGTGGTGTATTCCAGACAAGTCAAGGAAACTAAATGCTTTGTTGACTCTTTTTATTCATTCAGTTGCACTGCTGTGAAAATGAACTTGGTAAGTAGTGAAGATGTTACCAGTCAAGAGGTTTCTGTCACGGTAAGATATAGCTGCAGTTAGAACTCAGATCAACTCATTGTCAGTACACAAGTACAGGGTCCTCAGCATGTTAGACTGACAAATACTGCAAACTTCTTTTTTATCAATGCTAAATCTGATGATTGCTACTGGCTGAAAACTGAGTTACCAGGTTCCTGTACCCTGTCCTTCCTTCATGGTGATCAAAAGGAAAAGCATGTTACAGTGAAGGATTGATGGAGAACAAAATAGTTTCTGGCCTTCTCCCTTTGGTTCATCTTGACAGCTTAGGACCAATAATGGACACATCCTTGTTCAGATGTAATTTATCCTTCAGTTTAACGGCTTTATTGCATCCATAGATGATTAAGCCAGAATACTCTGGAAGGTTTTATACTCCCCTCATGGCATTTCCATGAGCTATAGTGACATTAAAGGACAGAAAAGGTTTTTGTGTTAAGTGACAAATGCAGTTCACAAACACTTTGAGAGCTTTTTTATTGTATAGTGTACACATTTGTGGTTGATTCCCAAGGTAAAGTTTGAGATTCAGTTGCTGCTGTTCTTGATTTTTCTTTCAGGATCAAGGTGGGTGCTTTCATATAAAATCTTATTTTTAATTCCTTCTCTGGCAATTCTTTCCTGGATTTTTTGCTTAGCAAAATTATACCTACAATGGAACCTTATAAGACAGAATATGAATAAATTGCTAGTTTCTATGAATAAAAAGATTTTAGTTACAGAATTCCAAAACGCTTATGACTACCCCAAAACTAAGTTTAAAGGTATATTTTAAATAACTACATGCAGTACAAACTAAGCATGTTATATAAACTACATGAAATACAAACTAAACATGCTATAGAACATGAATATTGTAGGAATCTCTTGAATTGGACTCAACTTGATTTACTTAAATCAACTTCATGTTTTAATCCATTAATCTGTTAAAACATTCAATGGATGGATGATACATCCAGAGTCAGACACTGATACTTGCCAGAGTCGGGACAGATTTCCATCAAAAACAAAAACAACTGGTGGCTTATATCATTACTACCCTAGTCCATGAAGAGAGACCCTGTTTCAAGTTGAGTGCACACCATTCCACCCATCATTAAGGAAGATGGCTGTTTTATTGGAGACCTCAGAATACTGTTCCTTAGCTTCACTTTGCCCCCAGCAAACCTACCAGCATCCTAAAGTCACCAGGATAAATCCTCCTACTCCAACATCACATGATCTTCTAATTCTACCTGTCAAAAACATGGTCAGAATAATTATGTCTGTGCAGAAAATGCTTCACAATAGAAGTGTTCTAATATGTAAAACAGAAGTACTCACTGGTTGCCAAGAAATGTCCAAGTCCAGCCACAAAAAACCCCAATGAACCATACAGTACAGATTCTCGTGCACATGGGGTATTCTCAACATCTAAAATCCCTAGGAGCTTAAAGGGCTAGGACAAAATGAGGAAGGAACAACAAAACAGTTAAAGATGACAAAGATGATTTCCATTAAATTTTTAAAATAGTACTATAAGCATTGCTATTTACTAGACAGCTGGCTTGATGTTTAAACACTTAGAAGTGTGCTATAATTATGATTTTGGGACTCAAAACTATGACATTTAAATATCTACTACTTAAAGTTTGCTTTGGGTGAAATAATTCAAAGGGTTGCTCTTGAAAATGACTTCTAGTTTAAAATGACCAAATATCTTTTTGTAGTCTTACAAGGACACCTGTCACTTAACATTGGCTCTGGGATGGGGTCAAAGCAGACTTTGTTAATATAAGCCTGGTAGTTTGTGATCCCAGCAATCAGGAAAAGTGCCTCAAGAAGATTGCTGTGAATTGGAGGCCAATCTGAGCTCCAGGATGAAAAACCAAGACTGCCACTTGGTAACTTAGTCACCCTGTGTTGGATCCCAGCAACTTAAATGTTTCCTGCAATGATTGCATAAGAGATGCATCCTATACAAGGTGGGGATTGGGATAAAATGCAAGTCAGCTCCTTTAGAGATGGGTAGAATGCACCTCTTCTTTCTTTGGCCCAAGGATCTGTTTTATTAAAGTAAAATATCTTTATCCAGATGACTTGTGTTTTTATTTGTATCACACACCCCATATGGATTTGGGAACTGTTTTGTTCAACATCATATAAAATAAGTCCTAAGCTGCAGGAACTGACACCTGCCCCAGAAATGACTTGCTGCACATGGACAGGATGGGCTGGTTGGTGGTGCAGTGGTACTGCATATTTGCATACAGGGCATGATAGAATAGACATTGAGCTTCCGCCACAAAACAGGATGCCAGAGGCACCTCTACATTCTTGCCCAATTCAGACCTTTTAATTTGGATTCTTAATAGTAGGAGATGGGACACTAGTTCAGATAAATAAACCAAGTATCTGCTCTTGCAGAAGGCTCAGGTTGCTCAGTGGTTCTTTGACACCAGTTTCAGGGACACTTGGGTAAAACCTACAAAAACCTTCATTTTGGAAAAATGTCTACCCTGTTCTACACGACAAGGATGGAACTTTGGAGCCTACTAGGTAAACTTAAAGCTTCTTCCTCATTTGACAGACTGGGACCGCCACTGGGCTTCTGGCAGCATTCTAAAACTAAAGTGCCTTTTTACCCCTTTGCTCGCTTTTTCCAGTTAAGGGCCATTTAAGCGACTCCATGTTTGAGACTTGATTATCTTATTCACTCATTTTTTAAGTCGATAAAGTAATTCACTTCCAAATCCTAGTGTTTTTCCAAAACACGGGTTTTTGCTTCCTAAGCGCTTGTGTTAAAGGTGTCTTCAGACCAGGTGTCTTCAGACCAGGTTTTCTCTGTCATCTTGGCTGTCCCAAACTGGCTTTATAGACCCGGCTGGCCTCAAACCCACAGAGATCCAGCTGTCTCCACTTCCCAAGTGCTGGGGTTGAAGGTGTGCTGCACCACCGCCCAGCTGCCAACCCGGGCTAGAACCTGAGTCTACATATCTTAAATAATACACATGCAGTTGTTTGAGCAATAGCTTGAAACAAAAACCACTACACCTTTATTAGCTCCGTATTCATAAAAATGCATCTGGTGACATCTTTCTGCTTAGAATAATATGCACTCCTAAACCATTGCTACCAAAGCCCTATATTCTCTGCCATGAACAGATTCCACTCTGGGCATATCTGCCTGTAGCTTTGAGTTTTTCTGTAGCCTTGACTGCCTTTGTAAACCTAGGTGGCCTCAAACTCAGAGATCCGCCTGCTTCTGCCTTCCAGAGTGCTGGGATTAAAGCTATTACCAAATTTAGCTGGTCACAGCCTAACAGCAGTTTTCTCCCAGCTGGCTTAATAAAATTCGACTTAAACTCTGTCCATTCTGATACTAGAGCCCCAAACGCGCAGAACTCTTCAAGTTCTCCGTGTAGCCGACCTAGATGTCCAAGACTGTAGACCAGGCGGGCATTGAACTCAGAGCTACACCTGCCTCTGCCTCACAGGTGCTGGGACAGAGCTATTAGTGGATCTAACCTGGGGGTGGACGCTCCAGGTGTTATGCGAGGAGGCTGACATACTAATTGGCGCAGAACTCGTGTTGCCCCAGCCTCAGCCTCACTGCTGAGATTACGGCCCAACCTTCGGGAGACTGTTAGCCCTTCCTGCCGAAGCACAGCGCAGTACTAGTCAGGAATAAGCCGCCGTTTTCATTCTGATTTTACGGGTCTGCTCTTCGCCAATTTGAGTCAACTGGGAATTTGGACACATCCAGGATATGAGGACTAGACCGATGGGATACCTCATGGCCATGGGCGTAGAGCTAGGAAGCCGCGCCGCCCTCCCCCCGCGCGCCCCATTGCGAGCATACCTTTTTCTCCGGCTCCTGGGGCTCCCGCGCGGCAGCCATGGTGCCAGTCGTCAGCCCCGCCCAGGACTGCGACGGAAGCCGCACTGGCTCCGCCCACCGTCCCGCGCGGCAGCGGCGGCGGCCATCTTAGGGAGCGTTCCTGTAGCTGCGAAGAAGCCCGCCGTGGCCCCCTCCTTTGTTCCGTGGACCCGGTCACGTTGTTTTCCCAACCTCGCAACTGGCCATCGGGAATGGGGCGCGAGAGGAGGCAACCTAGGGAAGCACCGCCGGCTCCGTCCGGCCCGCAGGCAGCGTGGCCCGAGACGGGGAGCGCCGAGAAACGTGGCCTCCCTCAGCCCCTCCTCCTTCTCAACCGCCATTTCCAACCGTTGTGCGCGTCCCCGCGCTGGGCGCTGGGCGCGCGCCGAGGGCGGAGCCGGGGCCGCGCGTCCTCGGCCGCTTTGTCCTCCGAGAGGGCGGGAGCCCGGGTTGGCGGCCCACGCGCTGCCGGAAGTCGCCTGGCGCAGTTTCCGCGGGTCTCGTCCCCTACGTGTCCTTTGTCCTGGCTGTGGTGACCTTGGCCGCCTCCTGCGTCCCCAGCCTCAGTCCGTCCCCAGCCTCCCAGCGCTGGGCCTGCCCTCCCCCACCCTCAGATTTCGGAGGTTAAAAATAGCTCGCGTGGAGGAGACCCGGGACAAAATGGAGGCAGCCACTAGCTAAGGGACGTGCGTCAAGCCCCGACGGGAGGGGGGCCGTGGGGCGATGTGACGGTGACTTAGCCAGGGCCGAGTCCACACCGTGTGTGTTGCCTGGGCCCGAGCACCCGTCCAGCCCGCAGTAACGACTTTGTTTAACTCTGCGTTTCCCCGGTTTGGCCGCTTCCGTTCGTTGCAAACGGCCCTCCCCGGAAAATGTTCCGGGCTGTCATTGTGCAGAGTCATGCTGCCTTTAAGGCGGCTTGCTGCAGTGTTAGCTGGGAGGACGTCATCTTCATACCACGCCGACTGCTTACTGTCTCGTTCTTTGTGCTCATTAACTGCCCTCCACCGATCCCAGGGTGTAAAAGTGATTGTTGTTTCTGTGCTTATGCGCGGTAGATTTTTTTTTTTTTTTTTTTTAAAGAACCTCAACAATTACAAAGTATATGCCTCTAATATTACTAGGGAATTGAAAAGGAACTGCTCTCTTGACAATTTGGGATGCTCTGCTGAAATTCATAGCTAGCCAGGCTTTGAATCCTTGTCTGGAAGGTAATTTTTGAGGCAGTAATATTCCATAAAGGAGGGAGGAATTCTTTTTGAATTCCTAATTGCGATATAAAGGACGTAACTGGAAAAGTACTGAGAAATAACGTGGCCATTTTATTTGTGACTGAGAAATTGCTAGAGTACACTGAGTTGGAGTCAGTCTCAGGTGTGTTTGAAAAGTGTTCTCATGTATTCGCTATATTAAAGTTTTTTAATTGAACAAAAATGGAATGTGTTTGAGATTTTTGTTGTGTGAAAAATAACAAGCTCACTGTCACGTCTTCCTCTCCCCCTGAAGGTGTGGATGAAAAAAGCCAAATTCACCTCAAAGGGACTAGAGCTTCTTCTGGAGTCAAGTATGTGTGACTATGACCCAAGAGCCTGACACAGGCTGCCTCCACGTTCAACAAAGTAACCGGTTCATGAATTTTATATGGTAACAGCGATGGGCAGTGAGTGGCTGGTAGGAGGCTACGGATGGTCTAAGACCTCTATTATCACACCTGATTCAGCCTGGTAGAATTTTTAACTCAGGAGGGATGCAGGTGTGTGGCTTTTTCCCTCTGGGAAAAAATTGACAAAGGAAAAGAGCAGTTCTGTTTTTCCAAACTCTTTCCCCTTTTCTTAATTAAAAATGACTACAGAAATACATAAAATTTGCAGTCGTTTAAAAAAAAAAAACATTGCGCACTGCTATCTTGGCCCTCACCTTGGCCTGCACCTTTAATCCCAGCACTCCAGAGGCAGAGGCAAGAGAATCTCTGTGAGTTCGAGGTCAGCCTGGCCTACAGAGTGGCTTCTACCCTGTCTTGAAGTCCCCCACCTCCCCCAACAAAAGATTAAATCTAAGAATCTGCAGCTAGGATCTCAGACACACATGAAAGGCATAGAAAATTTATTCAATGAAATTGTAACAAAATTTTTTGTATGTGAATGTGTATTTCTTTTTTTCTTTTTCTTTTTTTTTGGCGGGGGGAGTGTTTTTGAGACAGGGTTTCTCTGTGACTGTCCTAGACTCGCTCTGTAGACCAGGCTGACCTCAAACTCAGCGATCCGAATGCCTCTGCCTCCCAAGTGCTGGGATTAAAGGTGTGGGACAGCACGCTCAGCTGTGAGTATGCATTTCTAGAGAAGGAAATAGACATTTACTCACAAAAACACTTAGAACCCTAAACAACCCTGACTAGAAAAGAACCTCTCTATAGTCAAGAACACAAGGCAAAGAGACGATATCAGTAGCTGGGGCAGGGAGGATTTGTTAACTCACCTACACAGGCAGAAACAGTGACATCAAGTCTCTTACTAGTGACTGTCCAATTCAGGAAAGCAGAAGGTGTATGTCATCCCCTCTAAATAAAGAACAGCCAGTCTAGAGTGCTACACTACCTAGCAACACCATCTTTTAAAAACTACATAGAGGGCCAGCCAGATGGCTCAGCTGGAAAAGGAGCTTGCTGCCAAGCCTGACGACCTGGGTTCAATCCTCAGAGCCCACTGGGTGCAAGGAGAAAACAGGCCCCCCCCCCCACACACATCATGGTATATTTACTAACGTACATGAAACACATACCTAAAAATAAGTAAGTAAGTAGTTTTTTTTAAACTATGAGAGAATGCATTGGCATAAATTTTAAATATTTGAAAACTGAAAAATGCTCTACAGAGTCGGATAGAGCAGCTGTGGGTTAATAAGTCACAACTATTCTGGAGAGATGGCTCAGAGGTGAAGAGCCCTGTCTGTTCTTACAAAGGTCCTGAGTTCAATTCCCAGCAACCATGTGGTGGCTCACAACCATCTATAATGAGATCTGGTGCCTTCTTCTGGCACACATGGGGGCAGAGTGCTGTATAAATAATAAATAAATAAATCTTTTTTTAAAAAAAGTCACAACTATCACCCATCTTTAAGGCACTTGAGTAAGGATAGGACCCAAGACTGCTACCCTACCCCACCACACCCTACCCCCATTCTTTGTTGATACTGAATATTTTATCAACATTATCTTTCACACATTGATATATTTTCTCTTTGGTTGAGTGTATGGACTATGCCTTCCTTTGTGTTTACTGTCTCTTTAGATCAATTGCCTGTATAGTTTTGTTTTGTTTTGAGACAGGGTCTCACTATGTAGTTTTTGGTAGACCAGACTGGCCTTGAACTCATAGAGATCCATGAATTTAAAGGTATATATCACCACAATCAGCTCAGATTGTATGTGATCACATTTGCCACTTGGGTTTATTTCCAAGCCTGTCGATGTCCTTTTCAGAAAGTCTTCCCCTGTACCTAGATCTTGAAGCATTTCCTCTAAATTTAGTCTTCAGCTCTTCATTCAGTCACTGATCCATTTTGAACTGATTTTTATACGAGGTAAGAGATAGGAATTTACTGCCATTTTTTTAAATGTGTGGATATCTAGTTTTCCCAGTAGCAGTTGAAGAGGCTTTCTTATTATTTGTTTAAAAAAAAAAAAAAAAAAAAAAAAAAAAAGATAACCAGGACTGGAGAGATGACTCAGCAGTTAAGAGCACTTGCTGTTCTTGGGAGCTGACACCCTCCTCTGCCTCCACAAACAAGATAATCTTTTGAAGTATCAATGGAAAATTATATGAGTTTATTTCTGAGTCCTCTATTCTGTTCTATGTATGTCTGTTTATGTGTTAACATAAGTCTGTGTGGCCCAGACAGGGCTAGACATTCCTATAATACCAGCACTCAGGAGACTGAGGCAGGAGGATTATTAAGACTGAGGCAAGTCTAGGCCATTGAATGAAGTTTAGGCCAACTAGGGCTGTACAGGGAATCTCTGTCTTCAAAAGAAGAAAATGAGAATAAAAGTTTTGTTTTTTTCCCCTTCGAAACAGGGTTTCTCTGTCTTGGTTGTTTCTCTTGACCTTGGCTGCCCTGGACTCACTTGGTAGCCCAGGCTGGCTTCAAATTCACAGAGACTCACTTCTGCTTCCCCAAGTGCTGGAATCACAGGCATGCACCACCACTGTGGACTTAAAAGGTTTTAATGTAGATTTAAATACAGGAGTTAACAGGGGCACGGCTGTCAGCACAAGGGTGGTTGCACACGCTCAAGAAGGGTAGGTTTGAGCAGAGAGAAAGGGCGTGGGCACACAACACTTAACACTAGCTGCATATGATTTTGATGAGTTTCAAGGTTATATTGTCCATATCACTTAAAGACTGAGTAAATATTGTAGTATGCTTACATTTATCTCAGAAGGTTTTATTTGGTAAACGAGGCCATAAAATTGTTTACGAAGTACACCACACAGATTTACAGGCTGGCAAGATCAAAGCATGTGCCAGAGAAAATCAAAGTAATCCTTATAGTGGCCAGGGTCATGAGGCGGCCGAGGCACAGATCTTGTTTATGATATTCTTAGAAAAGCACGCACAGAGGAGGTAACGTCCTTCTCTGCAACGTAAGCATCTCTCATTAACATTCTTCTCTCTCCAGCTTGGTGGTATCATTACTTTGGTCTGTCCTCAGTTCCTTATCTGGGGAGAATAGACATTTGTACACATCTCTTTAGGAAGGTGTCAGAAAAATGCGGGTTCCCTCAGCTGAATCCACAGTTTGCACCACAGTTTGCAGATATGGCTAGCTTGTCTAGCCAGTTTGCTGTGGCTAGACACACAACCCTACACAACCAACCAAATGCAGGGTGGACAGGGTGGCTGGTCCATCCGTAAAGGCATTACAAAAAATACATAGTGGGCTCTTCCACCTAATTAGCTGCCAGCCCTATCAGCTGAGCCAGTCTGCGTTTGCATTTACTTGTCTTTCACAACTGTTTGTTCAAATCGGGCCCCAGACTAGCTTTGGGTTCACTCTTTTAGGATATTTTTGTCACTCTTCTTGCCTTCTGTTTCCCACTGGTCATTTATTTGAAAACGGCCACAGGTTATTTCCCGTCTCACTTCCTCTCTGTTGGGGCAGGCCAACTGACTGATTTCTGCAGTGTTGTTTAACTTGTTACCCACTCCTCTCCTTTGTTTCTCTGTAGCTGTAGCACCAGTGGCTTCCCTGGATTCAGGTTTAGCTTTGAGACGCCTTCAGACAGGTGCCAATGGGCTTCTGCCTCTCACTTTCAAAGATGGGTGGGTGGGTGGGTGGGTGGGTCTGTAGCCTTTGAAGACCCTGGGGATCAGCCTGATGCTCTCCCTACCAGTGTTCTTGGCAGTTGTGGATAGTGTCAGCAAACCATGATTTCCTGTGTAGCTACCTCTGTTCCTCCCAGACTTACTAATTGGAGTCTGTAATGAAGAACTGGGGTTACTGTAAAACTAACAACTTCCACACAGGTGAGGCTTTGGGGAGCAGGTCATATCAGCAGCATGAGTGTGAGAGCATGTTAAGGCAGGAGCTGTTCCGTTTCCTCAGTCTTAGTAGTTCTTTTAAAAGTCACATTTATTTGCCGGGATGTGGTGGCACACGCCTTTAATCCCAGCACTCAGGAGGCAGAGGCAGGGGGATCACTGTGAGTTCAAGGCCAACCTTGTCTACAGAGTGAGTTCCATGATAGCCAAGGGCTACACAGAGAAACCCTGTCTGGAAAAACAACAACAAATTATTTGTTTACTCCCGAAGTCTTTCTTTTCTCAGTCTCCATTTGTTAAATCCTGAGAGCTTGTTTTTTTCTTTTGTTTTGTTTTGTTTAATGAAGTCTTATGACGTTTGTTGTAATAATTTCTTAAATAATCTACAACCCAGGCTGGAGCTGAGCGCAGGTGGTGCAGTGCTTGCCTAGCATCCAGGAGGCCGGAGTCACATCTGGCACCATTAAGCAGTCAGCCTGAGATACTAGCTCTTGGAAGGTGGAGGCAAGAGATTCAGAAATTCAAGGTCATCCTTTGCTACAGATTGAGTTTGAGCCAGCCTGAAGTACTTGACACCCATTCACACCACCACCCACCACCACCCACCCCCACCACCACCCACCCCCACCACCACCACCCACTCCCACCACCACCCACCACCACCACCCACCCCCACCACCACCCACCACCACCCACCCCCCCACCCCCCCACCCACCCCCACCACCACCACCACCACCACCACCCACCCCCACCACCCACCACCACCACCCACCCCCACCCACCCCCACCACCACCACCCACCACCACCCACCCCCACCACCACCACCACCACCACCAATCTATTTTACCTTTTGTCTTTTGGTGCTGAGAATCAAAGAGGGCTGATCAAGGTTAAAGGAGGAGAAAGCTCCAGTATTTTTGTTCCTTTGTTGCCTTTATATATTGGGTCCCACTTTCCAGATAAGATTTATCAGTACTCGCACTGACTTCTGTAGATTATTATCAAAGGGAGGAGATATATCTGCAAGCTTTGAAAATCCCCCTTAGCAGTGTGAGCAGACTCAATGGGCAACAAATAGCACACCCTAGCGGTCAATGTTTTTATTACACTGTTAGTTGGGAAACAAGTGTAAAACCAGTTACAAACTCCACTGAGTGTTTGTGTTAGCCAGGTGGTGGCACACGCTTTAATCCCAGCCTGGTCTATACACAAAGAAATTCTGTTTCAAAAAAACCCAAAAAAACAAAAAACCCAAATCACCAGGAGTTGGTAGCCCGTACCTTTAATCCTAGCACTTGGGAGGCAGAGGCAGGTGGATCTCCATGAGTTCAAGGCCATCCTGGTATACAAAATGAGTCCAGGACAGCCAAGGCTACACAGAGAAACCCTGTCTCGAAAAAAACAAAAACAAAAACAAAAACAAAAAATCCAAATAATCAATCATTCAATCAACAGAACTAGTGGTCACCATGCATAGAGAGAACCTTCCAAAAATTTAGAACTTGATACCATCAGCATGTTGGCGCACTCCTTTCATCCCAGCACTCAGAGGCAGAGGCAGATGGATCACTGTGAGTTCAAGGCCAGCCTGGTCTACAAAGCAAGTTCAGGACAGCCAAGGCTAACACAGAGACCCTGTCTCAAAAAACAGCAACAAATAGATACCACCAGCAGTTTTGTGACAGTGGGACTCCAGCAAGACTTCTGAACTGCTGTCAGGCACAGGGAGAGGAAGAAGAGGAGGACTAGGGGGAGAGAGCAAGCCAGTGAGAACATCCCTCCCTAGGAACTGCTGCTGAACCTCGGCCAACTCCAGAAACACCCCAGGTAATTGGTCAAGAGCAAGGGGAAAGAGAGACTTGGTGATCACCCGCTGGCCTAGGCTCTGTGGAGAGAACTTCCCGAGTCTTGCCTGAGGAAGAGCTGTTCCTTGTGGGAGTTTTTCCTGCCTGTAGCTTCCAAGCTTTTGAGAGTCTGGGAGGTTTACCGGCAGGCAGTGATGGGTCTCTCTGGCAGACGTTAGACCTCATCCACATAAGACTGTTTGAGTTGGCTAAACATTTCATCCATTTTCATGTAGGGATCTGTTGAACTGGCTTATAAATGTGTCAGCCCCACCCCCCCCCCCCCCCCCCCCCCCCGCCCCAGCATTGTCTTAGTTTTCCAAGTAGTAGAAGCTTCTAAGCCCCAGGACTGGAGCTTTTGGATACCCATTGTTTCTACCCCCACCCCAAACTCCCACCCTAACCCCCCACCCCGACCCCAGACAGGGTTTCTCTGTGTAGCCTTGACTATCCTGAACTCACTTTGTAGACCAGGCTGGCCTCGAACTCACAGAGATCTGCCTGCCTCTGCCTCCCAGAGTGCTGGGATTACAAACATGCGCTACCACGCCCGGCTTTCAGGTACCATCGTTAATAATCCAGTACAGAATGAAAATGCAGTGACACTAAACTTGAGTGTTCCGCATTCTCTGAATTCACCTTGAAGAGTGAGTTAAGCACTTCAGACTGGGTGAGCTGAACCTCTCCCGCCCAGTGCTACGGACTCCATCGCACAGCACCTGCTAGTGGCTGTTCTACACGTGTCACAGAACATCGCCGAGCTGGGTCTCAGCGGCCACCAGAAGCATCTCCAGAATCCAGATGCCTCTTGCCTTAGAAGATTCCCCAACTTTGTCCACCTCAGCTCCATGCTAAAGATTCTGACTGTGTGGTGGTTTGTCCGGGATCCCTGCATGCTCAAGTATTTGACCTCTTGGTTCTTGGTGTTTGGGGAGGGTGGTACAGTCTTGCAGGAAGAAGGTATATAACTTAGGGCAGGTCTTGAGAGTTTACAGCCTTGTCCAACTCCCAGTTATCCCTCAGCTTCCTGCTCCAGATGCTGGCTGTCATGCTGTCCCCACACTCTTACATACTCTAAACCCCTGGAACTGTAAGGCAAAATAAACTTTCCTGTAAGTTGCCTTGGCCATGGTGTTCTTAGAGCAGCGCAACGCTAATATGGACTGCTTTCTGGAACTCCCCGAGCCCAACCGCCTGCAACGCTTACCATGCAGCAAATGCTCTAACACGGTGTCCAGATTCTGCTGAGACCTGGAGAAATTTACACACTGGAAAGGCTACACATTTTGGGATCATGCCAGATGCCTTATTGCTCCTGTTAAACCATTATGCCCAGGCCAGCTTTGGCACCAAGATGAGCCAGAAGCTTTGGGGTTATCAAGTGTAGATTCTGCAAAAGCCACTTGCCTAGTAGGGTGTGTTTGTATTGGGTATGGCCTGTGGGGCTCTTCCTGCAGAGCAAACGTGGGAAGAAGGATTACAGTTGATGAAGCCACTTGGGTACCTTTATACCTGACTTTCCCTTAGCCTTTATCATGCATGCTCTTAGGGAACCATCCAAAGGGTTCCCTGTCTGTCTGTCTGTCTCTCTCTCTCTCTCTTTCACTGTGTGTGTGTGTGTGTGCGCGCGCGCGCGCGCATGTGTGTAGGCCAGTTTGACACTGGGTGTTTTTCTTGATTACTTTTCATCTGGGTGTTTTACGTAGATCTTATTAAGCCTGAAGTCTGCCAAGTTGGCTAGGCTGCTAGCTTGCACAGTACTGTCTCTGCCTCCTCAGCACTGAAGTCACAGGGTTGGTGCTGCTGCCCAAGCTGGGGTGGAACCCATATCCTCATGCTTGTGTGCTAGACATCTTTCTAGCCACTGGAGTGATGCTTTCTAAACAAGATGACAGTCTTTCCTGCCAGTGTTGTTGTGCCCTTAAGAGCCCAAGTTTTAGGTCTTGGGCAATTTTAGGTGAGTCTATTATTTTGAACTATTTATGCCAGTTGTGATGACATGTGCCTTTACTCCCAGAAGATGCAGAAATGATAGAGAGCTTGAAGGCTCAGACAAGATTTTCTTTTATTTCTTTTTCTTTTTTTTTTTTTTTTCTTTCTTTCTTTCTTTTTTTTTTTTTTTTTTTTTTTTTTTTTGGTTTTTCGAGACAGGGTTTCTCTGTGTAGCCTTGGCCATCCTGGACTCACTTTGTAGACCAGGCTGGCCTTGAACTCACAGCGATCCGCCTGCCTCTGCCTCCCGAGTGCTGGGATTAAAGGCATGCGCCACCACGCCCGGCCCTTTCTTTTTCTTTCTTGAGACAGGGTTTCTCTATGTAGCTCTGGCTGTCCTAGAACTCTCTCTGTAGACCAGGCTGACCTTGAACTCAGATATTCACCTGCCTCTGCCTTCCAAGTGCTAGGATTAAAGGAGTGTGCCACTACCACCATCACCTGTTTTAAGATGCTGCTTGCTTCCTTTCTTCCTTTCTTTCTTTTTCTTTCTATCTTTTCTTCCTTCCTTCCTTTCTTTTTTATTCATTTTTAAGTATCTTTGTGTGTGTGTACATGTGTGTATGTACGTGTGGGTGTCATATCCTCTGGAACTGGAGTTACAAATGGTTATGAGCCACTATGTGGGTGCTGGAAATAAAATTTGGGTTCTCTGGGCTGGAGAGATGGCTCAGAGGTTAAGAGGCTGTTCTTCCAAGGTCCTGAGTTCAATTTCCAGTGACCATATGGTGTCTCACAACCATCTGGTGCCCTCTTCTGGCCTGTATGTATACAGGCAGAACACTGTATTTGTAATAAATAAATTAAAAACAAAAAAACCCCAAACAAACAAAAATCTTGGGTTCTTTGCAAAAACAGCTAGTGTCCTTAACTGCTGAGCCATCTCTTTAGCCCCCTAGGCATTTCTTTTGGTAGTATGAGTTACTTTAAAACAAAACAAAACAAAGACACACACACACAAAATTGGCACACACACAAAAGAGCTAGATTTAAGTCAGTGATCTCCTATTAAAAATCAAATTTAGGGGCTGGAGAAATGGCTCAGTGGTTAAGAGCAATGCCTGCTCTTCCAGAGGTCCTGAGTTCAATTCCCAGCAACCACATGGTGGCTCACAACCATCTATAATGTTATCTGATACCCTCTTCTGCAGATAAGGCATATCATATACAACAAATACAATAAATAAAAATTTTAAAAAAATCAAATTTAGAGGCTGGAGAGATGCCTCAGTAGGTAAGATCACTGGTTATTCTTCCAGAGGTCCTGAGTTCAATTCCCAGAAACCACATGTGGCTCACAACCATCTATGGTGAGATCTAACACCCTCTTCTGGCATGCAGGTGAACATGGAGGCAGAACACTGTATACATAATAAATAATAAATCTTTCAAAAAAATCAAATTTAAAAAGCCCAAACCTGTCATTCTTATCATGGTTTGAGTCTCCCATGGGCTCAGGTATAATTTGAATGCTTGGTCCCCAGTTGGTGGGGCTGTTTGGGGAGTTCAGGCTTGTGTGACCTCTCTGGAGTGTATGGCACTGGCGGGGGGCTATGGGATACTAAGGTCTCTCCCTGCTCCCCCTTTGGTCTCCCTGCCTTCTGCTTGAGGTTCCGTGTACTCTAGCTGCCATGCCTGCTTCCTGCTTCCTGCTTCCTGCTTCCTCCCACTATACTAGAACCATAAGGCCAAACAAAGCCTTCCTTCTGTAAGTTGCAGTGGTCATGCCATTTTATCACAGCAACACAGAAGTTACTAAACCTGTCTGTTAATGTTTTTGTTGTTGTTGTTGTTTTAATCACAAATTTTCATGTTGGCTGGTGAGATAATGGCTCAACAGGGAAAGGCCTTCACTGACAAGCCCGATGCTTTGAGTTCAATCCCCAAGACCCACATGGTGGAAAAACAGAGCTGTCCCAGCTAGTTGTCTCCTGCCCCCCACACGTGTTATACCGCATGTGCAACCACACACAAAACAAATGAAACTTAATTTAAAAAATGTTAATGTGGCCAGGCATGGTGGCACACGCCTTTAATCCCAGCACTTGGGAGGCAGAGGCAGGCGGATCGCTGTGAGTTCGAGGCCAGCCTGGTCTACAAAGTGAGTCCAGGATGGCCAAGGCTACACAGAGAAACCCTGTCTCGAAAAAAAAAATGTTAACGTGAGACACAAAATATGAATTACCTTTCTTGGCTCAGACCTTAAGGCTAGTTTGAAATAGTTTACAGAGGAAATGATTGAACTCCTTATCCTGGTAGTGAAAACAAACACACTGAAATCACTGGCCACATGTTAGTGACCGGGAGCGGTGGGCAGTGGGGTGAACTTGGACTGACTTCTAGATACTCACACACATACAGTGCCTCTTTCACACGTGCTTTCCAAGTTCATCCAACATGCTGGAGTAATCTGCAATTTTGTATCTGGCTTTAAATTTTTAGCCTTGTTTTAAAATTTAAAAAAAAAAAAAAGATTTATTTATTTATTTTTGTGTATACAATGTTCTATCTGCATGTACACCTGCAGGCCAGAAGAGGGCATCATATCACATTATAAATGGTTGTGAGCCACCGTGTGGTTGCTGGGAACCGAATACAGGGCCTTGGGAAGAGCAGACAGTGCTCTTAACCGTGGAGCCATCTTTCCAGACCAATAAAAAAAAAATGTTTTCAGTAAAAATACAACATGAGCTGTTGTATTTTAATAAAAGTACAAGAGCACTGTGTACAAAATAAATAAATAAATTTAAAAAATTAATATAAAAGAACAACAAAACAGAACCAAGAAGCCTAGTCCTGGAGACTTCCCTAGCACCCCCTCCCTCAACATGTCTAGTTACGTTATTTAGTGACCTACACTTTCCTATTTAATAGAGAATTCTGAGGTCCCAAGCTTGTCTGAGACCAGAGCAGCGAGCAGCAAAGCTATACTCATTTCTGCCCTTTATTCAGAGGAAGAGATGATACACGTCCACAGTGTGACCACAGGGATGGGCTCCACTGGCGGCTAACTTGTCAGAATGGTTCTCAGAATTTCAATGTAGCTTAATATTTTAACAGCGTGGCTTTTTTTTTTATTCTATAATTCCATATGCCCAAACAATGCATTCTGATTACGTATACCTCCAACTGCTTCCTCCCACTCCTGCCTGGGACCCTAAACTCATCCATTTCTCCCATGAACTCCCAATAGGTCCTCCTCCTCCTCCTTGTCCTCTCTTTTATTTTAATTAAGTAATTTTTGCTTTTCTGAGACAAGGTTTCTCTGTGCGTTGCTGGCTGTCCTAGAACTTACTCTGTAGACCAGGCTGGCCTCGAACTCACAGAGATCCATTTGCCTCTGCCTCCCGAGTGCTGGGATTACAGGCGTGCGCCACCTCAACCACCTTAATTTTATTTTTTAAATAATAACCCACTAAGTCCAATTAATGCTGGCTGTTGGGCTGTTGCCTGATCTTGTCACCTTGGTCCTGCGTGACGACATAGCCGCATCATGTCTGCAAGGCAGCACTTCACAGCACCCCTCCTGGTTCTCTAGCTCATGTTGTCCCTTTCCCCTCTTCTGAGATGTTTCTGAACCAGGAGGGTGTGTTTTGATGTAGATGTCCCATTCAGGGATGAGCATTCAGTAGACTGATTCTCAGCCCTCTGACCAGTTAAGAGTCTTGCATTCATGACTGACCATGCAGAGAAAGTCTCACTGGCCAAGGCTGAGGACAGCACCCGGCTATTGGTAAAAGCATACATACTCATGAGGCAATTTGACAACATATCATTTAGTAAAGCAATAGTAGTAGGTTTCTCCCCAGGGCCTGTGACCTCTCTAGCCATGGGCTTTAAAAAAAAAAAAAAAAAAGATTTAATTAGGTGAACCTGACTGGATTTGTGTATGTAGAGGCCGGAAGATGGGATGGGATGCCCTGGAGCTGGAGTCACAGGCAGTTGTGAGCCACCTGACAGGGGCGCTGGGAACTGAACTCAGGTCCTCGGGAAGGGTACCTCTTACTGCTGAGCCCATTTTCCAGCCCCAAGCCATGGGCATTTTTACCAGGTTTACGACACTGGGCCTGGATTCCTTCCCGTGGAATAGGCTGTAAGTCCACACGCATTAGCTAAGCTCCCATTTTCTTCATGCCACTATCGCAGGTATCTCTTTCCTTGTGGGTCAGGACGGAGCATGCGCTGTTGGCTGCAGGACACCACTGATGTCTTTTATTCCCCCAGTGGCCTGCACAGCAGCTTCTGGTATCACGGAAACTAGTCAGCAAGGAGGAGGCTTTCAGGTCGGTTCCAGCTTGATTTCTCTATGCCTTGCAACCAAAATATGTCGTATCTTCAGCAATGGGGTCTTACCGCCTAGTTGTAGTGGGTAACTGAGAATAGCCTGTGCTGTTCCAGAGGCCTTGCCGACCGATAACTCACAGGGAGGTACTGAGATCTCACTTCACTTCAGGGATGAGGTGGTGGCCATGGGTCCTCTACACATGCAGGGCATTTATGCTCAAAATTCTTTTTTGTTTTGTTTTGTTTCGTTTTGAGACAAGGACTCTGTGTAGACCTGGCTGTCCTGGTTCCAGCTCTGTAGTCCAGGCTGGCCTCGAACTCACGGAGATCCACCTGCCTCTGCCTCCCAAGTGCTGGGATTAAAGGCGTGTGCCACCACCGCCCAGCTAAGTTATATATTTAAACTATCTTACAAAACAGTAGGATTCCATAGGGATTTGTGTTGGAGTTCACTGTTACTGTTTTGATGCAGGGTCTCACTGTGTAGGCCTGGCTTTGCCTCCAACTCACAGAACTCTGCCTGCCTCTGCCTCCCAGGTGCGTAGGGGCGTCTCATACATTCCTGGTTTTTGTTTGCTCACCTAACCCCTTCTTCTACTCTTTGTATTATTTTATTGGGGGGGGGTGGGGCTGGAAATCACTTCTATTACAGGAGTCTCCTCGGTTTTGCCTATTTTGCCACCAGGTGTCGCCACAGCACACTTGCCCATGCTTCCTGCATTGGTGAATTCCTAATTTACTAAATGGGCCAAGTTCAGTTACGTAAAAACAAACAGAAAACTTGTATTTAGTTGTATCATGAAACTAAAAACAGCCCAGAGAATATAATGAAGGTTAAAAAGAAAAGAAATAACATTAATCTGGCGGAGAGGAAGACAGAAGAAAACCAATGAAACGGAACCCGGGAGGGGAACCCCGCGAGAGGAGCCCGGGGAGGGGCTTCTTCCAGCTGCTTTATTTTACTGTCACTTAACTATGCCAAGAAGATGTGTAGGTTTTTGTTTTGCTTTGGTGTTTTGTTTTTGCCACAATACTTTGCCAGGGGCTCCATCATGATTTTTTTCTTTCTTTCTTTTTCTTTTTGGTTTCTCGAGACACGGTTTCTCTGTGTAATATTCCTGGCTGTACTGGACTCGCTTTGTAGACCAGGCTGTCCTCGAACCCACAGCAATCCGCCTGCCTCTGCCTCCCAAGTGCTGGGATTAAATACGTGTGCCTCCACACCCGGCTCTCCATCATGATTTTCTTTTCTTTTTTCTTTTTTCTTTTTTTCTCTTTCCTTTTTCTTTCTTTTAAAAAGATTTATTTATTTGTATATTTTATGTATATGAGTGCTCTGTTTTTCACGCACACCAGAAGAAGGAGGCAGATACCATTATAGATGGTTGTGAGCCACCCTGTGGTTGCTGGGGATTGAACTCAGGACCTTCGGAAGAGCAGTCAGTGTTCTTAACCTCTGAGCCATCTATCTAGACCCCTCCCCCCACCCCCTACCCCATCATGGATTTTCAGCTGTTATTAAGATTTTAAAAAATATTTATTCATTTTATATATATTATTTGCATATAATACCTGCATGCTAGAAGAGGGCATCAGATCCCATTACAGATGGTTTTGAGCCACCACGTGGTTGCTGGGAATTGAACTCAGGGCATCTGGAAGAAAAACCAGTGCTTTTAACCACTGAGCCATCTATCTCTCCAGCCCTTGATTTAAGATTTTAAGGCAAGTATCATATCATAAGCCTTTAATCCCAACAGTAAAGAGGAATAGGAAAGTAGATCAGTATGAGTTCAAGGCCTGTCTGGTCTATTGACCAGAATTCCAAGCCAGCCAGGACTACATAGTAAGATGCTGTCTTTTTTTGTTTGTTTAGTTTTTGTTTTTGGTTTTGGTTTTGGTTTTTTGAGACAAGGTTTCTCTGTGTAGCCTTGGCTGTCCTAGACTTGCTTTGTAGCCCAGGCCTGCCTCTGCCTCCTGAGTGCTGGGATTAAAGGTGTGTGCCACCATGCCCAGTGTGAGATACTGTCTTAAAAGACAAAAACAAACAAAAACACAACAACAACAAAACCTCTTAGACAATGCCTTTGGATCACTGAAGTCCGTGGGTTTAACTCTGAAGAGAATCCTGAGACAGAAGATACAGACAGGTTCTGCTGGTCTTCTGTGGAGAGAAACAAACAGCACAAAACAAAAATTAAAAATGCCTTTGCGTCAACAGGTCTTCAGAGCAATTTAGGATCAAAGGCCACATTATATTTTTTAGGCTGTAAGTGCTGTGTTCCGGGCTCTGGGATGGACACAAAGCGTCAGCAGCTTAAGGAACGTCCTTAGGACCCCTGCTACGGAAGCCTAGCTGTGGCACAGGCTAGTGACAGCCTTGGCAGAGCCGCTGAGGGCTGATCTGGGCCCTTTGTTCTTACGGGGCCTCCAGTGAGCATACAGAAGTTGGGTCCAGGCCCAGCAGCGTTGCTGTGGGGTGGCAGAAGGGAGCATGGAGGACAGGCAGCGGAGACCAGAGAGAGTGCAGAAAGGGAAAAGGTTTCCACCTTGAGCACTTGACTTGTGGTTTAGCTGCTTGTCGAGTCGCCCGCTCTGTGAGCAGCAGCAGCAGCAGCAGCAGCAGCAGCAGCAGCTGGTGAGTGGAAAGGATGGAGGATCTGCTCCAGGATGGGTCTACAGTGGGGATACTGCACACCTGAAGCCAGTGTGGGATTTGCTGTTCTTGTGTGGTGGTGAACCTTGGTTATCAACCTGACCATGCCCTTAAACTGCCAGCCAAAGTACTTCTACCTTCCCAAAGTTGCTTTCTTCAGTGTTTTGTCACAGTGATGAGAAAAGTAGCCAATACCTGGTATAAATAAATATAGGGCCAGACACGGTGGCACATGCATTTAATCCCAGCACTTGGGAGGCATAGGCAAGTGGATCTCTGAGTTTGAGGCCAGCCTGGTCTACAAAGTAATTTTCAGGGCAGCCAGGGCTATACAGAGAAACCCTGTTTTGGAAAACAAAAACAAAAACAAAGAACAAAGAATAAAAGAAAAAGAAATATTGGATTCCGGGTTTATTCGGTTTAGGTTCACTGATCTGTAGAAATAGGAATTATTTTCTATCAAGTTACTAAAACGTTCGAATAAGACATGTATGAAGGGGCTTTGTAAACTGTAAAGCTCTAAGAACACTATTGTTTTAACCTTGTAGCGATAACACAGAAGGGCAGGAGAGGGAGAGTGACTCATGTCCTGAAAGGGACTCTACATAATACTGTCCTTAATCAAGGCAGCCCTCCTAGGCCAGACTCCCATAAAAACCAAGCCGAGAAGAAAGACATACAGAAACCAAGTTAAAGTTCACTGCTGAAAAACCATGTGTTTTGTACAGTGTGTGTGGAGGCGGGGCCGGGGGGGGCGGGGCGGGGCCAGGGCAAGCATGTGCTCACACGGGCAAGAAAAGGACTATAGCTCAGCCTCCCCATCTGAGCCTTCCGATGTGTTAGTGTGATTCATGAGCTGTGACACACAGGTTACAGCCCTTATCCTCATCTCACTAATAGCAATTTTTAAAGGAGATGAGGCAAAGCAGAGAAGTTACGACACTTCCCTTCGGTTTAGACTCAATGACCCCTGGACCTCAACAAGCTCCTGACAGGCCAGCAAGCCCCAGAGATGACTTTCCTCTGTCTCCCCAGCTTTGTGGTTACGAGCCTGCACCAACTACGTGGTTAAAGCATGGGTTCTGGGTCTTGAACTCGAGCAGCTCATGCTAGCCCAGCAGCTAATTCAGCACCTTCCCCACATCACCACAGGCACTTCTGTGTCACACGGCGGTCGCTTCAGATGTCATGGGCTGTCCCTTACTCATCCCTCCTTTACAATACCAACAGTTACATTTGCTGTCCAGTATTGTTATTGAATAGAAATTAGTCACATATCTCAACTCCTTTGAGGGCTGGATAGACGCTGCTGTGCCTAAGAGCACAATATTGTGGTGGGCGGTGGTGATGAAGCCGTTAATCCCAGCGCTTGGGAGGCAGAGGCAGGTGGACCTCTGAGTTCGAGGCCAGCCTGGTCTACAGAGTGAGTTCAAGGACAGCCAAGGGTACACAGAGAAACCCTGTGTGGAAACAAACGAACTAACAAGCAAGCATATGCTGCTCTTGAAGAGGACTTGAGTGCCGTTCCCGGCTTGCACCTCAGGCGGCTCGCAACCACCTGTACCTCAGCTCCTGGAGACCCAGTGCCTTCTCCTGGCCTCCAGGAACAATTGCACTCATGTGTGCTTACCCCACACAGACACATTTGTATACATAAGTTTAAAAGCTATGGGCGGAGAGATGACTCAGAGGTTAAAAACTGACACTGCTCTTGCAGAGGACCTGAGTTTGCTTCTCAGCATACAGGCCCAGGGGCTCACAACCACCTGTAAGTCCAGCCTCACGGGGTTCTGATACCTGTGGCCGCCATGGGCACCTGCACACACATGTATATCCTCACACACAGATAGATATAACTTAAAATAAATCTTCAGAAATAACAAATAGGCCGGTGGTGGTGGCGCACGCCTTTAATCCCACCCAGCACTCGGGAGGCAGAGGCAGGTGGATCGCTGTGAGTTCGAGGCCAGCCTGGTCTACAAAGTGAGTCCAGGACAGCCAAGGCTATACAGAGAAACCCTGTCTCGAAAAAACCAACAAAACAAAACAACATCAACAAACCAAATAGGACAAAATATCCACAATATTTGATATGATTCATTTCCTTTATGACTCTAGGTATTTTTTCCCCCTAGTGCTGGGACTGAATTAGAATTTCATGTGGTCTACCACTGAGCTGCTTATAGAACCCTGGATTTTTTATTTATGTACTTTGGTTTTTTTGTTTTTTTTTTTTTTTTTTTTTTTTGGTTTTTTTGAGACAGGGTTTCTCTACGTAATAGCCTTGGCTGTCCTGGACTCATTTTGTAGACCAGGCTGGCCTTGAACTCACAGAGATCCACCCGCCTCTGCCTCCCGAAGGTGCCACCCTACCTGCCTGAATTTTCTTTTTTCTTTTTAAAGACTTATTTACTTATTATTATGTATACAGTGCTTTGCCTGCATGTACACCCACATGCCAGAAAAGGGCACCAGATCTCATTCTAGATGGTTGTGAGCCACCATGTGGTTGCTGGGAATTGAACTCGGGACCTCTGGAAGAACAGTCAGTACTCATAACCACTGAGCCATCTTTCCAGCCCCATAAATTTTATTTTTTCAATGCACATAAAAGCATTATTCTGGGCTGGAGAGGTGGCTCAACCCTTCAAAGTCTAGGCTCACAACCAATAAATAAACAAATAAATAAATAAATAAAAGCTTTGTTCTTAAAAAAGGTCCATGACTGGTTCAGTGATGCGTTCTAGCTATTCAGGAAGCAGAAGCAGGAATATCACCCGTGCCCAGGAGCCTGGCAACATCAGGGGACCCTGTCTGAAAACAAACGGACCCATAGACACCCCCAGGCTGCCAAAGGAAGTTAAGAAAGGCGCCAAGATACCGTCAGTTTGCTCCAAAGCTGCATTTCTTTGCAGGAAGCTTTCCCAATGCCTTGTTAATATGACTCACACGTCAAAAAAATTGTCAAAACACAGGAGACTCAACGGAGCATGGTTGCTGGGAAACTAAAGCCCAATGAAGTGGTTACTACTTTTAAAGCACAGAAAGGAAGCCTGGGATGCCCATAGAAGGTTGAGGAGGCTGAGGTTTACTTGCTCTCATTCATACCTCTAAAAAAAAAAAAAAAAAAAAAAAAATTAGTGCTATAGTTAAAATTAAGATTAGCAGTTAAAAGTACATACTGTTCTTGAAGAGAACCAGAGTTCAGTTCCCAGCGTTGATGTCGGGTGAGTCACAACCTCCTGTAACTCCAGCCCCAGGGAATCCGGCGCCATCTCTTGGGCTCCCATCACCTGTGAATTTTTTTTTCCATCACCTGTGAATTACAACACCACCACGACCATCATATTCACACAACTAGAAATGTAAAGGTTTTGCAATGCTGAGGACTAAACCTAGGGCTTTGTGCATGCTAGTGAGCCTTTATCACCGAGCTACATGCCCAGTACTCTCCCCACAGGGGCAAGAGGGAGGCAGGGGACCTGACATGAAATGATCATATGTCCTGATCTTCAAATGCTTGTAAAGTGCTTTCTGCAATGGTGACCCTCTGTTGGGTATTAGAATGTCACACACGGTGTCCTAGAATTGCTACTGCCGTGATGCCAAGGATGCGAAGCAACTCGGGAAGGAAAGGGTTTATTCTTACACTTCCACGTCTCTGTTCATCATTGAAGGGCGTCAGGACAGGAACTCAGAGAGGCAGGAGCTGATGCAGAGGCCGTGGAGGGGCGCTGCTTACTGGCTTGCTTCTCAATGACTTGCTTTCTTCTAGAACCCAGGACCACAAGGCCCAGGGATGGCACCACCCACAATGCACTGGGCCCTCCCTCCCCTATCGAGCGCTGATTAAGGAAACGCTCCACAGGCCTGCCTACAGCTGTATCTTATGGAGGCGTTTTCTTAATTAAGGCTCCCTCTTTTATGCTGACTTCTAGCTTGTGTCAAGTTGACAGAAAACTAGCCAGCACAGCTGGGGGCAGGGGGGCGGGGCGCGGGTGCGGTATGGTGGTGCAGGCCTGTAATCTCAGCACTGGGAGGCAGAGGCAGGTGGATCTTTGTGAGTTCGAGGCCAGCCTGGTCTAGAGAGTGAGTCCAGGACAACCAAGGCTACAAAGAGAATTCCTGTCTCGAAAAACAACAACAACAACAAATTAGCCGCACACACAGGGTCCCTCCCAATTTCACTGTAGCATCTTGCGTTTCAGGGTACCGATCAAAGTTCTTTGTACCCTCCCATTTAATCTTTGTGCCTCTGAAGTTGATGCTATAACAATCCCAGTTTTATAAACGAGGAGACCGAGGCTTTAGAAAAGGGAGGCATCTCGTCCTTGGCTCAGGGTACTTTATGACTCACAGTGCACAAGGGCTTGAAAATACTACCTGTGCTGCTAGTTCTGTGGGTGTGGGGACCTAGGTGATGCTCTGGGGGTAAGGATGACTCCTTCAATCTGGTGCTGGGACTGCTTCTCTGACTGGCCTCCCTGTGACCGGTGGCATACCCTGAGGAAGTGGCTGGGAGATGGGGCTGGCCTGTGGCCTTCTCACCCTGACTCCAGCTTCCCTGAGTGGCCCGGACTCAGAAGAGATTGATGGCAGTCACCATCTGGGGACCAATGAGGTGAGCTCTCCCATGCTTCCCTGAAAGTGGCCTGCATTGTGACCTTTGCAGAAAGAAATCCTTAGGGTGTTCTGAGAAGTTACTGTCTTTTTTTTTTTTTTCTTTTAAAGATTTATTTATTTATTATGTATACAGCATTCTGCCTGCAGGCCAGAAGAGAGCACCAGATTTCATTACAGATGGTTGTGAGCCACCACATGGTTGCTGGGAATTGAACTCATGACCTTTGGAAGAGCAGTCAGCGCTCTTAACCTCTAAGCTATCTCTCCAGCCCCCCCGAGAAGTTACTGTCTTAGACCAGGGCCCACTGACACCTCAGGGTCTGGGGAGGTAGCCATGGTCTCCAGAGAGTTGCACCACTGTGGCAGACACACATTTCTCTGGCCACCCCATCCCCCACCCCCAGGGCAAACCTGTCACATGAGTGCTGTAGTTTGGGTTTTGAATGTCTTCCAAAAGACCTGTGCACTACGGTCTTGGTCCCCTAGGTGGTCCCGCAGAGAGATAGAGGGGCATGTGGGAGGTTGGGCTTAGTGAAAAGCCTTAGGTCACTGGGCAGGTCTTTGAAAGGAATTATGGCACCTAGTGTCTTGTTCTTTTCCTTTCTGGCCACGAGGCCAAATTACTCTTCTATAAGCTCTTGCCACAGGCCCAAAGCAACAGGACCAGTTGATTGTGGATATTATACTAATCTCAATTTTATTATAATATTTACTTATTTGGGATCTCCCAAACTATAAGCCAAATTAAACCTTTCCTCATTGTAAGTTGATTTTTCTTGAGTATTTTGTTACAGTGATAAGAAACTGGCTTAACTGACTCCCTCAGTTCCTTTTGCTTTTCAGTTAACCTTCCAACTGGGATTATAATTTTCCTGAATCTTGGCACGCTGACATTGCTAGAGTGGAGTCTGGGGCGTGTTGAGTTTAAGGAGACTCACTGGTACCTAGTTTTCTTTCAAGAGGGATCAGATCATTTACATGGAAACGGGAATGCAAATGCGATGCTTTCCCTGTAGAAATCCAAGCTGCCAATTTGATACTCAGTTGCAAACAATCCTCCCATGCTTTTTAAATTTGGATGTCTAGGAAAACCAAGCGCTATCTTTTCAGCATCTCCACAACCTTATGCTTGGGGGGGGGGGGGGAAGACTAAGTGTGTTAGTAACTTAATTCACACGCTGACATGCTCCTGCTGCAAAGTGTTAAGAAGTCAGGCCTGGGGCAGGGATGTGGCTCAGCTCATGGAGTGCTTGCCTGGCATGTGGGGTAGCTGTGGGTTCAGTACCCAACACCCCCTGAACCAGCCAGAGTGGTGGTGCACTCCCAGAATCCCAGCACACAGGAGGTGGAGGCAGGAGGACCCTGTAAATTCAAGATCAGCTTGGGGCCTACAGGAGACATCATTTCAAAATAAATTGATAAATAATAGATAAATAGATAGATAATAAATGTGGATTGATCGCTTTCCAGAAATTCCATAATTGAAAAAGGAGCAAGCTGAGAGATTAGACTGTTTTGTCTCTGACATGCCAGGTGGGTAGGTCACGCTTAATAGATTCTAAGATAATGTGCTTTTCTGTTCTTGCAAATGCTTTTGTATGGATATAAAGCTAAAAACACTTGGAAACAACATTCATCGGGTAGAAATCCAGTAATTTGGAAGGTCTGTTGGGGACTGTGAGATCTAGGAAGGGGAGTTTCTGCTGAGTGCTGCTGTCCTGAGGACCCAGGGATGCTTAGCACTTAGCACCATCAAGCGCTTTTACTCACATTGTCTCAGGGACTGACACTATTCCCGCAGTATCCAAGGGGGTTTGGCTCCAGGACCACTCTCAAATCAACCAGAATCTGTGAATTCTGAAGTCACATATAAAATGGTTTCGTATTTGCCCACTGTCTATTCAATTCTCCCGTGTACTTTCAGTCACCTCTGGGTTACTTAGGATACCCGCAAAGTTCTTGCTACCTAAATCATCGCAACGATTTGTTTAGGGAACCATGTTTAAAAAAAAGAAAAGCAGTGCATGCTTAGCACAGACAATCTAGAAATGATTCATTCCATAGCAAGGACACCATGACGCAGAGGGCTGACGGGTGTCTGTGTAACTCACCAAAGAGAGGGAGCAACTCTCTCATTCAGATGGCTTGAGCTGAGAGATTTAAATTCCAGGTGGGTTTCTTGTCCACCATTGTATGACCCTGACAAACTGGTGCATCCTCATCTGTTCCACCAAGGAGGATGGATGTTCTTGCCTGAAAAGGATTTAGACACAATGAAGAGGTGCGATTGCAGTGTGTGTGTGTGTGTGTGTGTGTGTGTGTGTTCTCTGTGTGTGTGTCTGTCTATGCAGGGTAGTTTGTTACCGTTGATCCAGAAGGGACCCTGCACATATTTATATAGGTGTGTACATGTTTCTGCTCTCTTCTATTCTAGTACCCACATCTAGAAAGCTCCGTACAGTGGCACCTCGTCTCTGAATCAGCATGCCCTCCCAGGCCCTGCACCCCCACCTACCTAGCTGGAATCTTAGTTTCTGTGAGAAAGGTCTTTTCTGTCTCCTTTCTTTCTTTTTTTTAGGACAGGATTTCTCTCTGTGTAGCTTTGGGTGTCCTGCACTCACTTTGTAGACCAGGCTGGCCTTGAACTCACAGCGATCTGCCTGCCTCTGCCTCCCAAGTGCTGGGATTAAAGGCTTGTGCCACCACTGCCCAGCTCTGTTTCATTTCTTTGGCCTGAGGTGGGAGTTGGTTATTTAATGTGACAGCTGATGGGCTAGCAAATGACTGACTGTCAAACCTGATGACCTGAGTTCAATCCTTGGGACCCACATGGTAGAAGGAGTTGTCCTTTGACCCCTACAACTTCGGTGTGGTGTGTATGTGCATACAAAATTAATGTAATAAAAATTATAAATTACAATGTGACATCTGGGGCCTGGCCCTCCTTAAAGAGGAAGAATGGTCTGGACACAAGCCAACTTCCATTTCCCTTCCCTGTGGGCTGAGAGGTCTACAGAGTTTCTTTGCTGCAGATGGAACTGGGTTCCCCTAGGCACAAGAACCTTTACAGGAAAGGTATGGTGTGCACATCTTTAATTCCAGCACTCAGGAGGCAGAGGCAGTCAAATCTTTGTGAGTTCAAGTCCAGCCTGGTCTACATCGTGAGTTCCAGGACAGCCAGACCTATGTAGAGAGAACCTGTCTCAAAATGCTTAATGAGGCCAGGCGTGTGGCACACACCTTTAATCCCAGCACTCGGGAGGCAGAAGCAGGCAGATCACTGTGAGTTCGAGGCCAGCCTGGTCTACAAAGCTAGTCCAGGACAGTCAAGGCTACCCAGAGAAACCTTGTCTTGAAAAAACCAAAAATAAAAAATGCTTAATGAGCTCACCCTTTCTTGTTCTTTCAGAGCTATGGGCTGGCTGGTTCAACTCAGCTGTTCTGGCTCTAACTCCTCCCCTAGCTGACTTATTCAATCTGGCTTCTCTCTCTGCCCCTGAATTGCTCTGTTGGCCTCAAGCTAACTCCAGCAGTCTGCTCTAATCTCCTGGCTCCTTCCCATTCTCTGACTCGTTCTGTCTTCACCTGTGTCCAGCCTGTTTTCTCTTTCAATCTCTCTCTCTGTAAAACTCTCCTGGTGAAACTGCCTCCTCTCTCTTGTTCTCTGTGCTGCTCCCTTGAGTAGCTTCCCTTTCCTCTCTGTTCTCATGAGAGTTGCGCGTATGACATTCTGTCAAATCTTTCTCTGATTCGTCACTTTTTCTGCCACTCAATTAAACATCACTTTCAAACATGAGAATTTCCTTCTACAAAGTATCTTTGCCATCACTGTTTGGGATTAAAGCCATGTACCAACACACCTAGACCTATGCTTTGTTTGTTTGTTTGTTTGTTTTTACCTGAAACTTGCTCTACAGCAGGCTGACTTTGGACTCAGATCTGCTTGCCTCTGCATATGACTTCTTTCCAGAGCAGCCTTCTTCTGAATTAAAATTGTTTTTTCTACACATTTTCTTCTTCTTTCCTTAATAACCAGTGCCAATTTGGTAGGAACCCAAAGAAGACAATCAGCCTCTACTTCCTATAAGCTCTGAATAGAAGTGGCTTCTCATCTTCCCTTGTCCTACCCAGCTTACCGTGTGGTGATCTTTGTTGATTTGGTGGGATTGAGAAGCACTGTAAGAAAGAAACTCAGCTCTACGAGACCTAGAGTTGTCCAGAGGCATGAAGAGCTCATCTTATACAGCTATGGTGGTGTAGGTAAGGCATGGTGGAGCACATCTTTAATCCCGGCACCGGGGCGGCAGAGGCAGGCAAAGTTGCACCAAGCTGAGGGATAAGCCAAGGATGGTCAGGCCGAGCTCTGAGCTTGCTGTACTGAAATGCTACTGCTGGACTGACCACACACGAAACATCCCATCTTTAAAGATACCTCATTTGCATAAGGACTAGTTTGAGTTATTTTGAAAAACAGGAGTAGGAGATGCTTTGGAAACCAGAATATACACTGCTACTTTTTCTTAAAGGAAATTTGCACAGATTCCTATGGTTTGGGTCCCTGGCTCTTATGATAATGGCTTGTTCCCCACCCCCAGTGGCACTATTGGGGGTGCTAGTTGGGGGAGTCTTGGGCTTGCCCTTGAAGAGGATGAGGAACTACGACCTCTTTCTTATTGTCTGGGTTTGCTTTGGGACCATGAGATGACCTCCACCCTAGTGTGCTGTGAACATTTAGGGGGACTAGGTGGGCTGGAAGATGCCATGAGGGTGGAGTGAATGGCTGAATGCACAGCAAACAGTAAGCAGACATGTCCTATCGTGGGGTTCAGATAACAATGGGGTTGGAGCCGGGCTGTGGTGGTGCACGTCTTTAATCCCTGCACTCGGGAGGCAGAGGCAGGAGGATCACTGCAAGTTTGAAGCCAGTCTGGTCTACAAAGCAAGTCTAGGACAGCCAAGGCTACACAGAGAAACCCTGTCTTGAAATACAAACAAGCAAAAAAGTGGGGTTGGAGTTATAGCTCCTTCATGTAGAAGAGAAATTTCTTCTAGCCTTGGCGTTCTCATCGGATCTCTGAGTTAAACTGACAGAGGACAGAGCAACAGGAGAACGGCTCTTTCAATTACATTTGTGCCTGGAGTCCCACAGAAATATATGACTGCAGGCCAGGCCGGGAGGCTGAAAGGAGCAGGGCACAGGGCTTTTGGCTGTCAATGGCATGTGTCTACCACACGTGCCTCCCCGTGCGAAAGGTGGATGTGTTTACAGTCTCTGTTCTCCATTTTACTCATTTTTGGTTTTGGCAGGACCTCGCTGGGTAGCCCTGGCTGGCCTTGAACACATGATGCTCCTGTTTTAGCCTGGGATTAGAGACGTGTATTACTGCACATGGCCACTTTTTCAGTCCTAAAACAACAAAGTGCTTTCATTGAGCACTCTGCTGTGTGTGTGTGTGTGTGTGTGTGTGTGTGTGTGTGTGTGTGCGTGTGTGTCCGTCCTCAGGATGACTTACTGGTACTGATAACTTCCTTGGAGGAAGTGGCCTTCTGAATATCAGCTGACGCCAGGCCATCTCCGGCAACTGAGGGGGAAGTTAAAGAGCTTTCTCTGAAGTAGCTAATTGTTTGGAAACGCACAACTAGCCCAGGGGCAGATTTCGGGTTGACACATTCTGAGCCTGGTTCATCTACATGCTATGTTTTCCCAGGTGCATGGTTTTACCTCTTTTGTGTTTCAGTTTCCTCAGGTAAAATCGAAACAATTACTTCACCTGGGAATCATTTCTGGTGAGGATTGTATAGCAATCTGCGTCTTGCCAAGAATAAGCTAAATTACATACATACTCTATGATACTGCGACAAGGCATCCATAAGGCCGAAATCTCCAGGCCAGTGCAGCGCAGAGACCCAAGGCTCTGTCCAGTGTGGCTTAACAATTAAGAGGCAGAGGAGGACCTCAGGACCATAAAGATTTTTCTTTTTCCTTTTTTTTTTTTTTTTTGGCTTTTCGAGACAAGGTTTCTCTGTGTAGCTTTGTAGACCAGGCTGGCCTCGATTTTACAGCAATCTGTCTGCCTCTGCCTCGCGAGTGCTGGGATTAAAGGCGTGGGTCACCACGCCCGGCCAAAGATTCTTTTTCATTCGTGTCTGAAGTCATTCTGCAAGGAAAGAGCTCAGTCCCCACACCCCTTCTACTTCCTTTGGTTGAGATGGGGGCTCACTGGATATCCCAGGCTGAGCTCGAACCCCTGAGTGCTGGGATTACACACGGTGTAACTGTGCCTGGTTTAGGCGCACTGACTCCTGGACCACAGAATGCTTGGGGGGGCCTCTGGATTCCAAGCCCTTCTCCAGAGAGCCAGGCCGGCATTGTGGGGTCATCCTCCACGTTTCCTTGGCAGCCTTACTCGAGGGGGCGGCTGAGGGCAAAACACAAACCCTGGAGGCCACGGAGGGACGCACGTCTTCTGGTATCCTGGAGGCCACCGCAGAGCTGCGCGGCCAGCGGCTGCCCGAATCGTCTGCCCCGTGCCAGCCCATGGCCGAGGCGTGGGGCCTGAGGCGCGGTGGCGTGCAGCACAAGCTGCTGGAGAAGGTGGCGCGCCTGCAGCGGGGAGCGCGACACCCGGAGCCCGAGGAGGCGGCGGCGGCGGCGGCGTTCAGGGCGGCGGGCGACGGGGGATCGAGCTCCGGCTTCTGGTGCTGGCGGCTGCTGTTTGCGACCGGAGCCCGGGGCACGCGCCGGAGGAAGAGCAAGTTCGCGCGGCTCGGCGTGGCGGCGGCCCCGGAGCGCGGCGTGTGGGGACCCCCGGGCCTGCAGAGGCTGCTGCAGAGGCTGGCGACGTGGCGGCGGCGCTACCTGCGAAGAGGGGAGCAGTCTGACTACCTGGAGGAGATCCCGCTGCTGGCGCTGGATCGCACGCGGGCCACCGACTAGCGGTGCCCAAGCCCGCCCCGCCCAGACACGCACAGGCGTCGGTTAGGTTTTGTAAGCCAAAGGAAGAAGTGAAAATAAACTCCGCACTGGGTGAATGAAAGAATGTTGGTTTGGGGGTGTCGCTCAGGAACCAAGCACGTCCCTGGCGCGGGACGGGGGGCTTTGTTGAGCTCAGTGGTGAAGTCCCGGGGAGCCTCCAGGCCCGCCCGCCCCCCGCCCCCCTCGTCACCCCCAACACAATTGCCTTGACACTCCCATACCACTGCCCCTGCCCTTGGGTAGTGTAGAATTGCGTCGCCATCCTTGGTTTTATTTGTTCTTTATAATGCAGATGTTGAGCGAACCCTGCTCTTCGAAATGTATTATTCGGGGTCCTAGAAATGGCTCTGCGGGTAAAGGTGCCTGCGGTGCAAACCTGGGACGCAAGTTCAATCCCCTGAACCCCTGTAAAAGTGGAGGGGGGAGAACCAACTCCACAGAGTTGTCCTCTGATTGCCACACGCACAATAGTAATACTAGATGAAAAATTATTCTTACACACACACACACACACACACACACACACACGCGCGCGCGCGCGCGCGCGCTTGTACCTTGATCGTATACGTTGATCATATCTCTACCCTTTGTCCTCGCTTTCTGTCTCCCCGTAATCCTTCCTTGTCCCCAAGTCCCTTATTGTACAACTCTACTTACATCTTTACAGGTTCCTGTAAGCCAACATCAGAAGCAAGACTGGGGTGTGTGTGTGAGGATTGCGTGTTAGAGATAAAAGCAAGGGAGCGGCCACCAAGAGATTGCTGGGTGTGCTGTGGGGTGACTTTTGACTCCTCCTCTCCCTCCTCAATAAAAACTTGCTAATGATACTCTGGCTTAACACACCTGTCAGGATGAAAGTGAACTGTCGCCTGGCCCTTTCAAGGGCTCAGAGGTAAGAAGCTACTGGAATGGTCTTTTCTCCCGCAGCTCCCATCTTTCGTTCACGGCTCCACGGAGAGGAGTGGATCTTCTAGCACACTGAAGCCGTCGTTATGTGATGTGGCTGTCTTCGTGGTGGCTTTGGAGTTTCCCCGGCACCAAGACCCTGAGCAGTGGCTCTCAACCTTCCTAATGCCACGACCCTTTAATACAGTTCCTAATGTTGTGGTGACCGCCCCCCCAACCATAACATGATTTCGTTTCTACTTACTGTAATTTTTTGCTTGTTTGTTTGTTTGTTTTTGGTTTTTCGAGACAGGGTTTCTCTGTGTAGCCTTGGCCATCCTGGACTCACTTTGTAGACCAGGCTGGCCTCGAACTCACAATGATCCGCCTGCCTCTGCCTCCCGAGTGCTGGGATTAAAGGCGTGGGCCACTATGCCCGGCTCCTTACTGTGATTTTGTTACTGTTTTGCATCATAATGTAAATATCTGGCATGCCGGATAGCTGGTGTGTGAATCTTGTGTAGGGGCCATTCAGCTCCCCAAAGGTTGAGAATCGTTGACCTGGAGGCCCCATCTGGGGAGGAAAGCCTAGGATCATGATGTAATGCCACACCAATCAGGGGCAGGTGTGGTGGAGGGCAGGAAGTGTCAAACAGGCACCAGGGCAGCACAAAGAAAGAGCTCAGTCCTCTCTGAGGCTCTACAGTCAGGCCACACTGCTGTATGAAACAGAGTGGTGCTCTACGAACCCAGGATGTGGAAAGGGGCCAAGCACACAGTACACCACAGTACACCACACAGTCCCCCAAGCTACCCATTCCAAAACGACTTTCCTATACTGTATGGTAGTGGGGGAAGCACAAAGACAGCTGGGTAACATGGCTATTTTCTGTCGTAAGGATTGAAGCAAGGAAAACATCACAGTCATGAGTCAAACAGCGGAGGGAGCCTCCTCATACTGAGTGAAACCGGCCTGTTTGGGACCTTGTGTTAGCTTGCCAGAAAGGCATCAGCAGGCTTGCAGCCCACGGAGACTGGATTCCTCCCTCACTATCAGCTTTGGACCCCACCTCCATTTCCCTGGTTACACCAATTTTAAGAAAAGGAAGCTTGGGGCTGGAGAGATGGCTCTGTGGTTAAGAGCACTGTCTGCTCTTCTAGAGGTCCCAAGTTCAATTCGCAGAAGCCACATGGTGGCTCACAACCATCTGTAATGGGATCTGATGCTCCCTTCTGGCCTGCAGGTGTACATGCAGGCAGAACAACTCATGTAATAAATCTTAAAGAAAGAAAAAATAAGAAAAGAAAAGGAAGTTTCATAACTGCCCTTCCTTAAAATTTAAAATACCATAAGACAAGGGGGGAGGCATCAGGGGTTTGCTCAGACTCCTTACAAGAAAGCTACTTTCTTTTGATTAAAAGATTGAAATCTGGAGTCAGGCATGGTAGATAGCACAGGCCTTTGTATCCCAGCATTTTTAAGGCAGAGGCAGGCAGATCTCCGAGTTTGAAGCCAGCCTGGTCTACAGAGATAGTTCCAGGACACCAAGGATTTTAATTTTCCTTGAAGATTAGAACATTACATACAATTGTCCCTTCCCTTTAATGTTATTCCAACTGTCAATCACCTGGCCTGGAGATCACCCCTAGGTAAAGCTGATGCCCTTCCCTTGAAACAGTTGCTTACAGATTTTGTTTTGTTTTGGTTTGGTTTTTCGAGATAGGGTTCCTCTGTGTACCAGAGCCCTTGCTGTCCTGGACTCTCTTTGTAGACCAGGCTGGGCTCGAACTCACAGAGATTTGCCTGCTTTCTGCCTCCCAAGTGCTGGGATTAAAGGCGTGTGCCACCACACCTGGCTTAAAATCCTTTTATTAATAAGACAACTTGCAATGGAAAACTCAACTCCGTGCTAACACGGGTCTTGCTTGATCTTTTGAGAGACAAAGGACCTGGACATCCTGTATCGAGACACCCTGAAGATGCACACCCCTCCCCCCAGCAATTTGGCTGTACATGTCTTCCACTTTCTCAGTAACTTTAATGCCATTGAACTTAGTATGGGTGGTTCCCTTTTGATCTGTTGGCCTTAGTGCAGGAGCTGAGTCTCAAACAACAGCCTTCTGTGATTTTTATTTAACAGGAGTGATGATGGAATCCTGAGGAAGGTACTTGGAAGTCGGAAAAAAGCAGGACATGGGTGAGAATGCTGAGACAAGAGCAAAGGCTTCCAACGCAGCTCTGGTTCTGGCTCTTAGACTTAAGCAGTGCTGTGCACTGGCATTTTTGTGAGTTTATCCTGTCATTGCCCAGCTACCTTATACAATCTATAGGTCCGTGATAGGGGAGATAATTTATGCTGTTTTCTTTTAAACCAGAAAAGGTATGACACTTCATTCTGAGGAAACCACTTTTCTTGTGATCTTGTGCAGAACTGATTGGGCCTCAAATCTAACAATACCTGAATTTAGAGGCTGTTTTGTAGAATCCTTTCAGCACCGAGAGACTCAGGGTAGACTGTTAGAATTCCAAATTGCTGAACCCTCATGTACCAGAATGGAAGTGCAGCTAATAACACACAAGAAATGCCAACTGCTGAATGCTCCCTGGATTTATTTCTTTTTATAAAGAAAAGAGGCAAGTGAAAAATTTCAAGCCTTTAATTTGAATGTAGCTGTGCCTTTGTGTTTTGACCATTTTATGGACTCTGCAATATTTCCTCCTCGTTAGACTAATTTAGCCAAGACTCGGGGTTGGCCTGTACAGCACATGCTCTCTTGGCCTCTCTCCTTGCTAGCTCCCCCTCCCACCAGTTCTCTGTATAAGCACACAGCTTTGATGTGATCGATGTTTAACTTCTTCAGATGGTTAGTGTAGTGATATTTAAAAATATTTCCCTTATTTATATGAGTGACCTGTCTTCACACACACCAGAAGAAATTAGATCCCATCACAGAGGGCTGTGAGGAATTGAACTCAGGACCTCTGGAAAAGTGGCCACTTCTCCAGCACTCAGTATAGTGATTTAATGAACATCCTCTGCCTTCTCTTTGACACACACGTCACACCCAACTTAGCATGTTTGGCATTGCTACGAGCCCACATCCGGCTCTTTTTGGCTACCAACCTCTCTGAAAGGACAACTTTTGTTAAGTTTGCTTGTTAACTGTTAGCTGTCTCTAGACCCAAAGCTCAGCAACAATGCTCACTGTGGATGCAGGCCAGCTACAGTTTGGAAACGAGGACTTGGTGGCATTTCCTTTCCCTGTCAACTAGCTCAAGGGTAGGAATTTTTTCATGCTTTAGAATGGCAACTTTTAACTGTGACCTTCTGGGCATAGGACAGTACCATATGGGACCTCCCAAAGCCATCCTCTTCCTTCCAGAGACATTTTAAATTCAATACTTCATTGTTCAGGCATTATTCTGTTGACTTAAAGGTTCAAGAAACACATCTCATAGCCTGAGGAGGTAAGCCAGCTTAGGTTTTTGTGTTAGCAAAGCTTTATTTATTGTTTACTGGAAACCAAGATCTATTCATTCTAGGCAGGTACTCTACCACAGGGCTGTATCCACAACCTTTTAATTTTGATCCAGGCTGTCTTAGGTGTTCTAGTATGGTGACAAAGCACCATGGCCAAAAGCACCTTGGGGAGGAAAGGGTTTATTTGGTTTACACTTCCGTATCACACACTCCATCACTGAGGGAAGTCAGGGCAGGATCTTGGAGGCAGAAACTGATGCAGAGGCCATGGAAGAGTGCTGCTTACTGGATTGCTCCTTATGGTTTACTCAGCCTGCTTTTATGTGCCACCAGCTCAGGTGTGGCACTGCCATAGTGAGCTGAGTGCTTGCCCGTCAATCATCACAGGGTTGCCCACAGGTCAGTCTAGTGCATTTTCTCAGTCGAGGTTTCCTTTTCCAAAAATCACCCTAGCTTCGCCAAGTTGGCATAAAACTAGCCAGCACACAGGGTCTCACCATACTTAGGATCCTTAGACTTTAGAAACAAGGGTATGGCCACAGTGCTGGCTAGCTTCCTCTTTTAGAGGCATTGTGTAAGCATCAACCTCCTCTAAGGTAACTGATGCAGAAATGGTAGCTGCAAAAAGGAGCTAAAAGGCCTCCAAGGTAGCTGTGGGGCAGCTCCTCCCTGAGCCTCCATCTGTGTACTACCTCCAGGTCTCACTGCAGACAGTTTCCCTAGTTGGGACCTGAAGGACATGACCGGAGGGACTTATATTGTCATCAGTGACAGTTTCTGACATCATTCAAAAGCCCAAAGTCAGATTTTTTTTCTTCTTCTCGAGACAGGGTTTCTCTGTGTAGCCTTGGCTGTCCTGGACTCACTTTGTAGACCAGGCTGGCCTTGAACTTACAAAGATCCACTTGCCTCTGCCTCCAGAGTGCTGGGATTAAAGACCACTCCCAGCTGCAGCTCTTACCTGATTTCTTCAGCCTGGGGGATCTAGCCTTGTAAGAGTGGCTGCCTTCTTAAATGGGCAGACCCATGTTCTACCAAACATAATTGTCATCAATGTAACAGATCTGTGTTGTACATTGTGGAGAGACAAGCAATCAAGATCTCTTTGAACTGAGTTGTGACACAAGGCTGGAAAATTACATACCCTTAAGGTAAGACAGTGAAGGCTTCTAGTGGGCATTATAGACAATTATGGAGAAAAAAACATTTGAGATCCATTGCCAGTGCCACCAGCTAGAGGCTGTGAGAATTTACAAGCACACTTGGGGCAGCAGCTGCAACAAAATTGCCACTTGATTAAACTAACTATAACCAACTATCTCCATGATCCACCTGTCTTCTGCATCAGCCAAGTAGGAGACAGAGTTAAGTGGAGATGCGGTGATAAGCACCAAACCTGCATCTCTTCTTGGCACTAGTTTCCTCAGTCCCTGCAGGGATCCCACACTGATTCCAGCTCACTCTTTTCCAGGGCAGAGGCAGATTTAAAGGCTTCCTTTTGGTCTTCTCAATCATAATAGTCCCCACTCTGTCCACAGATCAGGGAACCAATGAGGGGATCCTGCCAATTCTTAAGTATATTTGTCCCAATTATGCATTTCAGGACTGAGGAGGTGACCATAGCAGGATGAGTGACTTCAGTGAGCCATGGTGTTGGGAGGGCAGCCCTCTCAGCTTTTGGTACAAGGATACACCCAGACACCAAATTCTCAGGGGCAAGCAGGGGTGGGGGTGGGGAAGGCTGCAAAAGCAGACAGTAAGCAGCAGCAGCAGCAGCAGCGCAAGCAATCCATTCCTATGTGTATTCCTGAGCTCAAAAGTTCTTTAATTGTGTAGTGCACCTCTATATAGGTCACAAGGTGCCTCACTTGTAAGGGCCTGTTTAGCCTTGCGTCCCGTGATACATTTAGAGGCAAAGATAGATGGGCGGGAGGGGACAAGAAGGTCCTTGCTGTGTCCACACACAATGCAGTATTAGTACTCCAGGTACTGACAGAGGGTGGTTCTGCAGCAGTAGGGGGAGGACTGGGAGCATCTGCTACTGAGGGTGAGGACGGACATCACTTCCTCAGGAAAAAAAAAAAAAAAAACCCTCAACGTCCAATGACCTCTGCCCCTCCCCAGTGGCAGGAGCCCCGTCTTCCAGTATCTTCACTCTGTGCACACACTTTGAGCCCAGAGTTAACTTGCAATGTATGTCAGCCAGCTGCATGACGAGGCCTTTTGGTTGTTATTTCAGGAGCTTCGGTTCACAGCTGCAGGAGAAAGGGTTCTTTCTTATGACACAACTTAGAAGCCTTGTAGGCATGTCCGGCCTTGTGACATTGCCACAAGAAGTCACCTACAAAGTTCCTGCTGGAAAAATCGCATTAAAAAAAAAATCTTATGATGTTTTAAGTAAGTTTCTGATTTCGTATTGGATTGTGTTTATAGCTATCACTGATGAATGAAGAAAGAAAAAGGAAGGAAATGGCTGCTCCTAGGTATAGTAAGGAGGTTTATTGCAGATAAAAGGGAGAGCATAGCCTGAGGTAGAGACGCCTGGGAGAGACCAGAGTGGACACGACCTGAACCATGTGAGGACAGGGGGAGAGGTGCAGTAGCCAAGAGGGCAAAAGGTAAAAGAAGGCAGGTAACCAAACTAGCTGGACTATATAGGGAAGAGCCTCTGGGGGAAGGGCAGCACAGGGCTGTGGGGTAGAGGCACTATTAAGAGGTGGGGCCTAGTTGGAGTGGGTGTGGCCTTGTCAGAAGAAGTAGGTTTCTGGTAGAGGCAGGCTTTGAGGCATGCTCAAGCTATGCCCAGTGTGGTATACAGTCTCCCTCTGCTGCCTGCAGGTCAAGATGGAGAGCTCTCAGCTCCTTCTGCAGCACCATGTCTGCCTGTGTGTCACCATGCTTCTCGCCATGATGACAATGGACTAAGCCTGTGACAGTGTAAGCCAGGCCCAGTTAAGAGCTGATATGGTCATAGTGTCTCTGCATAGCCACAGAACCCCAACTAAGATACTTCTTTCATTTCTTTATTCTTTTAGCAATCAGCCAGCATCACTCTATTCCTTAGTTTTCCCCCAAGTGTTCCCTAAGGTTGTGGAGTCACGGAATTCCTCAGCACTCACCAACGGTGAATGAGGAGCTGGGAACGTGTTTTCTCATGAGATCCCTTTAACTCTCTGTGCCACAAGGAAGACTTGGGCAATGTTGGCCATCGCTGTGGACTCAGAGAACCCACCGACCCAGTCAGAGAGTGCCACGTTTTCAATTGTTTCTAGAGCCAGGCATGGTGATACACGGATGCTGCAAGTGCTATTCCCAGAGCGACACAGCCTCATCTTCCTCAGAGCAGTGGTGGCAGCTTGCAAGAGACCACCACCACTGGAATCTAGGCTGAGGGATGTTAACCAGAAAGGGGTTCCATCTGTGCGGGGAGGTTCGGGCAATGTGAATACAGAGCCTTGCTGCCAGAAGTGAGAGCTGCTGGAGGTGTATCTTGTCCATAAGAAAAGCAACTAACACACGCACTAATAACCAGGATCACATAAATCAAAACTGGGGAGAGGTTGTCTATACTCAGACAACTTGGGTACAGTGTCATTGGACAAAGATACAATTAACAGAAAGTAAACCCTAGGGGTGGGAACATCAAAGCCACATGGCATTTACTACCTCCGGTGGCTTGGATACGGTGTGGACTCTGATGCTTTGGTAAGCTGTAAATCCTGTGGGGTGTGAACTGCTCTGATCTTTCCAGACTAGTTGTGGAAGAAAAGTAGCCAGTCCTTGACTAATCCAAGTTTGTACAAGTTTTAGGACTATTGGTGTCGTGCACAAACACAACACTGCAGCCAAGCCTGCAAGTTATTACAAAGGACACACGATGATACAGGCTTCTCTGGAGTTATTTTAACAAATTTGTAAAAACATTCGTTTGTGCGTATGTGTGTGAGGCACATGTATGCAGGTAGAGGTTAGGGGACAACCTGTGGGAGTCGGTTTTCTCCTTTCTTCACACAAGACTAGGGGATTGAACTAAGATTTTTCAGGCTTGGCAGCAAGCGCCCTTCCTTACCTGTTGAGCCATTTCACAGGCCCAACAGACACTTTTATACACAATTTATTCCTCGAAGCTTTAAAAGTCTAATCAGAAGCTGGGCGGCGGTAGCTCATGCCTTTTATCCCAGCACGGGAGGCAGAACTCTTATGAGTTTGAGGCCAGTCTGGTCTACAGAGTCCAGGACAGCCAGGGCTACACACAGAAAAACGCTGTCTCACAAAAAAAAGTTTAATAAGGCTCCGTTGCTCATAGTTCTGACTCATAATATTCACAAATGTTCAACAGAGAACAAGTGTGCACCTAGTGTATTGATTTATAAGTTTTTTTGAGACACTTCTTGCTGTTTCTTGCAGCCTCAATCTCATGGTCCTGCTTTGGTCCCCCAAATGCTGGGCATATAGGTATGAGCACTGTGCCCAGCTCAACTAGATTAAAAAAAAATTTTATTTACTTACTATGTACACCAGAAGAGGGCACAAGATCTCATTATATGGTTGTGAGCCACCATGTGGTTGCTGGGAATTGAACTCAGGACCTTTGGAAGAGCAAGCAGGGCTCTTAACCTCTGAGCCGTCTCTCCAGCTCCAACTAGATGTTTTCAATGTTGAGTGTTACCTTTCTCATTAGCTGTGTGGGAGGTATGTATGGATTTCATCTCTCTGATTCCTTTACTTATGAAAAATATTCTTTAGGCAAAGTTCTGAGAATTTTATGTAGTATTATAAGAGAATAATTGGGTCATGGAGTTGTTTATTAGCAGATGGAAAGAGGGCTAAACAGGATTTTATTTAGTAAAGGTGTAATAAAGAGCATATTGTCTTTCTACACCAGTAAGGTTGAACATACACATTCCTAGTAGTTTCTAGAGGTTTTCATAACCCCAGACATGCCTCATAGCATTCACGAAGTATTGCTCATCAAAGTGAGAAAGCTCAAACAGTTCAAATGTCTGTCAAAGAGCAAATATGTAAACAGAATCATCATGTTTGTATAATACAGTAGAATATAACACAGTAGTGGAAATGAGTTAGAACTATACATATTAATATGCATGAGTTATAAAAATAGAGAATTTAAAAACCATGGGATAGATATGATTTCATTTATACAAAGCTCAAAAATAGGCATATGCAGGTGATAAAACCATTAAAAAAACCACCTAAAGGAACAATGTACACAAACTTCAAGATGGTGGTTCCTCTTCTGGTGTGAGGAAGAGGGAGCGATGGGGGAGGGGCCTGGACATGTTCCCCAGGCTGAAGCTGTACATATACATTATATACATCCTTTCCCTCCCTGATTTTAATTTTCCTTTTTTTTTTTTTTTGGATTGAGACATGGTTTTTCCTCTGTATAGCCCTGGCTGTCCTGGAACTCAGTCTGTAGACCAGGTTGGCCTCAAACTCACAGAGATCCACCTGCCTCTGCCTCCTGAGTGCTGGGATTAAAGATGTGCACCACCATGCATGCCCCACTCCCCTTACTTTTCAAACAGTGCTAGGATGCAGTTCTGGGCTTTGCACATGTTAGGCAAGTGCTCTTATCACTGAGCTACACTCCCAGCCCTCAATTCTATTGTATACATCATTTAAAATCAAAGTGATTTTCAAAATAGTGACTGGGACACAGAATTGGTAAATTCTGGTTGTGGAGATGACGAGGCTCCACTTTGTCACAGCAGGACTCCAGGGACCATTTCAGAGGAGATCTCATGTGCTATGGGCTGACAGGAAAGAGGGACTGCAACGTTGAGGAGGATGGGGAGCAACTGTTAGAGATAGAGCCTCCAGAGATGGGGGCAATTAGTCGAAAGTAGCAAAAACCTCCCATGGTTGCACAGTGTCTCTGGATACAAATGTAGTGAGTTTGTAGACTGGGAGATGAGAGGCCAATTGGCCTGACATCTTTTTACTGAGGCATCGTGAGGGTCTCAGCTGAGATATATGTGGGGAACCTGTTGGAGCCACAAGGGGGGAGGAGGCATGGAGGGACCTCCAACAAGAGGAAACTGACTTCCAAGGGACAAAGAATAGACCGTGGTGCAGCGTGAGTGCTTGCAGCTTTGTGGACAGAAACATAAATTCAAGCCAATCTACACAGCTGCAGCCAGACTCTGACAGAGCCTAGATCCAAGTTGGGCTGCCTGCCAGATAATTTTAATAAAGGGGCACTTAAGTGGTGGTGGGACCAAAGAAGGAAACAATTTAGTTGCTGCAAGTGGGATTTGGTTTGGGTGAAAGGAGAAATAGGTGGGTTTGGGAAAAGACGAGATAGTAAGTGCTAGACTTAATGGCTTTGGGATCTTGTAAAGGTCAATGACTTCTTGTAGTGCAGTGGAATGGGGTAAGCATAAAGCTAAAGACCAGAAATGCTTGGAATGATGATTCTAGAAGTGGTCAGGCGCTGGCAAACTCCTTTAATCCCAGCACTCGGGAGGCAGAGACAGGTGGATCTCTGTGTTCAAGGACAGCCAGGTCTACACAGAGAAACCCTGTCTTGAAATAACAAACAAAAAAATTAAGAAATGGTCTAGAACATTCCTAGCAATAGGTCTAAGGTCTAAGACTGGGACAATGAGGGTTGTTATTAACTGGGAATGGATGCTGAAATGTGTGGGGGATAGAATAACGATGCACATGATGATTGAGGAGGGGGTAGAAGTGCTGGCAAGTAGGGGGCAGGGAGCCAAGATGACAGAGGCAAATGGATGGTATGGGCCATCTGTGTGGATGTGGTCACTGGGAACAAGGACAGGAAAAGGCTGGAGAGGAAGACAGCAAGAGCAGAAGCAACAGGTGGCATCTGGCAGAACTGGAGAGCTCAGGTTCAGCTGGCTAGAGGGTCTGTAGTGGAGAAATGATAGAAGCAGCAATGGAAATGGAGAACACAAAGGTCCAGATGGCCTTTCAAGGGACAGGGTGTGACTGAGATATGCTCTTGGAACTGTGTCACCCACTCAAACATTCTTGTCTGCCACAGTGGAAGTGTCAGAGGGGACAGTAAGAATGGACAGCTAGCAGATGAGGCTATGTGCAGGGAGCCTGGGGATGAAGGTCTGAGCAGTTTTAAGCCTTCATGATGACGACATAAACATGGATGGCTGACTGATGGGGACAGTGCTGCCAACTCTTGTGACAAGGTAGTTCTTGGATAAAACAGGCCAGCCTTAGCCCACGGACTAGAGGCTTCTAGACTATTCTCTCTGAAGCACTCAAGTTCATGTTTCACTTTGTGGTTACTTTCTGAGTAATTTGTACAGGTTGACTCAAACCCCTTAAACACGTGGGGGAATCTAACCTCTCCCTCTACTCAGTTTTGGAAGGGAACCAATGACTAAACCTTCAATGGTTCACCTCTTCAGGCTGCCGACAGTCACTTTATCCAGGAAACCTTGTGTGATTTCAGGCTAATGACCTCTGCATTGTCTTTGTGAAGCACAGGATGTTGTAATAAATGAAATGCACTTAGGTGACCTAGCACAACCCCGAACACATGACAACAGTAGAAAAAAAATTCCCTTTTTTTCTTTAGTCTAAGTTTTTAAAAATTAATTTGTTGGAGGCTGGGCGTGGTGGCCCATGCCTTTAATCCCAGCACTCAGGTGGCAGAGGTAGGTGAATCTCTGTGAGTTTAAGGCCAGACTGGTCTACAAAAGAGAGTCCAGGACAGCCAGGACTGTTATACAGAGCAACCCTGTCTTGAAAACCTTAAAAAAAAAAAGTAATTAATTTGTTGGGGGCAACAGTAGGGTACTCTCGTGGTGTCTGTTCATAGATGCTGGCAGAAAAGGAAGGTGTGCATTTTCTACCCTTCCTTATGGCCAAGTCTGGAAGCTTCTGCTCCCTCGGGCTATATTCCAGCTTTGCCATTTGAAAGTTCCAGCCCATATTTGTGGGACAAGTAAAGGTCACTAGACTGAGCACCCTCAGGTAGACCAAACTGCCCTAAATTTTTACTTAAGTGAGTTTTTTGCCTACATGTATGTCTGCACCTTGTGAGGCTAGAGGCTCCCTCCCTGGACTGGAGTTACAGATTCTGAGCCCTCTGGAAGAGCAGCAACCAGTGTTCCTACCTGCCAAGCCGCTACTCCAGCTTCAAGTTGCCTCTTTTTTCCTTTTTAAAAATTTTGCTTTTAAAAGTCTAAGTACTAGCTGGGCATGGTGGCGCATGCCTTTAATCCCAGCACTCGGGAGGCAGAGGCAGGCGGATTGATGTGAGTTCGAGGCCAGCCTGGTCTACAAAGCAAGTCCAGGCAAGGCTTCACATAGAAACCCTGTCTCGAAAAACCAAAAAAGTCTAAGTACTCTGTCTGCACGTATACCTGCATGTCAGAAGAGGGCATCAGATCCTTTTACAGCACCAAGTCTGCCTACATGCTGCCACGCTTTCCACCAAGATGAAAATGGGCTAAACCTCTGAAATTGTACGGCAGCCCCAATTAAATGTTTGCCTTTATAAAGAGTTGCCATAGTCATGGTGTCTCTTCACAGGAATAAAACCCTAACCAAAACAAGATGGTACCGGGAGTGGGGTATTGCTGGGATAGGCCTGATCAAGCTTATTTTTGGAGGAATGTGGATTTTGGGACTTTGGATTAGGAAAGCAGTGGAATGCTTTAAGTCAGGCTTAATGGGTTATCCTATTTGGGAGATGTAAGACAGTTGTACTGAGGGTAGTTTGAACAGTGGTGGATTGGCTCTAGCGACTTCAGAAGAATTTTAGTATGTTGCCTAGTGATTGTTTTTGTGTTATTTTGGTGAAGAATGTGGCTGCTTTTCACCCTTGTCTGGAGTCTGCCTGAGGCTAAAGTGAAGATATTTAATTTCTTTGACAAAGGAAATCTCAAAAAAGCCTAGCATAGACTCTGTCCTGTGGTTCATTCTTATAAAGAGTATTTTGGCCAAGCATAGCAAGCTTAGAAAGAAAAAATACAAAATATATGGTTCAAAGATTAAAGGGGCACCTGGAAGTGGAATGGAGCTAAATTCTGTGTTTAAGGATATTAAATGAAATTAAGGGATCTCGGGACAAGATCCCACCCAGCTAAGCTTACTGTTTATGCATTTGCAGTTGTATAAGGGATAGTTATATGCTAGTCTTTATTATGACCTGGTTATTGCTTTCATTTGGACATAAGGAGATACGATTGTGTGGCAAATTGGCAAGGGATGGATTGTGATGGCTATTCCCGCTCCCCCACCCCAGACAAGGTTTCTCTGTGTAACAAGAGCCTTTGTTATCTTAGACTTGCTTTGTAGACCAGGCTGGCCTACAGAGATCCATCTGCCTCTGCCTCCTTGGTGCTGGGACAAAAGGTGTGCACCACCAGGACCGACTTGTGATGGCTATTCTTGTCAATATGACTATATCTGGAATGAACCACAATGCAGAACTTAAAAAGATCTTGTGAAAGGAATTAAAGAAATGCTTGGGTCCAGGCCTTTAATCCCAGCACTCAGGAGACAGAGGCATGTAGATCTCTGAGTTCAAGGTCAGTCTACAGAGCAAGTTCCATGAAAGCCAAGCTAAGGCAGTGAAGGGAACCACTGAAAACAGAAAGCTGGTGAAGATGTAATAAGACAAGGTAGCCAGCCATGTTCCAGGCCCAGCAAGCAGCAGAACTCAGGAGCTTCGATCATGTGGCTCTAGTTTTAGAGTCAAGAATAGGAGGAGTTAACTGGTAATTGATAATGGTTAGTTGGAGCTAAGAAATTAGTGGTGGTTAAGAGACTAGCATCACTGTGCTGAAATCTTTTGGGAAGTGTCTTCTGAGAGCACAAAGAAGTTGTATTCCAGAGATAGACACTGTGCTGGCAGCTGGACTTGGTAATGTGTAAGAATCATCCAGGTTGTACTGGTTTTAGAGGCGTGAAGGTCATGGAGAGGAGCTGAGGCTTAGCACTGAGAGAGGCCAGGAAAGGCCAATGGTGAAGGTGCAGCCTCAGTGGCAGTTGAAGGCCCAGGACTGAAGGAATCATGCAAAGAAGTTAAGGCTTGGCACCATGAAGACAGACTATTGGTGAAAGTGTAGTCTAGTTGCAGGGGAAGACCCCAGTGTATTGGAGATACCAGTACCACGGGATGACCACCAAGAACAGCAGTGGCACTGTAGTGGAGTCAGTGAGAGCCCAGACTACTACAGAGGGCAGAGCTGGAGAAATGACCCAAGCCCTTTGGAGGAGACCAGAAGATCACGTGTGGATTCCAGACAATGGAACAAGAAGCTGTGAACTTCAAATCGTCTTGGAGACCCTAAGATGTTAGAGGTGCCAGAGCCGTGGGATATGTGCAGAGGAGAGCTGCTAACAGGGAGTGAAACCAGCCCAAGGGAAAGAATTGTGTTGCAGTCAATAAAGCCGAAAGGAGTTGGACATGAGGCATGAAGATGCAGAGTTCAGAATTTGCCCAGCTGGCTTTTGGTCTTGCTTTGGTTTAGTATTTCCTTACTATAATATTTTATAATGGTAATATGATATTGGAAGTTCTATGATTTGCTTTTTTATTTTTATAGTATAAGGGATAACAGTTAAGAGACTGCATCAATCTCAGAAGAGAATTTAAACTTTTAAACATTGATGAGACTGTGGCAGGCTATGGGGACTTTTGAAGTTGGACTAAATGCATTTTGCATTATGTTATGGCTACAAGCCTATGGGGGCCAGGGAGCGGAATACGGCAGTTTGAATAGGTATAGTCCCCACAGACTCATGAATGCTTGGCCCATAGGAAGTGGCACTATTATGAGGTGTGGCTTTGCTTGCGTGTGTCACTGTGGGGTGGGCTCTGAGGTCTCCTATGCCTAAGCTCTACCCAGTGAAGAATCAGAGTCCTTTTCTGCTACCTTCGGATCAAGATGTAGACTTCTCAGCACCAGGTCTGCTTGCATGTTGCCATTCTTTTCACCATGATGAAAATGGACTAAACCTCTGAAACCGTAAGCCAGCCCCGATGAACTGTTTTCTTTTATAAGAGCTGCTGTGGTCACAGTGTCTCTTCACAGCAATAAAACCCTAACTAAGACAGCTTCCCATGTGACAGGCCAGGGAAGGGCTGAGACGGCAGCCCTAACTACTCCTGCCCTCAACAGCATGGAAGTGAGTCACTCTCAGGTGGGACTATGAATTCTTCCCAGCCAGGGTCAGAGCACATCGAGGCTCATCTGGTCTCTGAGCCAGCAGACGGGTGGCTTCTAACATTTCTTTGGTGTTCCCTTTGTTTGGATAGGAAGAAAACTGTTTAAATTTGCAGTTTGAGTCAAGGTGTGTTGGGGGGAAATTACGGGCAGGTTTGAGAATGCTTAGCAGTTATCTGTTTTGTATCGGTAACAACTTAAGTAGCTGTTTGCTACTAATTCCCCTTTGAGGAAGTATAGCAAGTCATTAATCTTCCTTAGCACAGACTTCTGAAAAGTTAGAGCAAGGCTAATTCATGAGTAAATTCAGGGACAATTAAAACAAAACAAAACAAAACAAAACACTGTCCCTGGTATAATTGGCATTCTTTTTGCAGAGAAGATCCTTAAATTGTTTTCAGTCGATCTGAGTCTACTAGGAAATTATGGCAAGAGTCCCATTGTATGTCTCTGAGGTAAGAACAGCCTGGTTACAGTAGATCACTCTTATTTGGCAAAGAGTGGACAAACCTTGTTAGATGATAAAAACCAATTATCCATTTACCTGATAACACTTAATTCTAGTGAAGAGTTTTAATGAGTGGAGAAAAATATTGAGCTAGGTACAAAAGGGCCGATGGAGGTGATAGGTGAAGGTTCAGGTTTGAGGTACCAAAGCAGTAGACGCTACTGAGAAATGAGGAGCATACACAGGCAGGCTCCTACTTAATTGCTTAAAGGGGATAGGGACAGCACTCTGCCTCTATTCCCCAGAAATCCGAGCTGCTACTTGCTGCCTATGCACTTTTTGACAGTCAACATGTTAGCCTGGGGACTGAGCACAAGAGTAATTACCATTTGAGTATAGGAAGCTGTGAATACAAGAAAGGCGTGACACAGAGGGGACTGACCACACTCCTGCAGAGCAGATGGGATTCTTAGATTGTATGAAAAACCCTTCCCATCATAAGCACAGAACAGTGTTGTGTCTTAGAGGTCAGAAAGAACTATAAAACATTTCTTATAAAAGTAGTTTTTAATAAATTGATGTATTTCAATGTTGTTACATGATAACCCAATGCTATATCAAGGTAGCAAAAGTGAAGGTTCCTGGTGTTTTATAAACACTGTGAATGACAGTACACTTGCACTCAACTTCACAGGAAATTCTCTTCAGGTCCATGAGGATTTGTTGACAGCTGTCCCACTTGTTGACAGTGGAAACGTGTGTGTATAGATTGAGCAGACAATGAAAGTCTAACAATCAAGCAAGAATGGGATGTAATGGCAGGATGGCCAACTGCTGAAGAAAACTAACTTTTAAAGTTAGTCATTTAAAGAAAACACAGCATACACCAAAGCTACAGGAAGTATATAATGGAGCATAACACACACACACACGGGTTACAGCCCTGGCGCAGTGAACATGTTTCTACCCGTCTTGTGATAGAAGAAGCCATGGACACAGAGTCCTGCAGCTGTCTGCGGTGCCTAATCTCCACACACACAAGGCTATCAATGGACTAAACCTGGAATTCCCTGCTCTGTAAGATGCTGGTGATGGGTAAGTATGCTATTGCTGTGAGTCAGAGCAATAGTTGCCTGGAGTACAGGCCTGGAGGCTCTAGGACAATCACCACCTTCTATAGGGCCACCAGCTACACTTCTAAAGCCCATGCCGCCAGTGAGGATTTAAAAAGCCCAACTATATTTAAAACAAGTACCAGAAACCAGCTGTCTGATCTTTTACTGCTATTATTGTTCAACCTACCTACTAGGAGAAAGAGTTTCACTTCGTTACAACAACAAAAGCTCTATCTGACTCCATGGGTGACATGTAAATTTATGACCAGAGTTTTGACTTGGGGATTTTCTTACGAGTTTAGGTTGAGAGCAAGACTGCTTTTTTCCAAGGGCGAGAAGAACAAAGTTAATTAAGCCCATTTTTAATTTGCACAGTAGAGAAGGTCCTCACTAAATGAGATTTTCTTTCTCTCTCAATCTCAGGTACACTACATTGCAAGGAATCCTGTGTCCAGAATTTTACCTGCTGACTCTCAGATAACTGGCACAGGCACTGTTTATTCCCTAAAAGGCCTTTACATTACTTCAAACCTCAAATGTTGCAGACTGACACGAGAACGGCATGTCTCAGGTGTTCTGAGCTGCTGAAATATGGGCGAGCACAGAGGAGCTAGTTCTGGCTACTTTCCCAGAAATGTCTGAGGGTCAACAGCAGATTCAAAACATTTATAACTCAATGGATTAGAGAACACCATGGTCCACATTATTAATTACTGTGTTTTTCAGACTATAAGATGCACCTGACCATAAGATGCACCCAGTTTTTAGAGAAGTAAAATAAGAAAAAGTGTGAAAATAGCAATCAGACCAGAAGGCGCACCCCAATCGCCCCCCTCCCCCTTTTGGGAAGCGGGGAGTGTGTCTTATGGGCTGAAAAATACAGTAAAAACAAAAACAATCCAAAAAACCCCAAGTCAACTGCACCAAGCATTTCCTACTAACCTGGGCTTGAGGGCTAGGGCTCTTCTTTAAGTGAACAACGTCTTGGAGAGCATTAGTGTCTGTCCTAAGTCTCATTTTCAGACCTGAACCAAGTCAACTCTTCAAAAAGACTGCACATTCTGTCTTGTTGTATGGTTCTTGAAACAAATGCCCTGTCTCTCACAGAGCAGAGTAACTTGCAGTGGCTTTCTTCTCTGAAAACAGAACAGTCAAACAGCACAAAGTGGCTTCATTTTCCTCAGGCCAGTGTTTATAACCCAAGGTTTGCTTTCCCTATAAAGAGGGTGTGCTTACGTTCATAATATCAACCAAAATCAGCTCATGGGAAAGTTAAAGATGTAATTTACTTAAAGACATAGATCCTCACATAGAGATGTGACTTTCACACTAACAAAGTACCCAGAGGGACAGTCAGTACCTTGGATGTTTCTATGCTGCATCCACTATTTTACACAGGACACTCACGCTTAAGGCAGAACATTGATTGTGACATGTAATGACTGGTTCTTACATCCAAGGGTCAATTGGGGGGTGGAGTCTAGCAGATAACTTCTTTACTGAAGACGACTTATCTGCAGCACAAATTCATTCCTAAGATTATTGTTATGGAAGAGATGTATGTTTGAGAGAACATAAAAAGATGGATTTAAGACACAAAAATATGACTTTTCAATGAGAGATCAATGAAAATAGAATTTCTATTATGGAGGCAAAACTACTTGCATCAAGAACTAAGTCATTTCTGACATGGTGTACACAAAGTATTAAGTACTGAAGAATTACCTTTGGGGGGTGTCTTAGACTCTAGTTTTTAATGTCTAGTATAAAAGGTAGCCTGGCTAGTTAAAAAGCAGTTTAATGTCAGTTTGTACTGCTGCTCAGGAAGCTAGGTTAGGGCACTTTCACCCCACCAAAAACATCCTGTGCAGGGAAGAGCTGAATGTGTTAAAAATAAAAATGAAGTCCCTTTCCCAACACATGTGCAAAAACACTTGTCAGTTATGAGAGAACCGTCCATGAAAACATCATTATAGAATCAGAGGCATCAAGCCAGGCAGATACAAGAATACCACCCCGCTGAGGTGGGCTTACTTGGGATGAAACCAGTTGCTCCACGGGCACCTTGGGAAATGTGCTACTCAGAATAGGAAGGGGTGGAGAAGAACTGACCCAGGCCCCACCCCTGGCTGTAGGTGTGCTCCTTCATGTCAGGCCAGTTTGGATCCCTGTATTTGGGTGCCAAAAATGATAACAAAACAAATACAAACCTAACAGACAGCTCTTAAACAGGTGGTGGCAACTGTAGCCTGGTAAGGCTTCTCCTGTGCCTGCTATTTCTGCTGTAGTTCTGGCAACTGTCAGGACGTATATAAAGATGACCTGCCTAATTTTTGAAGATGAAGATTTTCTTCTTTCACGGTGGCAGAAGTCCATGCAAGATTTGTAAACAGTGATACAAAATACTGTAAACGTAATTTAACAGAGCTTATATAAAACAGAGGAAGTGAATCCAAATTTACAAGTGGATTAAAAAAGAAAAGAAAAGAAAAGAGGGCAGCTTCATACAAAGTTCTCCCTCCTGCGCCAAGTGATTCTTCTTCTTTTTTGTTTTTGTTTTTGATTACAAATATAATCCTGAGCTGAAAAACTGGGATTTGGGGGAGAGCCATCTTTGCATACAAAATATCGAAAGGACATTTACTCTATTTCCTTTTTCTCTAGTGATACTCAACTGCCAGAGACAGTTCTGAAGGCGTGACTTTGGAAAACTTATAGTTTAGTGTGACGCCCAGTTCTGGCACCAGCTGCAGCACTTGCCATGGCAGCGGATGCAGCTGCATCCTCTGCTTCTTCCAGTTCATCCTGGAGCTCCTGGCTGACACTAGACTGCAGTGCAGCAGGCGTGAGCCACTCCTTTGGGAGGCAACTCTGTAGAAAGGGTATACAGGAGCTGAAGTAGGCCAGTCGGTTGATCCAGCGAGGAATCTCTTTCCCACAAAGAATCTAAGGAGGAGAGAGCTCTGTGTTAGGGAGAAGAGATCAATGCTCACTGTCCTACTGAGGGATGGTGGCTGTAGAGAAAATATACTGCAGACCAGCTTTGTGATGCCACTGTTGCAGGCTGCTGGGAAGCAATGCCTTAACTCAGGAGCTGGACCCTTCCACAGCCCAGTTTTTTCTTTCAGCTGTGTACTTGTTTGTTTGTTTGTTTATTTTTTGAGATAGGGTATCTCTGTGTAGCCCTGGCACTCAAAGAGATCCACCTGTCTCTGCCTTCCTCATGCTGGGATTAAAGGCGTGCCCCACCATGCCCAGCCTCAGCTGTGTACTTTTTACATTTAAACAAATTTTGTTATGTTTTTGTTTTTTTGTTTTTTTTTGAGACAAGGTTTCTCTGTGTAGCCTTGGCTGTCCTGGATTTGCTTTGTAGACCAGGCTGGCCTCAAACTCACAGTGATCCTTCTGTCTCTGCCTCCAGAGTGCTACTTCTTCCAGTTCCTACCATCCCACTTTCCTCTGGGCTGCATTCTATGCCTTTGCTTTCAACTCTGACCTATATGTTTCATGGAATCTCAGATGGTCCAGAAAGAAGTGTCCCCAAATGAAGACTAGCTTCATGATATCCGGGCAGAGGAGCGCCTATAGTCAGAACAAGGCATTGGAGGCCTGGCCAGCCTTTGGCTGGAGGACTCTAGCGGGTAGAAGTGGGTATCAGCAGGACTCCATTTTGGCTGATGGCCTGCTGCATTTCTCTGCCCACTTCTCATTCTTATAGAGTCCTTAGGATTGGGGAGTCTTCTCCTTATTTCACATAGTGAGAAGCAGCTCAGTTACAATGCTAACTTTACCCTCTATTTCACACACACAAAAATGGGTTCAACTGAATCCATGCTGCACTGGCACTTTGATGGTTTGCCTCTAGTCGTGCTAAATATTATAATCATGTGCTCTAAAACTAGTATCTTATGGGAAAGGTACCTATTAAAGACTCTGACTTGTGAAAATGGACATTCATTTGGCAGGACGAAGTTTAAGCCAAGTATGTAACTGAAGGGGTTCCTTGCTCCTGGAAAGCAACAGACTAAGGAAATGTCTCCCCAGGGTTGACACACTCAAGTCTACAACTATGGTCCAAGGGAGCAGGCTACATCCTGAGCTGGCAGCAGAGCCTAGAAGTATCATCCACAGAGAACTGGTTCCTCAGGCATAAGATGTAAAACTGTGTGAATCATGGAGTCCTATACCATGGTTAGAGAAAGCTGACAAGGGCAGGCAATGAATAGTAGAGTTGGAGTCCCTGAGAGGCCAACCTTTGTGAAGCTGTGAAGGTGAACCCTAGTTTGCAATAGAGACCCCAGTTAGTTGGAGATGCCAAAATCAGTTGTCTGCCAAAGAAAGCTGTATGTGTGAAGTGTACTGGCATAAGGTAGACAGTATATGTGCTGAGGCAACAGAGCTGGGGAATAGAGCTATTCCAGTCCTAAGATAGAAAATGGGCCCAACAGGAGCCCCAAATGCCAGATATGCATCTGTGGAATTTGGTGTTTTCCTTGCCGGTTTTTGGTCTTGCTTTGGTCTGATCATTCTTTGTTATGCTTCATTTCTCTCTTTTAAAATAGAATGTTTACTCTGAGACACTGTATTGTGGAAGTAGGGAACGTGGCTTTATGTGAGAAGAGACAACAGTTAAGGGATCACAGTTAACATGGTGTTGCAACTGCTAAGGACTACAGGGGCTTTTGAAGTTGGACTGAATTAATTTTGTATTATGAAATGCTATGAGCTTCTTGGGACAAAGAATAGAAGTTATGAGTTAAAAGTGCTAAGTTTGAATATCAACATGACAAGGAGAACACGGGATGGTTACTCTTGTCAATTTCATAATAAGATTGAGAATAAGCAAACATAAACCTCTAGGCATGTCTTTGAGGAATTATCTATGTCAGGTTACTGAGGTGGGAAGACTCCCCCTGCTGCCCTAAATGTGGGCAGCATGACTCATGAGCTGGAGTCTAGGATACTAAAGGGTTATGAAGTGAGCTCCTACCAGGGTCCTTTTCTTTCTGCTTCCTAACTGTAGATACACCATAATCAGTTGTCCCAGGCCCTTGCTGCCATGACTTTCCTGACACAAGAGACTTGCCCTTAAACTGTAAATCAAAATAAACTCTAATTTTGTCTGTCTGTCCGCCCATCTATCCATCTAGTTTCTCTACATAGTCCTGGCTATCCTGAAACTTGCTATATAAACTCCCCTTGAACTTTAAATCAAAACAAACTCTAATATTTGTCATTCATTCATTCACTCGCCCACTCATCTATTTATCTATCTATTTATTTAAAGATAGAGTCTCTCCTCATACTCCTGGCTGAAAACTCACAGAAATCTACCTGCCTTTGCCTCCTGAAGCTCTTGCTTTCTTACTTTTGTCCTAGCAACAAATAATTAATGCATACAGAATCACCTTGCTTTTAAATATAAATCTAACAATCCTTCTAGGAATCTATCTATCTCAGTGGCACACTGACCAAAATATGAAGAAGTATGCACAGGGGTATCCATTACCATACTTTGAATAAGAGTAAAAGGACCAGATTAACTCAAGCACCAGCAATAAGAAACTATTTGAGCCAGGCATGCTGGTGCAGGAGGCAGAGGCAGGCAGATCAATGTGAGTTCAAGGCCAGTCTGGTCTACAAAGTGAGTCCAGGACAGCCAAGGCAACACAGAGAAACCCTGTCTTGAAAAACAAACAAACAAACAAACAAACAAACAAACAAACAAACAAAGCCTAGTTGAATATTATACTGTCACATGTGGACTGTGCAGCTGGGGAAAAATAAGCAGAGCTGGGTGTGGTGGCACACACCTTTAATCCCAGCAGAGGCAGGTAGATTTCTATTAGTTCAAGGGCTGCCTGGTCTACAAAATAAGTCTAGGACAGGCAGGGCCATTACACAGAGAAGCCCCGTCTTGAAAAACAAAAACAAAAACAAAAAGAAAAAAAAAAAGATGTATCTGCTTAACTCTGCTTTAACTTTATTTTGTTGTTAAATTTCATTGCCTTCCTCACCACAATGGCTTCTTACCCTTTACAGCTATAAGCTTTAGAGTAAACTCTTCCTTCTAAATTGCCTTGATCATGATGTTTATTACATCAATAGAAAAGTAACTAATATATCATGTATATAAAACATGTATATATGACAGTACAAGCCACGTAAAGGGTGTACATCTTTAATCCCAGCACTATGGAGGCAGAGGCAGGTGGCTCCCTGAATTCATGGCCAGCCTGGTCTACAGAATGAGTTATAGCACAGCAGGGCTACACAGAGAAACCCACCTCAGAAAACAAAACAAGTTATCAATTAACAAGAGCCAGAAAAATTCACATAGGTGACTAAAATTCATCAAACAAAGTCTCAACAGCTAGGAAGTTTCCCCCCCCCCCCCCCCTTGGTTTCTCTGTGTAGCCCTGGCTATCCATCTGTCTGCCTCTGCCTCCCTAGTGCTGGGATTAAAGGCATGCGCCACTATGCCTGGCCTGATAGGAAATTTCTTTTTCTGCTGCTGCTAGGAAGTCAGTCTCTCCCTCTCTCTCCCTCTCTCTCTCTCTCCAGGGTTTCTCTGTGTAGCCTTGGTTGTCCTGAACTCACTTTTGTAAACCAGGCTGGCCTTGGACTCACAGTGATCCGCCTGCCTCTGTTTCCCGAGTGCTGAGATTAAAGGCTAGGAAGTTTCTTAACCTTTAGTGTTTTTTTAAGTTAACAATTTCAGTGTGCTAGGGTTTGAATCTTAAACATTCACACAAGGTACATGTACTAGGTAAGTGTGGTTGCTAGCTTAGGGTACTGCTGGAAGGTACAGAATTTTGAAGGGGTAGGGTGTAGGAGGAAGTAAGGTTGGAGATGGTAGGGATGCCCTTGAAGGATAATGTGACACCAGCTCCTCCCCACTCCTCTTTCTTAGCGATACACAGTAAGCTGCTTTGCTCTTCTGTGTAGTCCCCACCAAGACATGCTGTGACCACAGGCCCCAAACAATGGCAATTCACTATGAATGGAAATGCCTTTTAGCATGTATTTGTCACAGTTATAGAATGCTAACATAAAGATGCCATCAACTGAGTAAGAGCCAATTATTTGTAATCATTCTACCCACTAAAAAAGAATGAACAGAATAACAACTTAAAGCTGGAAAGATCAGCCATATTGGAAAAATGAATCAGGAAAAAAACACCGAGGTTGAATACAGTGCCACAGAAGTACACCAGGCAAGTGTTATCTGCAGAACTTTTAGGATGAAACTGAATTTACCTCTGATAAAGCTGAAGAAAAGTGATTGCAGTTTTTGTGCATCAAATGGTAGGCATTGCCTTTATACTCTTTCCCCAGCTCTTCTACAATTTTTTCTATATCATCTTCTAGAAAGTCCGTACTTCCTAAAACAACAGCTTCTCTTGAAGAACAACAACAAAAACAAACAAACAAAACAAACAAAGCAAAGCTGTGTAAGTTTCATTCAGGTTATTTATAATAAGCATAATTAAACACTTGCTTATTTCCAGGCATATAACAATAAAAATTAGGGCTAACATATTCAGACTAAAGTTAAATGAGATACTTAAAAGTTTCAATGATTTTAGCTTCTATTTTGCTTTATAATAAACATATGTATTATTAGAAAATAAGGTTCATGGGCTGGAGAGATGGCTCAGAGGTTGAGAACACTGACTGTTCTTCCAGAAGTCCTGAGTTCAATTCTCAGCAACCACATGGTGGCTCACAACCATCTGTAATGTGATCTGATGCCCTCTTCTGGCATGCAGGTATATTATATGCAGTCAGAGTACTGTATACATAATAAGTAAATAAATAAATAAATTCTTTTAAAAAAAGGAAAGAGATTCAGGTTCAAGCTAAAAATATTGCTGCTAAGTACTGAGGTGGCCATATTTTCACTGATGAAAAGAAATCTTTGGCATTAACTGCTCTTGTGCTGCAGTGATACAAGCCATGAGGCTTGACCAAATTTTAAAACGTATTATTCAAAACATCAAATAAAAACAATTCAATATATTTCCTGGAAAATGTAATAGATATTACTTAACAAAAGGCAGAATTTTATATGTAAGAAAGCTGTAAAAGATATCTAAAATTATTAAAGAATCATTTTATCTGGCACAAACATAGACTTAGAAGCATCATTATACAGAATGTTTTGATTCAGTGCTTAGTTACAGGAGCTTGCACTCAGAAGTGGTAGCCCTATTCTGAATTTATTATCCATCTTATCCTGGGCAAATTCACTATTACAAGCTCAGAGATTTCTTTAAAGTTTTCTGAAATAAAGACTCTAACTATCACTTTAGATGTAACAGTTAAGGAATAAGAAAGTTGATTAACAAAGAGAAGGGCCCGGAGACACCCACTTGGTTTTGGGTTACCACTGCACTGATGCTATTGACAAGTTTTGAGGTTAATCATTTCAGTTACTTTGAATTTACCAGTATTTCTTTCATTAAGGAAATAAAGAGATTTTTATATTAGCTCACCATAAAAATTCTTCTTGTCTATTTTCCCTCTGAAATAGGAGACTAGGCAAGATCATTAGACAAGGAATTTCTTAAGGCAGAATGTAAGCAAAACAAAGACAGCCATATTTGGGAAGCAAGCAGACAGAAAGCAACTTAGAGATCCTGAACAAACACAAGATAGGTTATTTCAAACATTATTTGGTTTCCATTTTTACATAACGACTTAATTCAGCCACTAAACCAAATTAAAGACTATTTTAATTTTTTAGATTTTTAATTTGCAGGGTAAATTCTTTATATCTGAAAAACAAGCTTTGCTACCTACAACAGTGTAATAGAAATTACTTTCCCTACTTACTTAAATTTGAACGTTTCTCCTAGTTCAGACGCATTTCCTGGGGAAATTTCAAATATTCCAGAAAAAGGATAAGGATGGCCACCATAAGCAAATTCTGAAAAGATAAAAGTCAAAACTTTTAGTATGAAAGTATTGCATGAAAGGTAATCAGAACGCTCACCTTTAAAACACTACAAAGATAGTATCATCTGAATAATTTTCAGCTTATAAAGTGCCTTTTGAAAAGCCCTGTTTATATATTACCAGTATAGAATACCGTCTTTAAAAGGCCTGAAATATGACTAGCCACAGACACTGCAATGCTTGTGACTGCTCTGAGTACTGCTCTGGGCCTACACTGGCAGGAGAGTGACCAGCATTCAAAGGTGATCAGTCTTTGTGGCGCCATCACACCAGCAGGGCAGCAGCTCAGGACTTGGGCACTTTTTGAGCTTGCACTTGACTGGAGAAACCATCTGGCGACAGTGAGTCTTCATGGTTCCTGAGATGGAATGTTGTTTTCTTTTGGTGTGCTTCATCACTGGGCTGCATGCATCCACCCAGCCTGGAAGACTCTGGATTTACCCTGGATTAGGAGTGAAAACACTTCAGCCCCAAGCATGGTGGTGTATGTTTGTAATCCAGCTCTCAGGAGGCAGAAGGATCATGAGTTTTAGGCTAGACTCCTAGTGAGTTCCAGGCAGGTCTGAACTATGTATAAATTAAGACCCTGTCTGAAACAATACAGAAACATCAAACCTGAAACACACTAAGATGCCAACTATTTTCCACAGAAAGTCTTGTGGCTAGGAGGCACGAGCTGCACACGCTGCTAATACTTGTATTCTAGGTATATGCCCTCATATACAACAAAAATGCAGATAGCCTCAAATCAGGACAGAAGCAAAATTTCTAGCTTCAATTCTGCTATCTCATTTAGATATTAAGTGGTAAAGTCTTTGTAGATACAAGCAATCCCCAAAAGATGCTTAAATTAATCCTATCACTTAAGATTTACTGAATAAAAAGGCATGATGGTATATACCTATAATCCCAGTGCTGGAGGGGTGGAGGCAGGAGGACTACTATAAGCTTGAGGACAGTTAGGTCTACACTGTGGGTTCCAGATCAGTCAGGGCTACATAGCAAGACTGTCTTTTAAAATGTGTAAGTAAATGGATAGATTTGTTAAAAATACAGTCTTTTGTGTATGTTTTTTGAGACAGGGTTTCTCTGTGTAGCCTTGGCTATCCTGGACTTAGTTTGTAGACCAGGCTGGCCTCGAACTCACATCAATCCACTTGCCTCTGCCTCCCAAGTGCTGGGAAAATATGGAGTCTTAAATTTTAAGACAAAGCACAGGAAAAACCAAGGTAGATTTAAATTTTATTTGAGGCAGGGGATGGGAGGGAGAGGGAGGGGGAGGGAAGGGAAAGAAGGAAAGGGAGAGAGAGGGGCAGGAGGAGTCTAGATGTATATGCCACCATCCATGTATGTGCCGATGTCTGCAGAGGCCCAGAAGAGGACACTAGATACCCTGAAGTGAGAGTCACGGTCAGTTAGTAACTACAGTCATCCTACCTCCACACCCAACAAAACTGAACTCTGGTCCTTTGTAGCAGGAAGCACGCTTATTGTGGAGCTCCAAAGTTAACTTTTCTTTTAAAATATTATATATACAGTGCTCTGGCTGCATGTACAGCTGCAGGTCAGAAGAAAGCATCAGATCACATTATAGATGGTTGTGAGCCACCATGTGGTTGTTGGGAATTGACCTCAGGACCTCTGGAGGTACAGTCAGTGCTCTTAACCTTTGAGCCATCTCTCCAGCCCCCAAAGTTAACTTTTCATTCACAAATTCTGTAAATTTTGTTTGTTTGTTTGCTGAGACAGGACAGAGTTTCTCTGTGTAGCCTTCGCTGTCCCGGACTTGCTTTGCAGACCAGGCTGACCTCGAACTCACAGAGATCCACTTGCCTCTGCATCTCCAAGTACTGGGATTATTTATAGACGTATGCCACCCACCGTGCCTGGCATAGATGAGGACGCTTAGCATTTAATTTTGAAATATAAACTTTTTTTTGTTAAAGAAATGATTTTGTTAGGTACCCTAACTATATAGCTAGCTCTGAACTCCTAATTCTCTGCTCCCTAGATGCTGAGGTTATAGGTAGCCACTTCTATGTCTGCTCTAAATTTTGTCTGTCTATCTGGTCTTGAGGTAGGGTGTCATTCTGGCCTCAAACCTACAATCCTTCCTAAGTTCCTAAGCACTGAAATACAACCACATAAAATATTATATATACTGAGATTGAATTTGGCAAAATCATTGTTTGTTTTTGGTTTTTTGGATACAATGTTTCTCTGTGTAACTCTCTGTCTGTCCTGGAACTTGCTCTGTAGACAAGGCTGGCCTGGAACTCAGAGATCTGCCTTCTTCTGTCTCCTGAGTGTTAGGACTAAAGGCATGGGCCACAATCACCTGGCTTCATACTTAGATTTTTAACTTTCTTAAGTATAGTAAGGGAAAACACAGGCCTATTTATTTACTTATTTATTTATTTACAAGAAACAATTACAACTTCTCTGAGTTTCCATGAACATGTTTTGTTTTTAAATTATTTTATGAGGAAGTAAGATTGTGCAGGTAATAGAGCACTGGACATCTGAGTTCAAATCTTAGTTCTGTTAGTTATTAGTAGTTGAATGGTGGCAGGTTAGAGCCTAACTTTTTTTTTCTTAGTAAAAAACCACTACATTCTCTTACCTTACAGTATAATCATATGGTTCCAAAGTTCACAACACTATAGAAACCATAACACACTATTCAAATTTAACCAAAGAGGAGTAACACAATTTAGGCAAAGGCCAGAGAGAAAACCATAGCCTATAATAATCCCATCCAATGCAATATTCTAATAATTGAAAAATTCAGTTGAAGATCCTCATTGTTTCTTGGGGTTATAGCAAATGAACCTGCTTCAAGTAAAAGTAAAGCTTAAATGACAAATCTTTATAGCCAAGACTGAATATGCTGAATTTCAGCTAGAAGCAACTAATATTAAAAAAAAAAAAAGACTGGGGCTAGGGACATAGGCCAGAGGCACAACACCTGCTTCACAAGTGTGAGCCCCTGGATTCAACTATTAGCACCTCCCCACCCAAACACAAAGACAACAGAAACATCATACGGAAACATTTAAGTAAGTGAAGTTTTTTTTGTTTTCCTTTTTTTTTGTTAAGACAGGGTTTCTCTGTGTAGCCTTGGCTGTCCTGGACTCACTTTGTAGACCAGGCTGGCCTTGAACTCACAGTGATTTGCCTGCCTCTGTTTCCTGAGTGCTGGGATTAAAAGCATTCACCACTGAATAGGTAGGTAGGTAGTTTGCCCTAAGAAACTAGACAATGTATTCTAGGTTACAAAGACTGCCTAGCTCATGCAAATACAGGACCGTATACTAAAAGGCAAGCTTGTAATTCTGATGATATATCACTAGAACTCTGATGAAAATGCTACATGTTACTTAGGCAGAATTTGCTCAGCAATGTTTTACTTTATTGATACTTACAGGCCTGTAAAACCAACTGTTTTACTAGAACACCCTCAGGAAATTGGTACTTCAAAGTTGACACTTTCTACTACTAACCAAAATGATTTTTTTGTTATATAGTTTTTCGAAGTGTAAAAGCCGTGGTGGTGCACGCCGTCAATCTCAGCACTCGGCAGGCAGAGGCAGACAGATCACTGTGAGTTCGAGGCCAGCCTGGTCTACAAAGCAAGTCCAGGACAGCCAAGGCTACACAGAGAAGTCCTGTCTTGAAAAACCAGGGGAAAAAAAAGTTTCTTTGAAATTCTTATACATATTAGAGAAAAAAAATCATGGTTTTAACATTTTTCAGAAAGAAGAGCCTCTTTGTGTTTTGTTTTTTGAGACAGGGTTTCACTGTGCAGATATGGCTGTCCTGAAACTCTGTAGACCAGGCTGGCCTCAAATTCACAGAGATCTGCCTGCCTTTGCCTCTGGAGTGCTGGGATTAAAGATGCATGTCACCACCCCTGGTTAAGAAAATGCCTTAGAAGACACAATAATTAAAAAAAAAAAAAAAAGAAACCAATGTACCCTTTTGTATTCTACCACAGACATGGTTTTCAAAACACAGTATAAACAAATCTGGGAGTTTTATTTTACTTTCTGCCATAACACATGTAAGTGCTTAAAAGAAAAGGGGCAAAGAAAAAACATAACATGATTCTGTATTTTTAAAAAATTGGCAGAAAGCATATTTAAACCATGTGCACACATACCTCTGCCATATACTTCAATTCCAGAATGAAAAACTCCAATTCCAATAGATGAGGTGTATTCATTCATCCAGTACTAAGGAGAGAAAAAAACCAACTTTAGAATATCCATTCATTTACAGCCCAACTCTACAGGATAAAAAGAGCATAAACCCAATTCTTGCTATTTCCCTTACAATGCTGAAACTCTACCAAGAGTAGCCTAATCTATTCTCCCACATCTAATCTGGAAGGCTTCCTGTGTCTAGACAAATGTTTCATCTTGAGTCCAGCACATTATTTAAGGCTTAGCACACATTAAATAAAAATTAACTCATGGAGTATGGTCTGGTGCTGTGTATTTGTTAATTGCTTGCTCCCACCCCTAGATTCTTACTGCAGACTGTCATGTACCCCAAATATTGCTGTTTAACCTGGCCTCCCTGTTTGACTATTAAAGCCTGGGTAGGATGGGAGGAAGGTAGGTATGGTGAAGGTTTGAGGACTTTTGGGACAGAGAGGATCTTGGGAGGAGAGGCAAATGAACAGGAGGAAGACGAGGAAGGAGGAGAATCACCACGGATAGAAAAGAGCTGTGTGGGTCCAGAGGAGGAACTCTGAAATTCCATGTTAAAAAAAGGCAGCCGGGTGTCCTTTAATCCCAGCATTTGGGAGGCAGAGGCAGGTGGATCAATGTGAGTTCGAGGGCAGCCTGATCTAAAAAGCGAGTCCAGGATAGCCTAGGCTACAGAGAGAAACCCTGTCTCAAAAAACAAAAAACAAAACAAAAACAAAAACAAAAAAAGCCCAGATGAACAACCACCTTAGCAAGTATTTGGGATTATGGATGGGAGGTAGCCCAGAGAGAAATGTTAGAACACATGGCATGGGATAGAGGATGAGAGATATTGGAAGGTAGTTTAGGGGATTAGTATCTGCTCAGCCCCAGGTAAAATAAGGCTCATTCTAAAATAAATGTGTCTTTTTGGTTATGACAGTAGGTTAGATATTACCACCATAATAATTATAAAGCCTAATAATAAACATTTATTAGGCCATACCATTAAGATAACAGCAATATTTAACTGAAATGAAATCTAACTTTGGATCAGGCTGGTAACAAACATTGACATTAAAGAGCCATTAGTGATTAAAATACACACAGTCACTATGGGTGGCACACTCTTTTAATCCCAGCACTTGGGAGGCAAACAGGTGGATCTCTGAGTTCCAGGTTAGCCAGATACTCTATCTCAACAAACCAACCAACCAAACAACAACAAACCCCAAAGCACATCTGGTTTTTAATTTTCTTCTACCCTAAACTTTTTCTTTCACACTCCAGTTTGTTCTCTGAAGGTGGGGACACTTTATTCTTTGTAAACTTTTTTTTTTGGTTTTTCAAGACAGGGTTTCTCTGTGTAGTCTTGGCTGTCCTAGACTCACTTTGTACTCCAGGCTGGCCTCGAACTCACAGTGATCCGCCTGCCTCTGCCTCCCAAGTGCTGGGAATAAAGGTGTGCGCCACCACACCCGGCCCTTTGTAAACATTTATGGCTTATTTTCTATACCATTTCAGCCTAAAGTGTGAAACTAGGAACAAGCAGTAGGGTACACAGAGGAACACTAGGAAGACAGGAACAACCTTCCTACAAAATCAGCATGAAGACAAACATCCTAGAGGAGGTGGGTAGTATATGAGATGGGTCTACAAGAACACATGAGATTTTCTCAGATACAAAGAGTGGACTGGCAAGGAAGGGAAAATGAGAAGAAAAATCTAATAATGTGGAAGGGGAAAGGAGAGGTAGCTCAGCAGTATGATATGAAAGCACAGGCATGACTATAGAAGGGGCTAAAAGGGTGGGCTAGAGAACCTTAAACCTAGGAGTTAAATGAGTCATTAGCAAATTAAACAAACTAGAGTGTTTAAAGCTATTGGACGTCTCCTGGGTTAGATGATTGATGATTTGTTTTTACTTTTTAATTATAATTATTTTATATTAAATTTATTCACTTTACATCCCAATTATAGTCTCCTTTCTCATCTCCTCTCAGTCCTCAGAAATGGGGATTCCTCCTCTCCTATTATCTGACCTGAGCCCATCAAGTCTCATCTGGACTGCCTGCATCCTCTTCCTCTGTGGCCTGTCAAAGCCACCCTGCCAGGGGGAGGCGATCAATGAATGGGTAACAAAGTCCAAGTGAGAGGCAGCCCCTACTCCCCATATTATGGGGCCCATATGGAGACTGTGATGCCTATCGACTACAACTGAGCAGGGGGCCTAGGTCCTCTCCACACATGGTCCTTGGTTGGTACATCAGTCTCTATGTTCCCCAGGGCCCAGATTTGTTGGCTCTGTTGGTCGTCTGGTAGAGAGCTCATGTCCCCTTCAGGTCCTTTATTAATTATTATTTTTGTGTCTGTGGTGCATGTGGTATATACCTGTTCATGTATGTGTACATATGCTAGGTTAAATATCAACACAAAGTCTTTTTCTTTTTCCTTTTCAGTGCCTGCAGTCTACAAGCAGAGGCCAGGCAAAGGTTTGGGGCCTTGGTTGCTTTAGCACAGACACTATGAGAGGCCCACAAAGTCTTTTTCAACTGCTTCTCTGTTGTATTTTATTTTATTCTAGTCTATTGTGAGACAGAGGTCTCTCACTCAATTTGGAGTTTACTGATTGACTAGACTGGTTGGTCAGCAAACTTTGGAGATCTGTTTGTCTCCACCTTCTCAGCACTGGAGTCACAGACAGGCATCAAGATTTCTGGCTTCCCTCTCCCCCCTTTCTTTTTTTGATAGGGTTTCTCTGTGTAGCCTTGGTTGTCCTAGACTCACTCTGTAGACCAGGCTGTCCTCAAACTTACAGTTATCTACCTGCCTCTGCCTCCCTCCACCACACCCCATCAAGATTCCTGGTTTCTTAACATAGGTGCTGGGGATTCTAATTCAGGTCATTGGGCTGTGCAGCAAGCACTTTACCCACTGAGCTGCCTCGATGGTTAGTTTTATATCACAACTTGACACAAGCTAGAAGAGGATGGAGTCTCAATCAGGAAAATGCCTCAGTAAAATCAAGCCGTAGGCAGGCCTGTAGATAGAACATATTCTTAATAGTAATTGATGTGGGAGGGCTCAGGCCATTATGAGTGGGGGCCATGCCTGGGCAGGTGGTCCTGGGTTCTATAAGAAAGCAGGCTGAGCAAGCCATGAAGAATGAGACAGTAAGCAGAACCCCTCCATGGCTTCTGCATCAGCTCCTGCCACCAGCAACACTGGGCACCGTCCCAGCCACTATTTATTATTTCAAGACAAGTTTTGCTATGTAGTCTAGGCTGCCCTTGAACTTAAGATCGTTCTGTTTTAGGCACCCCACGCCCAAGCCCGCCCCAGTGCAGGGATTACAGGTTCATACCACTACATTTGTCAAGCCTTAGCTTTGGCTTTATAACCCAGCTAGGAAACACACATTCTCACACATTACTAAAAAAAGCATAAATGAACAAGTCATCCCCTCCTCCCCCAATTATACTTGAGAATAAAAGTAAGCAATAAGAAATCTTGCTTATCTTCCTGTGGTGGTTTGAATGAGACCCCCCCCCCCCCTTGTAGGAACAATGAGAAGAATTAGGAGGCATGGCCTTGTTAGAAGAGATGCAGTGGGGGCAGTCAAAAAACTGGTAGGATTCCCAGTGCTCTTTCTCTGCTTCCTACAAAAGTGCTTTGTAATACATTTCTACAACGATAATCTAAGTGTTTCACTAAAAAGGGAAAGAACTTTGTGAAAAAGATTATACTCAAATGGTAACTTCTGACAAGACAGTGAGACTAGAATGCACTTGGCAGAATGAAGTTCCTGACCTCAGAAAATCTTTTATTCTCTTTCTTTTCATAAAAAAAAAAAAAAAAAAAAAAAAAATCCCATACTTAAGGATTCCATGCTTAAAACCAATATGTACTTGTGAACTCTATTATTTCCATGTAAAGTTCAAGTCTTTATATTCTAATAAATGGCTACGTTTTGACACATTTTCCCACAAAATGAGAGACTCTTAAAAAGAAACATGTATCACCTCAATATCTGGTCAGGACTTTACAATTCACAATAATGACATGTGGCCTACATAAAGTGTCTGAAGAACTGCTGAGGCAGCACAATTGGGAAAAAAGAACACTGAATAGCATTCTTAGCAAGTGGCAGTGTTACTTTCATAAGGAAAGTTGGACATTCAGGTTGGTTTTGCTCAAGGTTCTAGAAAACCACAATTTGCTTTAAAAAGAAAAAAAGATTTAAAAAACAAAACCAAAAATATTCCTTTGGACAGAATTTAACAAGTACAATTCTCATTCCTGAAATCCTTTGTCTTTTGGTAGGCTTTTAATACTATGTAAGGCAGAAACTAAAATTGTTGCTTACATATTGTTTGTAGTTAAAACACATAACACATTATGTGACTTATATGAAAAGCCCAGAATAAGGAAATCTATAAAAGTAGAAAGTTAGAAAGTAGCTTACAAACTGCTTATGATTGCAAAGTTTGGGATATGAGTAATGACTGCTGATGGGTATGTGCTTTCCACTTATGGTAATGAAAATTTTGCAACGTTCTCAATGTATGAAATGTTCTACTAATTTGAAGCAAATGGCACAAGACCATGTGTACAAGCACACTTTGATATAGTGTCTTGCTATGTTGGAACTCACGCTCTTCCTGACTCAGCTTCCTGAGCAGAGAGATTACAGATGTGCAACACTACACTGCTTAAGTTATTTTTAAAAACAGTGTTTATTTCTCTTATCTTCTCTCTCATCCTGGCTACCACACAAATAATTGAGACTCTTTTACAGAAGGCTTCACAACACAATCTGAGCAGTTTAAGAGTGTTCTTGACCCTCTATGCTATCCTATCTTACCCCCAGCAGACATCCCAGTGATACTTGCACATTGTAGCTTTCCTCAGCTCTACTTCCTTCCTCCTAATCTTCCTTGGATCTTTCCCCTCCCTCAATCCTCTGCTTCCTTTCCTAACTCCTCCCACCTTAGCTGGATGGAAGTCCAGCCCTATTCTCTCCCCTGCTCCTCGATTGGCTGTAAGCAACTTTATTGACATAACAAAGGGACAATTGGGGAACAGAATTTACACAACATTTAGACAGGAAATCAGAACTTAAACTACAAAATAAACTTATGTCTACGCTACACTTGTCTGAGTATATTGTTTCATAAATACAAACTATAGTTATTTGTTTTTACTAAAAAAAACCTATTTTATACATACCATGAATCCCTCAGCAGTAATTTTCCAAGTATAACATAGACTTTATTTTTTAATTGACAATATAATTTTTTTTCCTTGTTAGCAAGTTTCTACTTCCTCCTCCCCTTTCCCTGTTCCTGAGATAGGATTTCTCTGTGTACCCTTGGCTGTCCTGGAAAACCCAAAATATAAATAAATAAATAAAATTCCTATTGCTCGGTAACACAGTGGACATATTAAGATAATGGTGCAACACATTATTCATATACTGATATAAACAAACCTGTAAGTATATATAAGATAAAAAATATTTTATAAGTATAGCACATATAATTATAATAGTACAAAGGACTTACTAATAATGTTACTGGTTTATGCATTACTATACTTTTTGATGTTATTTTACAATGTACTTCTCATACTTAGTAAAGGTGAGGAAAGCTCCCAGTAAAGCTAGATGCTGTGTTATGTGGGCAGGAATCTTACACTACCTCATGTTTACCTCACCTTTTACTCTATCCATATGCCACATGTATATGTGGACTGGGTTTCAACCATAGCATCAGACCATGATGAGCTGACTGGACTATACCATGTACGTTTGTGTAAATACACTCTATAAACAAAACAATTATCTGATAACACAAATAAGCAACTGGTGCATTCCTGCCTTAACTGATACATACCTCCATATAGATTATGGATATGACTCTCAATGAGAATAAAAAATGTTAAATACAAATACCCTAAAAAATGTTCTAGCAACACCAAAGGAAGTACAGTAAGTTCTTGAATTTTATAATCCTAGTCAAATTTAAATTTAAATTTGAATTACAGACTACATCTAACTAAGCTGCCTTTTAAACTTGTGCTTTTAGTTATAATGAAAACAGGATATAAAGTAGCACTTCAACAAAGGGGGAGCACACAGGACTCAAGTATATATTCTAGTCTGCTAGCTCTCTATGCACAACAGCAGCACACTTCTGAAAATGTTAGTTTTCACTATAAAATGTGTAAGCAGATGCTTTTTCTTTGTGTGAGCATTTTTTTTCTGAATACATTCATAACAGAAGGGTAAGCCCTTCCTTGGAGAGTTGGTCAGAGAGATGCCCTCCAAATGTTTCTGCCCCTGTTTAGGCTTCCTAGATCTATTATTAGAGAACAGGCCTGGAAGGCTCACGCTTTACATAAATGGCAGGCTGCCAGAGGAAGATGGGAACTTAATTCAAGGTCAGCATGCTTTATCAAGTCCTGCCTTGACTATGCAGACAGGATGAGGCCCTGTTTTGAGATTTAATGAGATAACTGTAAACAAAGAAGCTGAGCCTTTTACTGAATAATTTCAGTTGTGAAATTCTCCTATGGTGATTCATCACTATTCCTGCTGAAGTAAAATTTGTAAAATTAGTAGTAGTGATTGCCAATGATTCTATTACTTGGTGTTTATTTCTTGTTATCACTTTTTTTGGTTCTTTGTTTTTCTGAGTCTTGCTATGGACTCAAGGCAAACCAGGAAGCCTCTGGAGTCTTAGAAGTATGCACCATCCGGCCTAGCTTTACCACTACCCCACCACTCCTTCTCCTTCTTATTTTCCAAGACAGGGTTCCTCTGTATATCCCTGACTGTTTTGGAACTCACTCTGTAGACCAGGCTGTCATCGAACTCATATAGATACACCTGCTTCTGCCTCCTGAGTGCTGGATTTAGAAGCATGTGCCACCACTGCCCAGCTGAAAAATCATATTGCTACCACCAAAACGTATTTTACACAGAATTTAGAGCAAAATCTCCCTACAAAGTTCACAGAGCTTCTTATATTTGCAATATGAAAATTCATGCTTTTGTAGAATACTACCAAATACAGTGTATCTGTTTAAATCTATTTCATAAACTAGAAACATTTTTCTAACAGAAAATATTATAAATATGCAAAATTGAAAATCACAGCCAAGAACAAGCATCTATGAAAAACAAAACAAGCTGCTGAACTAGATTATGACTGGGTGTTAGCAAGATTTCTGTTAATTTATGTTGAATATGTCTTTATTGATTTTGTTGTCTAAATAGTAGCAGATGCCAAAAGTTTAGACATAACACACTCAAGAAAAAAAAAAGGGTTATCCAGGATATTTTATCCAAAGTCTTAGAAGCTGGCTTTTTATTTGAACCAGGGGAAGACCACTTCTATTCCCAGAGTGTAGTTCAACTACAGATGAGTGGACTAAGAACTCTTGCTCTGAGACAATGCCAAAGGTGGGATGTAGAGTTACATAAGACACTGGGGCTAGTCCTTCAGAGAAAATCCCATCACAGAGAGGTGGTGCTGTACAAAGAGGAATGAACCAGAACTCGGGGTGGGGTGGGGTGAGGGCAGACCAATAAAGGAGGTTGATTCCATATTCAAGTTTATGCTATGCTGGCTAACAATTAATTTCTCAGTAATTGGCGGGAGGGAGGCATTTTTATTTGAAACAATCTGGTTATTCTCAAACCTTTAGCATATCAAAAGAAAGCAGTGTTGTTTCTGAAACTACAAAAGAGGAGTCACTGAAAAGCCACAATCTTCAATTCTAGTTTGGAGCACATGGGAATTTCTTCTACTGTATTTGAACTAATCAAGTTAGAATACAACTAACAGAATAGCATAGAAGACACTGGATTCAGTGAGGATCTAACTGTGGCCTTGGTTCGTTAGTGGCTTTGGTAACTTTTTAAGGTACTCAAATCTGTAGAAAAGGAAGAAAGAAAGAAAGAAAGAAAGAAAGAAAGAAAGAGTTAATGTGATAGTTAATTCAAAATTCTGGAGCCAGAATACTTTGGTGTAAATATTGGTTTTATTATTTACTAATTCAAATTGGGAGGTGTCTAACTTCTCTGCACCTTGATGTCCACATGTAGAAGATGAAGTAATAAACAGAATCCATTGTAGAGGGCTTCTGTGAGGGTTAAATGAATCAACAAAACGTGTACGACCCCTAATAAACATTAAGTGTCAGAAATAAAAACTTGGCACAAACCTATAATAATAATACTGAGGAGAATTTAAGGCCATTGAGGCTACAGAGCCAGTCACAAACAGGGGGAAAAAGATTACGAAGAAAAGGAAAAGGAATAGGGATGTACTATCTATACTGAAAAAGAAGTATCAGGTCAGGTGTGGTGGCACACACCTGTAATCTCAGCACTAGGGAGGCAGAGGCAGGCGGATCTCTGTGAGTTCGAGGCCAGCCTGGTCTACAAATTGAGTCCAGAACAACTACATCTATACAGAGAAACCCTGTCTTGAAAAACCAAAAAAATATCAAATGCATATATCTACTGAAGGAGGGGGGGAGCCTGTATGAGGAAAGGCTGATACATGTATAAACAAGGAGATCAGTTCTGGCTATCTGCCAATCTGTGAATTCGTAATGATTTTCATGATTCTTTCAGAGCTGAAGCCAAATTACTAAGGGTGGTGACTCACTAAATTGAAGAACAAACAATGTTAGAGTTAATCTGACTCTACTTTCTGACTCCTACAAGCTTTATTTATATTCTAGAGAAGCACAGGGTGAGTGCAAGGCCTCTTCAAGTAAGGCTGCGTATTCTTTTTTTTTTAAGTTTTTCGAGACAGGGTCTCTCTGTGTAGGCCTGGCTGTCCTGGACTCACTTTGTAGATCAGGCTGCCTCTAACTCACAGCAATCCACCTGCCTCTGCCTCTCAAGCGCTGGGATTAAAGGTGTGCACCACCATGCCCCACTTTGTTTTTTTTTAATACTTCTATTTATTATTTTAAGCTACTGTATACTCTAATGAATTACTGACTTTTTGTTCTTCTGACAGAAACCTTTCATTAAACTTCACTTTAGTCAATGACTTGCCTTATCAATTTAATAAACCCTTATGCTTCCAGTTTGAGATTGATAACGACATATGCTATTTCCCTGGTCTGGAACTTGAAATCTTAATACAGCCACTCTGGACTTAGAACCAACAAATAATCAGAGTAAGTGTAAAGTATGGCTGTTTTCCTCCAAAGCTATAGCAAGTGTTGATATAAAATGTTGAGTAGAATGTTTGATGTGCTTTCCTCCCCCAAAAAATAGTGTTCGGGGAATACAAAGCATTTCATTTATTGAGTTTAAAAGCCTCAAATAAACCATGAATAATGGAGATTGTAGGCTAATTAATGACTACAGTACTGTCTCCTATAAACTGTCCTTGGTGATACAGCATTATTTTATACAGTTATTACATAAAATCATTTCATTATATTATTTATGTATCAGTCAGTAATTTTAAAAAGCCTTGAAGTTCACCTGCATCCTTTGGAACTGAAGAAACATGGCATCCGCAACTCACATAATTCAGAAGCTGCAGAACTGGGTGTCTGGGCAAGACGTGCGGGTGAAGCTGCAGCTGTGCTACCAGGAGATCGCCAGGCGGACCCAGCCACCTCCTAAGCTCCCTGTGGGCCTGAGTCACAAGCTGTCCAACAATTACTACTGTACTCGTGATGGCTGCTGGGAAGTTGTGCCTCCTTTAATCATCATGTCTTCACAAAAGGCCCTGGTGTTAGGCAAGACAGCTGAGAGCTCTGCTGTTGAAGCCACCGAGAAAAAGGCAGTGACACTTGCTCCTCCCTTACAGAGGTGGGAGCTATTGAAGGACCAGCCATACCTGTGACCCTGCCCTAGGCTACCTTGCCTTGTCCCTGGGGCCACTTTTCCTCCTTGGATTCCCTCTGGGGAGAGTGTGAACTAATTTATAACAAATGCATATAGTGCCACAGTACTTCCAAAATAAATAAATAAAAAGCCTTTAAGTTTAAAAGTACTATATTCCTAATTATAAAGGATTAGCAATTTTGTAGTATTTTAAGTTTTTGAAAAATTTTTTATAAAGTTTTTTCTACCTTTGAGAATATACCCTTTTGTTTTTTGGGTTTTTAAAACAAACGTATTTATTGCTATTTTATGTGCATTTGTGTTTTGCCTGCAAGTATGTCTATGGATAGTGTCAGATCGCAAAGTTACAGACAGTTGAAAGCTGTTATGTGGGTGCTAGGAATTGAACCCAGGTCCTCTGAAAGAGCAGTCAGTGCTCTTAACCGCTCAGCCCACTGCTAAGCCATCTCTCCAGGCCCTGTTTCTTGGTTTTTCAAGACAGTTTCTCTGTGTGGTCCTGGCTGTCCTGGACTCGCTTTGTAGACCAGGCTGGCCTCGATCTCACAGCAATCTGCCTGCCTCTGCCTCCCAAATGCTGGGATTAAAGGAGTGTGCCACCACACCCAGCCTAGTCCTGAATTTTTTCAGGGGGTTACACCAGCATTTTAAAAGAATGAACAAACACAGTAGTAGTCATTGAGGGCATGTGATAAGGTCCTTCCTAATATGTGGTTTTAGTTACATTTGTACATAGAAGGTATTGGATAAAGAGTATTTCTTAGTTGGTTCCAGATAAATTTGAGAAATACCTTTCTAGAAGAGACCTCTAAATTGTATCTTAGTTTAAACTTTATTTTACACTGTTTTGTTTTGAAATAGGGTCTCAACTCTAGCCCAATCTAGGTGAGAACTCCGAATGCAGTGAAGGTTGGCTTTGACTTCATAGGTGAGCAGTAGCCTCTTAAATACGGGGATTACAAGCATGAACTACCATATCTAGTTGTAAACATTACTTTAAATGCATGCCTTCTTGTAGAGTAATAAAAAAGGGCAACTTTGACTCAAGAAAATATGTGCCTATCTCCTACGTTATGCTAAGGGACTGTGCTAGGTAGATGACAGGGAGATGATGAATTTGATCTCTGTCCATAAGAACTCATTAAGAATGTAAACCAAGGGCTGGAGAGATGGCTGTTCATCCAGAGGTCCTGAGTTCAGTTCCCAGCAACCACATGGTGGCTCTCACAACCATCTATAATGAAATTTGGTGTCCTTTTCTATGTGATGCTCTCTTCTGTTTTGGAGTCATACAGCAAATATATACACAAATACACAAGTAAATAAATCTTAAAAAAAAAAAGAATGTAAACCAATTACAATTTGTTAAGTGTTAAAATAGAAACAAGAACGAATTTGAGAGGTCTTTCTAAAATGTCCTTTGTCTTTCTGAATAACAGTCAATGTGAAATATGTAAAGTTTAAGTCCAATGTGGTGGCGCATGCCTTTGATCCCAGCACTTGGGAGGCAGAAGCAAGCAGATCTCTCGTTTGCTGCCAGCCTGGTCTACAGAGTTCCAGAACATCCAGGGATACCCAGAGAAATTCTGCATAACCCTGTCTGTCCTGGAGCTCAATATGCAGTCCCCTCTTCTCGCCCTCCCCCCAACAACAACAACAACAAGAAAAAAAAATGTAAGGAAGGAAGGTAAATTATGTTGGGGAAATAATTTACCTGATGAGTGGCTGTCAGTATCAACCACACAACTCTACTTCCTAGTAACTATCCTTATGTGGCCCCATTTTTTTTTCCTTTATGATATTGAAATGTTTAACAACTTCAGAAGAAGAAGGGGGTTAATTTATCACTCTTCCTAAAACATGAAATTATGGTGCCCCTTTAGGTACTACCACAAATAAAAACCAGCTATGACCTCCTATTGCTCTAGCATCATACACTGTGCTCACTTTGCCATTCTGACTGGATGTAAACCCCAATTTGAAGGGCAGGAAAAACCAACAAGACATCTTTTTGCAAATAAGAATTTCAAATGTATATAAGCCACACAACTTTGACACAATTCAGGCACACTGAGATATGCTGGAGAAAATAAACATGGTAGGTCTTTCCTGAGAGTTAGTTCTTTTAACATTGTTGGACAACAAGTTAGAAATTCTAGTTCCCTTATGGTATTATGAACTTATCTTAGGCTAAGTTCCTCCTTTAAAGAATACTTATTACTTTGTATAAGGTATGTGAGGATGCACATGTAAAAATGGTGCATGGGAGGTCAGAGGACAATTTTTGGAAGTTAGTTCTCTCTTCCTCTATGGGTTCCGGAGCTTGAACTCAGGTTGTCATATGCATGGCAAGTAAGTGCATATGGCAAACACCTTTACCCACTGAACAATTTTGCAAACCCTCTCCTCCCTCTCATCTTTTATAAGACAACTTCTACAACATTGAAAGAAAGCACTATAATGTCCAATTAACCCTCATTTTACACATATATTATGGAGACTTTGAAACTAATGTCCAACAAAACAATCACACTTTTAGTGCTTCAACTTGGTTAGCACCATTCTTTCTTTAAACAACATGAGGAAAGTTAAACTGCACTTTAAAGCATTTCCAAGCAGTATATAGATAGGGCTTCATGCCTGCTAGGCAAGTGCTCTATCACTGAGCTATAGCTACAGCTAAACTGCAGTTACTAAGTAACTGCTAAAGGAGGTAAATGGTAGCTCACTTAGCTTATGTACCTACAAATGATAACACTACTTACAACAGCTAGCACTTTCTACTGTTTATTGGGTGCCAGCTATCATCCTGAGAGTTTTAATTGATGATGATCCTTGCAATAACTTCATGACATGGACACTGCTGTGATTCCCATTTTAGAGAGGAATGCAGCCACAGAAGTTAAGTTGGCTTCCTCAAGGCCATGCAACCATAAAACCTAAGGATATAACACAAGTTCCCTGATTCTAGGCTATAGCCACAAAGATAAAGAACTATAAGACACCACCCCTGATAACAGATTCCAGACAGCTATCTCGACTAGGAAGGAGATCAAATATAGCCATCTGCTGCTCCCTCCCGAGTTCTGCCTCTTACACTAAATCAATAAAGATAGGTGAGGGCTTTCTGCTTCCCGTCTGACTGACTGGGAAGACCCATCAGAACAATGGCTGTGAGGGAAGAACTACAGTACCTTTGCCTATCTCCATAAGCCTCTAGCTTTACCTTCTGTAAGCTTCAGGAGAAAGCCCAACAACCCCTTTATTTCTGTTTGTTCTTTCTCTCTCTCTCTTTTTTTTTTTTTTTTTTTTTGTACAGGGCCTTGCAGTACAGCACTGGTTGGTTGGCTGACCCGGAAGGCACAGAGATCCTCTTGCCTCTGCCTCCCTGGTGCACCACACCTGCCTCCAACAAAACTTTTTAAGGAAAAAATAGATGAGCTAAGAACTGGCCTCTGCCCTTAAGTTCACTATCATGTTGGAAGAAGCCTGCATCCTATGCTGCTGAATCACTGTCTGGTACCCAGATAAGATAAAAGGTCAGTTCTCATTAATCTTAGCACTCCTGAGGCAGTCACGGGAACAGAAGACAACAGTCAATTGAAGGCCAGCCTAGGATACACAGCAAGACTACCTCAAAAAGGAGAAACACTTTTATAAATAAAAATATAAGTGATATGCTGGGCATGGTGGTGAACGCCTTTAATCCCAGCACTAGGGGAGGCAGAGGCCAGCATGGTCTACAAAGTGAGGCCATCACAGCCAGGGCTACAAAAGAAATCCTTTCTTGAAAACAACAAAACAAAACAGATAAAGTTCTGGAGAAGTTGATTTTAGAAAACCAGATCCAGGGCTGGAGAGACGACTCTGCTGTTAAAGAATGTGTCTGCTCTTCCAGAGGACCACATCTCAGTTCCTAACCCTGGAACTGGGCAATTGACAACCACCTTTTAACTCTAGCTCCAGGGGTCCTGTGCGCTCCTTTAGCCTCCAAGGAGCCTCTGCGTGTGTGTGGCATGTTCTCACATAGACACAGACTTATGCGGACACTCATGTCTTTTTAAAAAGGACAAACCTCCATCTTGAGATTATTGTACAATGCTGTGCATGGTAAATAAAGGGAATGGTAACTTTCTCTCAGTATACATGGCTCTGCACTAAACATTTTAGCACATATACTGGTTAATTGGAATGATGAGGTAGAGAGGGAAAATTGATGACACAGTAGTAGTAGCTATTTTGAGAGAGCCGTGCTTATGCTGGCAGGCTTGAAGAAAGGTGGCTCAAGACAACATGGTAGAAAGTATAACCACAGCAGAAACATGAGCAGTTTGTTCGCTTCATGCAACGGGAGGAAAGGAAGTAATAACAGGCCAGTGGTGGAGGAAAGAGAAGAAAACACTTGCATTTTTAAAAGTCTTTCCTTCAGTGAAATTAGCTGTGAGGTCACCTAAGAAAGAAGGTATGAAATACTGTAGCTGTCTTGGAGATTGGGAAAGCTGATTGACCAGTGGAATAAGCAAGCACTGCCAGAGAGCATTTAACGGCCCTTTTGGGATATGTGGTCACAGTTTCCAAGTGAGATCAGTCAGAGTGGTTATGTGTTTTCTCTAGCCACATTGAGCTGCTAAGGTGCGGAGTTGTTTGAACAGGAGCAGCTAGAAATGTGGCAGAGAGTGATTAATGGAAGCCTGTGGAACTATGAATGATTAGTTTAAAGAATTAGATCATAAGACTGTGGGGCCCAGCAAATCCAGGACCCTGGGCAGCAACATAGATTGCTACCATGGCCCAGGCAAACTGAAAATTAAAATTAACCTTCACAGAAAAATAGCTTAGGATATATGGTATTCTTTGTTACTGTCCATCCATGAGTTACAGAGAGAAACACAGTTCTCTCCTTTTTTCAGTGAAAGGGATAGAATCCAGGACCTTGCACACATTGGGTAAACACTCTAAGTTGGTGGTTCTCAACCTGTGGGTTGTGACGCCCCCACTTGGAGTCAAATATTAGATATCATGCATATCAGCTATTTATATTAATAACAGCAGCAAAATAACAGCTATGAAGCAGCAATGAAATAAATTTATAGTTGGGGTCATCACAACATGAGGAACTGTATTAAATGGTCCCAGCATTAGGAAGGTTGAGAACCACTGATAAGCCACCCCAGCCTTATAGGGAGACAACTGCTGGATGAGAGAGAGTACAGTTAAGTGTCAAGGGTTCTTGGTTGCACCTGCGCTCTCCCACTACATGCTGGGCAGGAGTTTCTCCTTTCCTTCTCTTTCCTTCCCCTTTGAGCTCCTTTCCTTTGTTATTTGTTTTAATTTAACTTGAGAGGTAGCACAAGGATTCCTTTCTCCTCATAATGGCCAGTAAATAGAAACCTTTAAAAATGTTAGCCCTTAAACATTTTTTTTATTCATGAGTGTTTTGTCTATATGTTCTCATGCATGCCAGGAAGGGTATCAGATCCCATTACAGATGGTTGTGAGTTACCATATGGTTGCTGAGAATTGAACTCAGGACCTCTGTAAGAGCAGCCAGTACTCTTAACCGCTGAGCCATCTCTCTAGCCCAATGTTAGCTCTTTTTAATAGAAGACTCAATGTCCTATGTCTATCAATTATCTCCCTCCTCAAATTATTAAATGTTATTACTTAAAATTTCCTTTTTTTTTTTTTTACAAACTTCTTCAGTTAGTTTATTGCCAAATTAACATGGGAAGTATGGGTTATTTCATAAACCATTTGAAAAAAGTGGTACTCTCCTTGGGAACAAATATATAGATTATTTCTAAAATTTTATGTCAGGATGCTCTACTTTCATTTCTGTAGCTGTGACAAATATCCTGACATGAAGCAACTTAGTAAAGGAAAGTGTTTATTTGGTTTTTTGTTTTTTTTTTCCGAGACAGGGTTTTTCTGTGTAGCCTTGGCCATCCTGGACTCACTTTGTAGACCAGGCTGGTCTCGAACTCACAGCGATCCGCCTGCCTCTGCCTCCCGAGTGCTGGGATCAAAGGCATGCGCCACCACGCCCGGCTCGGAAAGTGTTTATTTGGCTTACACGCCTAGGCTACTGTCTATCACTGAAGGGAATCCAAGGCAGACATTAAGAACATCTACAGTCAGGCGCAGAAAGAAAAACAAATGGACATTTGCTTGTTCTCATCTAGTTTTAAGGAACACCTGAATGGTGCCACTTACAATTGATGTCTTCCAAAATCAGTTACCAAACAAGATAACCCCCGCCCCCCCAAGACATACCCACAGGACAACATGATCTAGAAAATTCATTCCAAGTTGAGGCTGTGAGGTGATGCCATATTATGGCAAGCTACAACTTATTAATTAAAAAATTAAATTAAGCTGGGCATGGTGGCACATGCCTTTAGTGCCAGCACTTTGGAAGGCAGATGCTGTGGATCTCTGTGAGGTTGAGGCCAACCTGGTCTACAAATGAGTCCAGGTTAGCCAAGGCTATACAGAGAAACCTGGTCTTGGAAAAAAAAATTAAACATTAAGGCTAAGTGTGGTGGCATATACCTTTAATTCTAGCACTTGGGAGACAGAGGCAGGCAAATAGATATCTGTGAGTTTGAAGCCAGCCTGATCCACACAGTGAGTTCCAGGATACCCAGGGCTCTGCAGAGAGATTCTGTTTCAAACAGACAAACGAAATTAAAAAAACAAAACCAAAATAACCTTCCTATGGATGACAGGAAGCTAAAAGGCCAATAGGTTTTAAGTTTTCAATAAGGCAATGTACATTATAAATACAACTAGTAAACTCAGCAGGGGATTTTACTATTATTTCATATCACTTGTGATGATATTCTTGGTTGTCAACTGCATCTGGAATTAACTAAAACCTAAATGGCTGGGCTTTTTGTTTGTTTGTTTTTAATTTAAATCATTTCAAGTGGGAAGACCCACTTCTAATCCAGATCTTTGAGGTGGGACAATATACCTTTAATCCAGATCTGGAAAGACTCACCTTCTGCTAGCAGCTGATATATAAAGGACATAGAAGGAACCTTGTTATCTCCTTGGCAAGTTTATTCCTTCCCTGGCATTAGAGCCTACTTCAAAAGGATTCCGGGTTATGCTAAAGAGCAGTTGAGACATCCAGCCTTGTGGACTGAACAGCCATTAGATTCTTGGATCTTCCACTGGTAGTCATTGTTGGACTAGTTGGGTCACAGCCTGTAAATCATTCTAATTACTTACACTTGCACTTACACACATACACACACACACACACACACACACACTCTCTCTCTCTCTCTCTCTCTCTCTCTGTGTGTGTGTGTGTTATATTCCTCTAGAGAACCCTAACACAACATGCTTATCTTAATTTTTTACTTAGTTTCCCACCCCCCTTTTTGCTTTCTTATGTAGTACAGCTATGATCTGTTTGTTCTCATCTGACCAGGTCTGGTTGTTAGCTTCCAAAATAGTTATATTTTAATGAAAAAAAAAAAAGAGAGAGAAAAATTCCACTATAAATTTTCCATTATCAACAAAATTAGTCATTTCTAAGACAGGCGTGGTGGCACACGCCTTTAATCTCAACACTCGGGAGGCAGAGGCAGGTGGATCGATGTGAGTTCAAGGCCAGTTGGTCTACAAAACAAGTCCAGGACAGCCAAGGCTACAAAGAGAAAGCCTGTCTTGAAAAAAAATAAACAACAACAACGACAAATTAGTCATTTCTATCTACTGACTGACCTCTGCAAAGCTGCTCAATGCTTTTATCTTTTCTCTAACCCTAGTGGTTAATATAACTTGAGGATTTATTTAGCAAGGCCACAAAAAAGCACAGAATTAGCTTGACTTCTGTTTTTTAAAAAACTTTTTCTTGCCTTCATAAACCACTTTAAAGTTAAGGTGCACCAGGTGTTGACTGAGTTTTCCCAACTTACATTTTTGCCCAGCATTTGATCCTTTTAAACTTTTAACTCTCCACTCAAGTATTCTGTTTTTTCCAAACAGCTCTTCACTACCTTCTGTAGGCAAAGGTGCTCTTTCATATTTGTGGAGCCTATCTCAATCTAACTGCTTCTCTTTGGTATTGCTTAATCTATTTTCAAAGATTTTCATGAGTCTACTTGAGAACATAAGTCAGAAATATTCCCAAAACTTATTTCTTGCTGTGTGTTTACTTAGAGGCAGCATGTGACTCAATTTAGGGCCCTTGTACTTGCTCTTGCCCTTTGGAACATTTTCTCTAGAAATCTAATGTACTCTTCCGTGCTTCAGGAATGTTTCTTAGGCCTCTCTTAATCACTATTTGAAACTCTAGTATAAATTACAATATACCAGCCTGACCTTTACTGTCCCTTTGTTTCTTATTTGTTTTCTTCTTTAGCATTTATGGCTATTCAATATAACAAGCATTTTACTCATTAAATTTTATTCTAGAAAATTTTATTCTGAGATGGCTTAGATATAGAAGCTTGTCACTTATTAAATTTTTTGTGTGAATTTTCCAGATAAAAATTTAAAAGCAAAACAAACAAAACAAAACTCCAAAACCCCTCTATTTTCATCAACAAAGAGGAAAAAGAATTGATTAAAAAAAAGTCCATTCTTCTCAAGCTTATGGGTTTAGTGAACATCCAATTAAAAAAATAAGCAAACTATATAGACTTTCTGGGCATTTAGTCAAAATAATTAAAAGCTAGGATTCAGGGATCTCTATACCAAAAAACAGAAATAAAGACCAACAGATGAATAGAGAAACAAACTATGGTGCCTAAGTACAATGAGTGCTGCTCAGCCTTAAAGGAGAAAGTCTCACATATATTATAATTTGGACAGGCACTAAGGAGGGTATGATGAGTAACAGGCTAGTCACAAAGGCAAAAGCTTGTATGAAATGCTCAGTCAAATTTTTAGAGTAGGAGTCGGGCACAGTGGTGCAAGTCTGTAACTCCAGCACTCAGGAAGGCAGAGGCAGGTGGATCTCTGTGAGTTTGAGGCCAGTGCAGCCAGGGCTACACAGAGAAAACCTGTCTTGGGAAAACAAAAACAACAATAACAACAAACCAGCAGGAAAAAAGAATAGATACAGTTTCTGTTTTGCAAGATGAAAAAAGTTCTGGAGGTTGGTTGGAAAAATACTTGAGCTTATTTAATATTACTAACTGCATAAGGTTAAAAGTGTCTAATATGAAGCAGGTGTGGCACATGTCTTTAATCCCAGCACACAGGGAGCAGAGGCAGGTGGTAGATCACTATGAGCTCGAGACCAGCCTAGTCTACAAAGCAAATCCAGGACAACCAGGGCTCTGTTACACAGAGAAACCTTGTCTTGAAAAACAAAATAAAATAAAACAAAACAAACAACAACAAAAGTCTAAGATGGTAATTTTTTGTCTGTTTGTTTTTGTTTTTCCAAGATAGGGTTTCTCTGTGTAGCCCTGGCTGTTCTGGACTCCCTTTGTAGACCAGGCTGGCTATTTTAACACAAACAAAACAAAAAAAATCTGTAGGATTACTTTTCTACGACAAAACAAAAACAAAACTTCTAGAAAACAGCACCAAGAAAACCTTGGCATAATAGTGAAGGGAAAATGATCTAGTCAGATACTAAGTATAATAGAAACCATTTGCATTACAGCTTGGTAAAGAATCTAGCTGCACCCTGCCTCTGTCCTGAAAATATAACTGATGGTGATTCAAAAGTAGTGGACTACTAAGTTGTTTGGTGGGGAAATTTCAAGACAGCATAACACCCAGTTATAGAAGACGGCAGGAAAAATATGAGAAAGGTAATGTTTGGCAAGAAAAGGATTGTGAGTTTAAAGATACAGAAAGAAAAGGGGCCAGGGAGATGGCTGTGTCATAAATGTGCTTGCCACACAAGCCTGGGAATCTGAGTTTGGTCCCATAACTCATGTAAAGATAAAAGGAGTGAAGTGACTCCACACAGCTGTCTCCTGACCTCCAGATGTGTGCCATGGCATGGCCTACGACAGGCCCCCATCATGCAATACACACATAATAAAAATAAAGATTGTAGGAAAGGCACATATGAAGACAGCAGCTGCAGCTGTTAGAGACTAGTGTCTTTAAGAGCAACCTTGCACTCTGTAATGACATAATAGGAAAAGTATCTTTGATTAATAATTTGATTAATAATAATAATCTTTAATTAATAATAAAATGCTGTCTATTAAAGACTATTGTGAAAAATGCAAACTTAACAGCCTAACTTGAGAATGAAGGAGAGTCTCTGATGGAAATCAAGAAAATAACTACCTAGGAAATTGTGTTCCCAAGCTGAACTGCCAAGGTACATGGAAACCACAGCTGTGGTAGAAGGGGACCAGTCTACATCTGAAGCTGGCAGCAGAACTTACCATCATTATTCAAATAGTACTAGCAGGCACACAAAACAAGACAGTATCATGAGGCTAGCACCATGGTTTCAGAAAGTTGCCGAGGCCAGCCAATTATGTGGAAGGGTTGAAGTCTTTGCAAGGTGGCCCTGTGAGGTCACAGTATAAAAGCTGTGAAGGTGGAGCCAGTTACAACAGAGATCCCCAGGACCATGGGATGCCCACCAAAGAAAGCTACAGGCACTGAGTAGAGCTGGCCCAAGAGCAAGGGTCACATATGCTGCAGGCAGAGCTGGGGGGAAAGGAACCACTTAAGGCTGTTAAAACCCAGATCATCTTAGTTGCTTTTCTATTGTTGTGATAAAACACCATGATCAAGTTATGGTCTTATAGAAGGAAGTGTTTATTTTGAGCTTATGGTTCCAGAAGGATAAGACTTGATCTCTGTCACAGTGGGGAAGCATGGCAGCTGGCAGGTATGGTGACTAGAGTTGCTGAGAACTCACATCTTGAACCTTAAGCTGGAAACAGAGAAAGCAAACTGAAATGGCCTGTAGCTTTTATAACTTCAAAGCCTGTCCCAGTGACATACTTCCTCCAGCAAGACTACTTTAAAATCTTACCCAAACAGTGCCACAACTGGGGATCAATTGTTCAAAAGCCTAGGGCTATGGAGGGACATCTGTCACTCAAACCGCCACACTCTGCTCCCTGGCCCCTACAGGCTTGTGGCCATATCATAATACAAAGGCTATTTAGTCCAACTTCAAAAGCCCCCATAGTCTTTTAGTCTCAAGACAGCTTAAAAGTCCAGAGACTCTTCTCAGACTCCAGGCACTCTCTTAACTGCAACCTCCTGTAAAATCAAAAAGCAAATTGCGTACTTCCAAAATACAATGGCACAGAATATACATTACCATTCCAAAAGGGAATAATCAGAACATAGCGAGAATACTGGACCAGAGGAAGACCAACTGAGACCCAGCAGGGCAAACTCCAAACCCTAGCTCCATGCCTGATGTCAAAGGGCTTAGATCACTCTGCTCTTCGAGTTTTACTTTCTTTCTTTCTTTCTTTTTTTTTTTTTTTTTTGGTTTTTCGAGACAGGGTTTCTCTGTGTAGCCTTGGCCATCATGGACTCGCTTTGTAGACCAGGCTGGCCTCGAACTCACAGCGATCCGCCTGCCTCTGCCTCCCGAGTGCTGGGATTAAAGGCGTGCGCCACCACACCCGGCTTGAGTTTTACTTTCTATAACATAATTTTCTGTCCTGGGCTGGCTCCCTCTCTGTACACAGCTCTAAGGAGAGATGTCCCATGGCTCTGGCAGTAAATATTAAGCTATTTGAATTTTTCCTTGCCAAAGAAATTAGTCCATTATTTTTAAATTTTAGCCTCAGGAAAGTTCTTAGGACGTGGGCAGAAACAGCCACATACCCCCTACGCCAAATGTCACAGGAATGGTTTCTAGCCCAGTTGTTAACACTGTTCCCTTCTGTTTGCATAGCTCTTTGCACTGCCTTCCAGGGTCCTACTAGGATGAGCTGGTAAGCCTTGCTTACGTAGTACAATGCCCCAAAGCTACCCACATGCCACCCAGACTCCACATGGCCAGGTTCTTCATAGCACTAAGTCAAGCCCTGGTACCAAATTCTGTTCTGTATTAGATACTTTTCTATTGCTGTGACAGAACACCATGACCAAGGCAACCTACAGAAAGAAGGACTTCGGTTCTAGAAGGATAAGAGTCTATCACCATCATGGGGGTGGGAAGAAGCTTTGTCAACATAAGATTCTGTCTCAAAAATCAACTAACCAACTACAATGGAAAAACAAAACAACAAAAAATTACATACACATCAACAAAACATAAGCAAAAAACCAAGTAAGTTTAATTTGGGGATAGCAGGATGGCTCAGTTGGTAAAGTGCTTGCCTTACAAGCACAAAAAAAGCCACTGGACATGATGGCACACACCTTTAATCCTAGCACTCAAGAAGCAGAGGCAGAAAGGCTCTCTGTGAGTTCCAAGCCAGCATGGTGTGCTACATAGTGAGAGACTGCCTTATTCCCCACCCTCAAAAAAGTCAAGCATGATAGTATTTGAATTTTTTCCTAAATATTTATTTTTATGTGCACTGGTGTTTTGCCTGCATGTATGTCTGTGTGAGGGTGTCAGATTCTCTGAAACTAGAGTTACAGATAGTTGTGAGCTGCTATGTGGATACTGGGAATTAAACCTAGGTCCTCTGGAAGAGTGGCCAGTGCTGCTAACCATTAAGCCATCTCTCCAGTCTCAAGCATGATAGTATTTGTATTATAAACACAGGGCAGGCAGAGATAGGTGGATCCCTGGGCATCACAAGCCAGCCAATTTAGCCTACTAGGTGAGTTCTAGGCCAGTTAGAAACCCCAACTTAAATTAAAAAAAAAAAAAAAAAAAAAAAAAAAGCAGACAGCACCTAAGGAACAACACCCGAGGTTGTTTGACCTCCACATGTGCATGTGAACACACAATCAGAGAGTTGAATGTGTGACAGACACTCTAAGTTCCACCTAGTTGCCTACAACTTGCCATAAAGGCTTAGAAAAGCCAGTAATCCATTTATTCAGGTTTAGCATTTACATGTGAGCCAATTCTGAACAATCACTTGCAGGTTTGCCAAAGCTTTCCCTTTCTTTTAAAAGAGAGGTATAGGTAGAACCCGCCCTCACCGCTACATCTAACCTCCACATTCTGTTATGATGACACCAAATTTAGTGCTACAGCAGTAATTCTGCAACTCTGAGGACACAAATGAAAGACAAACGCCAGCAAGTTGAGCACAGAAGAGTAGGAGGCTGCAGAATCCTAATGACATGACTGAGCTGCTGAACTATCTTGGGGCTTTTTAATCTCTGAATTTAAGACAGTATCTTTCCCACTTAAACTGCTGATTGTCAAGTTCTGTTACTTTTACACAGATCAACCAAAATTAAGAGTTGGACCAGGGCAGGTGACTGACTGTGAAAGGTTTATAAAGGAGTTATTTAGGTTTACTTTTGGTTTGAGATGCTGAGTAGAATGTTGGCTATCCAAAGTGGCAGTGGTGGGTGAGGGTGGGGGTGTAAGGTACATAGTGGGTGAGAAAAATACAGGAAAAGCACAAAAGGGGGAAGGGGAAGTCTGCTGCTAGGCATGTGGATTGACAGATTTTTAAAAAAAGATTTATTTATTACATATACACTGTTCTGCCTGCATGTATGCCCACATACCAGAACAGAGCACCAGATCTCATTTTAGATGGTTATAAACCACCATGTGGTTGCTGGGAACTGAACTCAGGACCTCTGGAAGAGCACAGAGGGCTCTTATAAGCTAAGCCACCTCTCCAGCCCGGATCCACTGATCTTATAGAACTGATTATCAAAGAGTTTATTTAGTATATAATAAATAAGGATATATGGAACTCATCTAGAAATTCTGAATTAAATCTGCAGATGTATGAAAAGTCAGACCTTATCACACCTGCCTAATTTCATACTCTCCTGGAGGAATCTGAAAATTGGGCCAAAGTAATATAGTCCACGAAAAAATGTCCTAACCAGAAGATTCTAGGGTGTTTCTCTCCTATTTTTCAAAGACTCTTCCTAGAATGAATTGGTAAACATAAACACTTGCATATTTTAATTGTTAAGAAATTCATTAGTAGCTGATAGGCTTATACAAATTACAGATCTATGCAAAATAAAGACCTTGTTGAGGCAACCGAAAAAGAGATTTATTCCAGTAACTGAAAGAAATCTGAATCACCAACTTGCTATACATAAGGTAAATTAAGAAATATATAAATATTCATTCCCAAGTTTCAGATAATTACTGAATATTTTACGTACGTTGCCCCAAAGTATGCAGTGGACTACAATCACCAAGAAGAAAGCAAGCAATAATTTAGCAACTTTATACATGATAAGTAACCTTTTGAGGATGTTGTTACTCCTCCACAAAAAAAAAAAAAAAAAAAAAGTAACTCAGGCATCCCTGCTAGTTATTAGGTATACATGGTAGTGGAGCACGAGGAGGAATGATCCACAACCATCCGCTCCAGTGAATAGGAAAAATGCAGTCATAGCTGAAGCAGGTGATGAAGAGACACAAGAATACATGACAACTAATCAATGATTCTAACAGGAAAAACCAATGGTTGGTTTTGGAACAGGCTTATAAACAACAGCAATTATCATCAAAGGCCATCTACAAAGTACAGAATGATAGCCAGAGAGAGATAAAAGGAATTTACCATCAAGCAAAATACATCAAAAAGTAAAACTGATTTGAGAAAAAAGGGTGTAACAGGGGGAAAAAAAAGTATACCTTAATCCATTTGGCTTTGTCCTAAAATGTAACTATGATCGCATCTTTCCCCTTGAGGTAAAGAGTGTTTCCTCCAGTTCAGAGCCCCCACAATCCTTTACTCACTCTACTAGAAAGCTGCGGTAAAGATTTCAGTTTTCTTTCGTGCACCCTACCTCCCAGTTAAACTGGACCAGTTCAGATCCCAGTTCAGCATGTGCTTTCCTATCTTGTTCTCTGTTCATGATGACTGATCTCAAAGATCCTACCAATGCTTCTAGTTGACCGCTTACTTTTTCAGCATTTCCTGATCCTACAACACAAAGTAGTCTCCTTTGGATCCTCTTCTGCTCTAAATTAAAACTCTTCTTGTGTCTTCCTTATGCTATCCCAAATCCTTAAAGCAGAGAGGTGATAGACCCTGCCTGTGGGTTCCACAGGTCAAAAGCCCTCAAAAGAACATATAAGGGCAAGTTTCTTAGACAAACATAACCTTTTTATTCAAATGCTTCTCTTCTTGTTGATGAAATAAAGCAATATATAAGAAATAATTAAGGGAATTGTTTGATAGAAACAATACGAAATCAAGATTGTCATCTAGAAATTTTAGATCCTGCTTTTAGTCACCTGGGAAGGTCACTTACCCCTTTTTTCTGTCTGTTTTCTCTGCATCTACTAGAGTGACAGGAAGAATAAGTTCTTTTTAAAATTACTTCATATATTAACATCATTCAAAATATTCTTTCCCTAAAAACATTGAATCTCATCCCTATCCCTTACCACTTTGCAGTTAGTAATGATTTTCCCAACTGGCAGAACACACACTATATGCTGTGTAATGTGTTTTCAATTTAATCTAAAATGTAAAACTCTATTTACAGATTTCTTTTGGGTTCTACAACTATAGCCACTGGTAACTACATAATCCTAATTTATTGAAAATATGGGTAATATCTCAATATATATTCTCCAGGATATAGTTTGTAATAGTCTTCATCAATTAAAAAAAAAAAAAAAACTAAGTCTGATGGGTAGGAGGCAGTGAAATAATAAAAGGGCAATATTAAAACCCGGCCGGGCGTGGTGGCACATGCCTTTGATCCCAGCACTCAGGATGCAGAGGTAGGCGGATGGCTTTGAGTTCAAGGCCAGCTTGGTTTACAAAGTGAGTCCAGGACAGTCAAAGCCACACAAGAGAAACCCTGTCTCTGAAAACAAAACAAAACAAAAACCCAACAGTGGTGGCACAGGCCTTTAATGCCAGCACTAGAGAAGCAGAAACAGGTGGATCTTTGTGACTTTGAGACCTGCCTGCTCTACGGACTGAGTTCTAGGACAGCCAGGGCTAAACAGAGAAACCCTGTCTTGAAAAAACAAAAACAAAAAGGGGCAATATTAATTCTTAAGAAAGGATTCCCGGGGCTGGAGAGATGGCTCAGAGGTTAAGAGGCTACTCTTCAGAAGGTCCTGAGTTCAATTCCCAGCAACCACATGGTGGCTCACAGCCATCCATAATGAGATCTGGCGCCCTCTTCTGGCGGGCACGCCCACATGCAGGCAGATGCTGTATACAGAATAAATAAACAAATCTTAAAAAAAAAAAAAAAAGGACTCCCATGAACACAAGAAGTTTAAATCCAGAGAATAATCCGCCCCCCCAATTTAAAGCAAGTATTTATTAAATATTAAATACTGAACAAGAGATGGACTTTGGTCAGGATCATTCCCCTGGAATTTCTCAGTTGGAATGGCTGAGAATAATTTCTTACCAATAGTGTATGTTGTTAGTCATACAACACATGCGCTCTTCTGGAATCTCTTGTCTCAGTGATACAATTTTTTTCTATTATGATTCGCTTTTCCTAGTCTGTTAAGCCACACCGTTTCACCTCCAGACATACACTGGAACCTACTAGAAGCCTCACTTCTAGTTAGACCACATGCCCTGTCAACGTTAACGCCTAGATATGGCAAGAGGAATCCCTTTCTATCAACAGTTTCCTGTTTATTTAAAAAAAAAAAAGTATAAACAATACACAGAATAAAGAGCTTAGAGCTGTAAGTAAGAACCAAGACGCCTTGGTGTGCCATTTCTTCTAAGTATTTTTTAAGCCAACAGAACGATGGAGAATTTTTCATCTGTAGATGCACATACAAGAAATTTCAGGCTTTTCAGGTTGAAGGTAATCCTTTACAAAAGAAACATTAAGTAACCAAAGACAAGGGAACAAATCCAAACTTGCGTCTCACTGTGGTGGTCATTCTCTACTCTGTGCTTCTAGGGGTACTGCCCCTGCAACCACGGGGCACCCAGTCTTTGAACCCTAGTCTATGGGTTTGCAGATCTTCAAAGTTAGATCACATAATAAACCAGGCTTCCCTTCCCTCTCTAGTGGTCACGTCATCCACCTGTTGCATCACCTGGTACACGGTCTTCAGAATCTAGGAAAGCAGCACCCCGGCGATCTCTAAATAATTCAACGGCGCTATTTTCTAGATAAATTTTAGCTTCATCCATTTTAATGAGGCTGCCTTGGAGGTGAGAGGGTGTGCTGGCTCCAGTTCACCTTTGGGGAGCCTCCAGCACCCGCATCGCTGCTGTGACTTTCTGACTTGGGGGCTTGCGAGTTGTTGGAAGACTTGAGCATTTGGAGACTGGCAAGGGTCAGCAGGAGGGGCAGGGCAGACGGGGGGGGGGCAGCTCAGAGGCCAGGGGGTGGCGGGGAGGTCGCTGGACGCCTCGCGGAGAGGACACCGCTCATCCGCCCAGGGGTCGGGCCCACAGCCAGGGGAGCTGAGGGCTCGGAGGAGGCTGGAGCCCAAGCCCTCCCTAGGGCTTGACTGGCCATCTCCAGGAGGCGCGCCGGCCAGTCTAGGGATTAGAAGACAGCGCGACCGTCCCCTCCCCCCACCCCAAGAGAACTAAGCTGGAGGCGGGGACGCCAGGGTAGCGAGCACCGGGCCGGGGTCCCAGCCAGTCACCGAGGCGGCCGGCGCGGGCCGCCAGGGGCCGCACTCACCATGTCGTACACGTTGAGCACCACTAACTGGTTAGCCCCCATCCTCTTCCCCGCGGCCGCCGCCTCGTCCTCCAGCCGCTCGGTCTCCGCGGGGCGGAGGCCGCTGCCACCCCCGCGGGCGCTTCAGGCAGGGCTCGAGCCGGGCACTAAGCGTCCAGCCCGGCCCGCCGCAGCCAGGGCGGAAGCATCCGGCAGCCGGGGCCGCTCCCGGGAGCCGCTGACAGAACCCGTGTGTGTGAGGACCGGGCCAGACCGGTGGAGAGCCCGCTCCGGCTCAGGCGCCTCCCCTCGGCCGCAGACACGTGGGGGGAGGCGGAGCCTGGGCGAAGGGCGGGCTCCAGGCACTCCGGAGGCGGGGCCCGCCCGGAGCCACGGCTGAGCCCGCCTGCGCGCTGACTCTCTCAGTCGCCGCACCTCGAGACCTAAAATGGCGGCAGGCTGGGTGCCTCTTCACCCTGGATGGTCGAGGTCGCGGAAAGACTACATTTCCCAGAATGGAGCGCGGGAATTCCCGGCTACTATTGGTTGTACAGCTAGTCTGACTACATCTCCCAGGATACACCGGGATCTTGTTGGTGCTCACGTTTCCCTGGGAGACTACAGCTCCCAGCATGCCGTGGAATGGATTTGTCCGGGGAAAACCTTCGCTGTTCGTCCTTGGCGAGCGAAGAAGTCGAATACCTTTTAGTTTTCAGTGCTGTTTCTGGTGCTGGTATCCTAAGATGTGACTCCAACGCAGTATGAAGAAGTGTTAACTAAGTTTTCCAAAGCCCTTCTACTCTCTCTCTCTCTCTCTCTCTCTCTCTCTCTCTTGGCAAGTGTAGGAGTGAGGAAATAAAAGGTTACTGTTGAAAGGTAGGGTTTAACAAGCACTCACTTAACCCTCAATATGGAGTTCACACACGTGAGAGTATCCTGCGCACGTGGGGAGAATGTAGCAACTCATAGATTAGCTCAGCCCTAGGACAGCGTTTGTGCACCCATTCAACAGATATTTTTTGTGCTCCTGTCATAAGCCGTGCAATATGGTAGACCGAGGAATGTAGTGATCGAATAGACATGAGGGCCAAACAAAATTCCAGCAGTGTGTGTTTTGTACACAAGATGATTGCAAGTTATCCTTAGATGTGTGGGGAAGGACTACTTTATTTAGTTTTAGGCTAAAATTTGAATGACAGAAAGTGAGATCGTCAAATATAAGAGATCCAAGAATTCCAACTAGAGATGACAAATATGAATAGACATAAGACATGACAAAGTTTTCTAGATTCAAAGAACAAAAAGTCCTCTATGGATAGACTATTATGGCCAAGGAGGCCATCCGTAAGCAGGCAGTTGCTAACTAGTCAGAAGCCAGATTCTGAATTTTCAGTCGATCGAGATAGGGTATCTGTTTTGGGTTGAGGGGTAAGGGGTGGGGAGCAGGGTGCACGTACCCAAGAAGGCCAGAAGAAGGCATTGATGCATTGGAACTGAAATTATAGGCAGCTTTGAGATGCTTAACCTAGGTCCTGGGAACCAAATTCAGATCTTCTGAAGAGCAGCTGCAAGTGCTCTTGGTGGGCGAGCCATCTCTCCAGCCCCTGAGGTTGGATTTTCAGTGAAGACTTGGTAGGATTTGGACCAAGGAGTGACATGAGTGTGCTCATAGTCTTAAAAAGATTGAGTTTCTGTGTGGAATTTTAAAAAGGCAAAGGAAATGGAAACATGAATATAAACATGGTAGACTGTAAAAATAGCGTCTCATATTATATAACCTTTGATGTCTCTACTGAATCCGGCAAGCCTTGACTTGCTTTGGTCAACGTCCGGACGTTAACACACATAATGCAAGAGACTTAAAAAGCAACTGGATTTGTGGCTTTTTTTTTTCTTCCTGATTTTAGGAGTCTAGTGACCAGCGTTATATGAAGAAGTTTGGACATTGAATTTGTTGTGGGAGTGAGGGGTTGTATTCAAGAATAAGTTCTAGACTTTTGACACATTTGGGTAGGGAGTATGCTATTTATGATACATGAAACATTTGAGGGAGAAGAAGGTTGGAAAGAGGGAAATAGGGTAATTGTTAGGTCATGTTAGATTTTAAGTGCCCTTTACACACTCGAGATGTTGAGTAGGCATTTGCATAAATGAAATGGAGTCTAAACCATTAAACTGACTGGATTAGACATTTAAGTAGAATTTAAAGCCTAGAGACTAGTTGGATAGCCTTCCTGTTGCTGTGATAACAGACAGTCTGACCAAAAGCAGCTTAGGGAAGAAAAGGTTTCTATGTCATAGTCTGTCATTGAGGAAAGTCAGGGGAGGCCAGAAACTTTAAAGCAGACACCGTGGAGGAGCACTGCTTGCTGGCTCATTCACAGGCTTATGCTTAGCTAGCTTTTTTATGCAGCTCAAGACCACCTGCCCAGGGAGAGGTACCATCAACCATGGTCTGGGCTCTCATATCAATTAAGACAATCAAGACAATACCCATAGGCTAATCTGCTCAAGGGAATCCTTTTATTGCGACTTCTTTCTCAGATGACTCTAGGCCGTGTCAAGTTAAAAGCTGAAGCACTAGGAGATATAGAAAAAGGTGGAGTTGGGAAGAAATATTGAATGGGGAAGGTGATGGGAGGACAGGGAAAAGAAGGGAATATGGGGAGGGGCAACTAACATTAGTGGCCTTTTGAAAAAAAATATATGGAAATTTACTATTGTAGAAGTCTCCTAAAATGTATACATATATGAAACAAATTTAGATGGAGTCAAAAAAAAAAAAAAAAAAAAAGGCAGAGTCAGTACCCCAACTAGACATCTTAGGTCACCGGGTAAAACCTCCAATGTTAAAAAGGGGTCACATCTTGTTGAGTTGTTGGCCAAATGGGTTCTATAGACACCTCCCCCCAACATTATACTATTCCCAAGGCTATTGGTTACTCTCCGTACGCTCACAGTAAGGCCTTATTGCTAAAGGCGCCACTTACGTCATCAAACATAGAAAAGTTGACTTATTGCCCAACTAGAAGCTTTACTCCCACTGACTAGTATTCATGGTACTGAAAGGTATTTCATGATACCAGAGGAGAAAAGTAATCATCAGTATCACCCATGTACGAACCTAGTTGCCACAATAGCAACTTCCCTGCAAAAACACATGATGCATTAGTGGCACGAATGTTATAGGAGTAACCAAGTACATGTATTTCTTCACCTATTTATTTAAACTGGGTTTAAGGCCCACTCTGTAAACTGAAGCTCAAACCCTGAAGCTGTTGAAGTGGCTAAGAACCTGCAACTAGATAGGTCATGGGCCCATGGGAAAACCTACTACTATATTTTGCAAAAGAACCAATAAAGACTCAACAGCTAGATATTGGGGTGAAAGCGTATTAGCTCAGGAGGAAGAGCTGCTGACCTACTCAACTGATGCCCCAGAAGGAAGAAGTGCCCTTTCCACTCTGTCATAAAAACTCTTCTACTCAATGTCCCTCCTTCCTGTGTTTTCTTTTCTCTCTCTCTTTTTTTTTTTTTTTTTTTTTTTTTTTTTTTTTTTTTGAGACAAGGTATCTCTGTGTAGCCTTGGCTGTCCTAGACTGGCCTTGTAGAATAGGCTGGCCTCAAACTCACAGCAATCCACCTGCCTCTGTCTCCTGAGTGCTGGGATTAAAGGTGAGCGCCACCAAACCCAGGCCCCCTCTCCTCCCCACTTTTTTTTTTTTAAAGATTTATTTATTTGTTATCTATACAATCGTTCTGCTTGCTTTTTAGCCCTGCAGGCCAGAAGAGGGCATCAGATCACATTATAGATGGTTGTGAGCCACCATGTGGCTTCTGGGAATTGAACTCAGGTCCTCTGGAAGAGCAGTCAGTACTGCTGAGCCATCTCTCCAGGCCCCTGTGTTTTCTTATGTTCACTCCTTGTCAACTGGTTGCTTGCTGTGCTTCTTGGACCTACGGTTGACTTGATTTAGTTCTTGTTTACAGAAAGCTCTTGGGTTAAAGGGATGTGCTAGGACTGAGCTACAGTGCAACAAGAAACAGGATTTTCCAGTTCACAGTCTTGGGGTTCACAATGTGATTAAATATCCTGCAACAATGATGACATACTGCTATCGGCGCTCCTGTCAACCCTCGTCAGAGTAGCTTCTTGCACCAGGTGGGGCATTAACCTAGAGACTCATTAATGAGCAATGTGCAGAGAGTAAGGTTTTGGAGCACCCAGACCTAATGGACTGTCTTTATTAAACCATTCCCCTCAGGGCTCAAGAAGCTGTGCAGAGAGGAGTCAGAAGGATTGTAACAGCCAGGGGCGGTGCATAACTCCAAAGACACAGTATCATCCAGACACATACGAGCTCAGAGACACTGCAAGACCTGCAGAAGTTCAAAGTAAGTAAAAGTACAGTATGGAGAAGAGAAAGCAGACACAAAGTCCCACCCCTAGCCAAGAAGCTATTTGTAATTGATACCTGCTGGGAAATAAAAATCTGTTTTCTCCAATGAAGTGTCATTAGATATGTTAACCACACTCCAGGGCAGGCCCCATGCTTAGAAATAGTTGACCAACATAAAACAGGCTCCGTTTTTCTGCATGTGTGTTTTTCTTTTTTTTTTAATTTTTTTTTTATTGGGAGGGGGAGTTGTTTGCTTGTTTGTCTTGATCCGTGTGTGTGTGTATGTGTGTGTGTGTGTTTTCTGGAGAGAAAGAATATTCAGTTGAATGGGTGGGGAGGTCGGGAAGATCCAAAAGGAGATCGAGAAGGGGAAATACACATAAGAGAAAAAAAATTATACAATAAAGACAAAAATAAATAATAAAGTGCTGGGAAGATGGCCCAATGGGTATGTAAGTATGGGGACCAATGGTCAGATCCACAGCTGTGAAGAATCAGCCTAGCAGCATGCACCTGTGACATCAGTTTTGGGGCGGAAGGAGATAGGCAGATCCTATGGTTCTATAGCTAGCTAGTCTAACTGAAAAGACGAGCTCCAGGTTCAGTACACACACACACACACACACACACACACACACACACACACACACACACACGGGGGGGGGTTGGTGGGGGGAGAGAGAGAGAGAGAGAGAGAGAGAGAGAGAGAGAGAGAGAGAGAGAGAGAGAGAGAGAGAGAGAGAGAGAGAGAGAGAGAGAGAGAGAGAGAGAGAGAGAGAGAGAGAGAGAGAGAGCACAAGTGCAAGAGAGAGCTCAAGCATAAAGCAGCTCTGGGACCCTTCAGCATCTTAAGGTCACACAGCAGTAGAAGAGGAAGGAGAGAAGCAGCAGGGAAGCCGGGAAGAACACTGCAAGTCAAGAGGCACAGAGGCAGCCTGGGAAAGGCTTAAAGACCTGCCAGAAATGTTTAGGGAAGCAAGGATAAGGAAGTGGAGATGACTCTAAGCCTAAGGCCATGACTGGAGAGGGCAATGTGTTCTCTGGAGGGCGTTTTTAAAGCTGGGACAAACTAGGGCATAATTGTATGCCAAGGGAGATTAATTATGTAGGGAGAAGGGTAGAGATCAAGGTCATAAGTGTAGGAGTTGGCCTTTGATGGGAGAAATGCTTCATTCATAATGACAGTATGGAAGGCAGAAGGCTGATGGCCTAGAAGCCCAGGGAGACAGGAGGAGGCAGGCTAGGAAATTGAGCTGAGTGTAGCGCTGCCCCGCCAACTCCTTTCCTTCTTTTCCTTCCTCTTTTGATTTTTGAGGTAGTGTCTGGCTGTGTAAACGAGGCAGGCCTTGAACTTTCAGTCATCCTCCTGCCTCTGCCCCTCAAGTGCTGGAATTACCAAGCTCGGCTCCCTATGAGAGTGTTCTCTCTGATCTTCGTTTTTCTCAAGTGTAAGTGCACTGGCCTCTTTTGTGCCAACGTGACACAAGCTAGTCACCATAGAGGAAGCAGCTTCCATTGAGGAAATGCCTCCATGAGATCCAGCTGTAAGACATTTTCTCAACTAGTGATCAATGAGAGAGGGCCCAGGCCACTGTAGGCTGGTGGTCCCCGGTTCTCTAAGAAAACAGGCTCTCGCCACGACCTCTGCACCAGCTGCTGCCTCCAGGACCCTGGCCTATCTGAGTTCCTGTCCTGACGTCCTTCAGTGATGAGCAGTGGTGTGGAAGCACATGCTGAAGAAACTCTTTCCTCTTAGACTTGCCTTTTGGTTATGGCGTTTCACTGAAGCAATGGGAAGCCTGACTAAGAACAGTGAGGCAAGATTATGGGGAAGAAGTGAAAGTTTAGAAATGTATTGCTCTATCGGTGGAAACCGTCATTTATTCAGCCATTGAAAGAGTATCAAGTATGCTCTGTGTGTCGGCCACTGTCAAGAGTTTATTCAAGATAAATTAAGCCGGGCATGATGGCACATGACTTTAATCCCAGCCCTGGGGAGATAGAGGCAGGTGAGTCACTGTGAGTTTGAGGCCAGCCTGATCTACAAAGCCAGTCTAGGACAGCCAAAACTACACAGGGAGACCCTGTCTCGGAAAACAAACAAACATACAAACAAAAAAGGATAAGTTACACATGATTGCTTCCCTTACTAAGCTTACATTGAAAGACAGAAATATATATATTACATTCATACAGGCTCAGGCCTGTAATCCTAGCAGTTCAGAGGCTGAAATTGAACAAAGGAGTTCAAGGCCTGCCTGGCCTATGTAGTGAGTTCCAGGTTAGTCTGGAATATAGTGGGAGATCCTGCCCTGTGTAGCGGAATCTTAATTCAGAACATGGCTTCTCTGGCAAGAGATCATATCCAAAGACCTTCTAGGTCTGTGTGGTCTGGCTTGAATACACTCACTCCTTTGACCCAGGAGGCAGAGGCAAACAGATCTAAATTCAAGGCCAGCCTGGTATAGAGCAAGTTTCAGGTAAAGAAAAGCTTCGGTCCAGGCATGGGTGGTAATGAAGGTAAAGTCAGTTTGTAGAAGGAAGCACCCATGTTTGAAAGTGATGTCTAATTGAGTGACAGAAAAAGAAAGTGACGAATCAGAGAAGATTTGACAGAATATGAAATGCCCAAGTCTCACGAGAAGAGAGAGGAAAGGGAAGCTACTTAAGGGGCAGTTTTACAGAGAGAGGAGGCAGTTGTTACCAGGACATAAATAGAGAGGCAGGTTGCAGAGAAGAGAACTCAGGTGAAGACTGAATGAGCCAGAGAATGAGAAGGAGCCAGGAGATTAGAGCAGATTGCTGTAGTTAGTTTGAGGCCAAGAAGAGCAGTTCAGGGGCAGAGATAGAAGCCAGATTGAATAAGTCAGCTAGGGGAGGAGTTAGAGCCAGAACAGCTGAGTTGAACCAGCCAGCCCATAGGTCTGAAAGAACAAGTAAGGGTGAGCTCATTAAGCAGTTAAGTCTGAGAGGCTGAAAACATTCTAGGCCCAGGTTAGCATTCTAAGCTTCCAGGACTTGGCCTAGGTCAGCAGAAAGAGGCAGTAAGTCTCCCAGACAGCAATTAAAACTGGAGAATAAAAGTTCCTTTCACAGGCCTGTGTTTGAGCCTCAGCACTGTATAAAACTGGATATGGTGGCACACAGCCTAGAATTTGGTATGGGGTGGAGGTAAAGACAAGAGTATCAGAAATTCAAGGTCATTTTCAGCTATATAGTGAATTTTAAGCCTGCCTAGGTCTCTCTGAGACCCTGTAGGGAAAAAGAGGAGGGAGGGAGAGAGAGAGAGAGAGAGAGAGAAGAGAACACTAAGGCATGGGAGATTCAGGAAGCGCTAACATTCCAAGGCTTGGCAAACAAAGAGGCTGGAATTAAATCTATCTATGTATCTATGTATGTATGTATCTATCTTTCTTTCTTTTTTTTCTTTCTTTTCTCTTCCTCCTCCTCCTTCAGGTTTCTCTGGAACTTGCTTTGTAGACCAGGCTGGCCTTGAAATCACAGAGAGCTGCCTGCCTCTGTAATTGTGTTGATTTTAAAAGTGGGTGCTTTGCTACCATGCCTGGCTTGAATGTAAACTTTTCTGAAGGTGAAAGCTTTCTGAGACCATTAGCCAAAATAAACCCTTTTTTTTAAAAAAAATATATTTCAGCAAGAGAGAAGTAACTGATACAGGAAGGAAGCAGGAAGTCTTTTCTGTTGCCTTCTAATCTCCTAGAATCTTCCTGGAGGAACCATCCAGAGAGCAATAGGTTGGCAGAAATGTAGTTTGCAGAGCCCTGGCTGCTTCCACCACCACCACCACCACCACCATCACAACAACAACAAAAACCAACAAAAACCAAAACATGGAAAAAGACATTTGAAACAGAAACAGTAGTAATTTTGACTAAACATTTAGTAACAAACTGTTTCTCATATTCTGGAGGGAGCAGCCCAAGCTGTGGGAACTAGAGGAAATGGTGAGTGAATGTGTCTTGTTGACATGAACAGGTCAAAGGCGTTAGTGCCATGAGGACAGCAAGGCCTTCCCCTAACGTACGCATGTTGACAGGAAAGTACAGACTATAGTTTCCTCTCCAAGATGACTGGAGGCTGAGACTGTCCCCTATGGAGGCCACTGTGGGGATTAGCAAACCTGCCCCCTCCTTGTTTGTGCTGTGTATAATAAATGTGCTGAATTTCCAAGCTGCTGCTGCTGCTGCTGTTGCTGCTGCTGTGTCTCCCCTGAGCACATGGCCCACCTGACCCTGGCTCTTCTGTATTTGTGTCTGTTGTTACCTCAGTCTGGTCAATCCCAATACTGTGAAGGTTGCAAAAGATGGTAGAATTAGCATCTATTTCTGCCTGTGTTTTGCCTGTATTCTAAATCACTCTACATACATAGTAGCTTAAATTTCACATTATTTCTCTGTTCCCAGAGTCCAGGAGTAACAATGGCAGTTTTTAAAAAAGATTTATTATTATTTATACAGTGCTCTGCCTGCATATATACCTGCAGGCCAGAAGAGGATACCAGATCTCATTATAGTTGGTTGTGAGCCACCATGTGGTTGCTGGGAATTGAACTCAGGACCTCTGGAAGAACAGTCAGTGCTCTTAACCTCTGAGCCATCTCTCTCCTGCCCCAACAATGGCAGTTTAAGTGAATGTTTCTTACCCAAGTCTCTTGAGTTGCTGTCCACTATGTCAGTAGGGCCCTATACTTTGATGGCTTGATTGAGGAATAGAGATAGACCCTCAAGCTCAGTCAGTAGAAGGCTTTAATATGTTGCCTTTGGGCCTCGTGAGGCTGCTCCTTGTTGGCATCATGTTCTTGTGCACTGTGTGCAGTTTAGCCTTGTTCATTCAAATGCTAATTTCTCGACCCCATTCTCTGGATCAATCCAGACATTCAGGAGAGGCCCGAAAACAAGCATTTTGGCAAAATGCTAAAAGTGACCAGAGGCCAAAGCTAAAAAAAAAAAAAAAAAAGTAAAAATAAATGGCATTGAAATTGAAGGTTTAGTACAAACAGGAGCTGATGTAACAATAATTTCACCAAATTCTGCCGTCCAGATGGCCTCCTCGGGAGGTAAATATTCAGCTTCTAGAATATTCCAACTTTATCTCTGGTAAAACAAAGTGCAAGATGGGTTGTAGATGGAATCTCTTGTATATGTATGGAAGTACCGCCTGTCAAGAAAAACAAAACAAAACCTATGGCCTATAGAAAAGGTTAGGATAGAAGATGGAACACCTGGCAGGCAAAAAGGATTCTGGGAAAGAGCCAAGTGTAAGAGAGTCACCTGGAAAGATGTGATGAGGACATACGTATGGTACCTGAGCAGAGGTAGCCAGCCATGTGGCAGAATGTAGATGAGCATAAATGGGTTATGCAATGAGCCAGTCAGAGAAGAGCATGCCTATATGTAAACACCTATATGTAAACACCTGTATGTAAACATTTTTTGAGCCTCAAGAGTCATTATTCTGGGAGCTTAGGGCCAGAAGGAAAACACTATGACAATGGGTGGAGTGTATAGGGCCAGAGGATAAATAGGAAAATCAAAGCCAAGTGTGGTTAATATAGCCGTGAATTTATGGGGATGTGACTTGTTGCAGCCATGGAAAATACAGATTAACATTTCTCCAATCTCAGAAACAAAAGCATAAAATAATGTTTCTGAGGGGGCAAAACTGTATTATTAACAACAGTCACAGACTGTTCAGGTTGCACATAAGCAAGACACAACAGCTGTTGGCCTTTCAAAGGAACCAACCATCCTACCTTTAAAAGAGTTAACTAGGCATGAAAAAAATTAAATGAAAAATGAAAATAAAAGTATTTTCAAATGATAATTTACACAAAGGCATACTTGCCTTACTGGCATGAAGTGAAAAAAATGGGTGTTTTAAAATCATGTGTCTTAATCCCATGTTAGAATGTTAGACTGTAGATTGCCACATGTCCCATGCCATTTTGGATATCAGCTTTTGAGTTTTATTCTTTAACAAAAAGGATATTTTTAGCCAGGCATGGTGGCACATGCCTTTAATCCTAGCACTTGAGAGGCAGAGGCAGGGGGATCTCTGTGAATTTGAGGCCAGCCTGGTCTACAAAGCAGTCCAGAACAGCTAGGACTCCAAGAGAAACCCTGTCTCAAAAAACCGGAATTAAAAAAGGATATTTTGTTGTTGTTGTTGTTTGATATTAAAAACACAACTAAGTGATTTAAAATGTTTTAAGTAAAGTCAAATGATTTCTATAGTTCAGACTTCTTTTCTAAATCTCTAGGAGTTGGAGTGATTTGGAGGTAAGATAAAATATTTGAGCAGGGCAGTGGTAGCCCATGCCTTTAATCCCAGCAGAGACAGGAGGATCTCTGTAAATTAGGTGTTTTCTCAATTCTAGAGTTACAGTGATCAAGGTGCTGGTCTCTTGTTCCTTTAATCCCACCACCCAGGGACAAAACGTAGATACAGCTCCTAATTGGTATGTTTTTACACTAGAGAAATCACATACCATATTTACAGGTTATTATAAAGACCCTCAAAAGGTTACTATAAAGGCAGCTAATTTCCAGTGGGACGGAACAAAGAGCAGCTTTTGGGACTTCCAGTGAGCTCACCTCCGTGCACGAAACCCCACCCAATACTAAACCAGATGATACCCTAATTATGGGCCATCATATTTATCAGTGAATTGGCAACTGAGGACTCATCATAGAGCAAAAAGGAATCCACCAACATTTGCCTGTTGGCTTCTATTGCAAATGTTTTCTCTATACGGAGAATATATATTCTATTTTTGAGAAAAAAAAAAAAACCTGGACATTTTAGAAGGCATGGAGAACCTTATACTCACCCAGTCGTTGCCAACCACCGTGTGGTCAAGAGGGCGCCCCTTATAATGGTGGGTTGGGCCTGTTCAAAGGCTGAGTCTCTCTCAGGCTTAGGCATGGGAGGAAAGGTACTACAGAGGAACTGGTGTCTATCTGAATTCCTTAAGGAACAGGGTGTGGTTGCAAAGGGGTCTGCGCCTTCCTGCACTGAGGAAATAGCTCAGTTGCCTATAGTCCCCATCCCCCTAAACTGCTCACCCCTCACCTAAAAGAGGCACCGATTGAACTGTGGGGGTCAACGGAATGGTCACAACATTTGGCTAACGCATGGTCTAATGATGGTTCATCAACCACTGATGGAACCAAAACTAATGGAAAATGGCAACCTATATAGACTGGGTGATGAAATGGTCAATCCTGGGGAAGGAACCACAAGATGAGCACAAGTCTATTGGCTGTAAGACAAACAACTAGGAAAACTCTCTGCTTTCTCCAGTTCATGGTTCCTGTGTGGTGGTTCAGCTTATATGGTCATCAAAATGGAAACCACTAATTGGCAGATAAACTGCAAAGATATCTGGTCATGGGATACATGAATGGAAACGGCAAAACCCAGCAAAACTTAGCAAAGACATCAAATTTTATGTAGGGCATACAGGCAAGACAGACAAAACATCTGAAAATAATGAAATAGTGGACAAATTGGAATCATGTTTAATTAAAACTAGAATATTAAAATTTGCCAGGGGTTCTTCACCTCCCGAGTGCTGAGGGACCCTGACACATCAACAATTGGGACCTTTGACGTGTCAGTAATAAATTTTACCTATACCTATACCTCTCAGCTGGTGTGACTTGAGTGGTCTCTTGCGGTGACCCCCTTCCCGAATTGGACCCCCAGGGTCCAACATTGTGGGCCAGGGTCCAACACCGACTGCTGGAGCACCATCGACAGAGGTGTAGCCATCCCAGAAGCAGCTCCGACCCTGGTCGCAGGTACAGGCAGTAGAGTTGGCCAGGCAGGAGGCTTGCTGTTAACTCCACAGCCAGCTGCAGCCGTGGAGCTGTGCTGGCTCAGATGTCCACCCCAACTACAGCACGGTCTCTAAGGACAGAAGGAGAAGTGTCGGGATCGCCACCTAAGCCATCCTCATCACGGAGTCCTTTCAGAGCGGCGATACCATCCAGCAGCAACCGTAGCTCTCAAACCTGCTCACGGTCTCAGAGACTCAGCGCGGAACTCAGAGCTACCAGTAGCTCCAGAAACTCTTCTAGTTCCAGTTCCCAAGCTGGATACAGTTCTGGAACCCTCAGGACCCAGAGCTTTCTGCACAGAGCCAGCTCCAGTTAAGGGCCAAGTGGCAGGTGACAGCCAGAGCAGTCTCCGTGACAGAGTTTGAAGAACTGGTCCCTTCTCTGTTCCTTGAAATGCTTGACAGATCATCAATGCTCCTGCTTTAAGTGTGTGGGAAGACTTCACTGTGGCCAGCCGGCATAGGCTGGCTACTTACTGAAGAGTTTTTAAATTACAGAATTCTATCCGGGCATGGTGGTGCACACCTTTAATTCCAGCACTCAGGAGGCAGAGGCAGAAAGATCTCTGTAAGTTTGAGACCAGCCTGGTCTATAAAGACAGTACAGGACAGCCAAGATTACACAGAGAAACCCTGTCTTGAAAACCAAAAAAGAAAAAAGAAAAAAAGTTACAGAATTCTTTCCTATTATAAGATGTTTGGCACAGAACCAACAAAATATAGACAAAGTATGGAGGTCAGAAGAGGCCATCAGATCCCCTGGAAGTGGAATCACAGATGGTCACGACAGCTCTGTGGATGCTGGAAACCGAATCCAGGTCATCTGCAAGAGCAACCAGTGATTTTAACTGTGGAGCCGTCTCTCCAGCCCCCAGTGAAGTTCAAGGAGATGCAGTCCAACTGTGGTGCAGAAGGCATGACAGCAGGACTAGGAGGCAGCTGACCACTCTGGCTCTAGTCCGGAAGCAGAGAGAGATGGGATGTGGTGCTCAACCTGCTATGTCTTTTTTCCGTCTTGGACCCCAGGCCGTGGGGATGGTGCTTCCTACACTCAGTGTCTGGCTTCCCGCCTCAGGCACTCCCTCAAACCTTGCTGCCATGTTGATTCTAAAGCTCACCAACCTGACAATCAAGATTAACCGCCATGGTTCCAGGGATCAGCAGTTAAGAGATCTCGCAGCTCTTCAGGGGACTTGGGTTCAGTTCCCAGCATGCACACGCTGCTATGATGCCCTGTGTGACCTTCATGGATGCCACACACATGTGGCATGCACGGGAGCATGCACACAACCCCTTCCCCCTGCCCAACAAATACAAATAAATCTTTAAAAAGGACAAAGCAAAAAAAAAAAAAATTGCCAGGGAATAAATTCAGAGTAAATCAGCAAGAATGATAGACTACACATTCAAAAAAACTTGAAAGTTTACCGCAACACTAAAAAATAAGGGGAAATAGGGAACCAAATTAAACCAAGACAACCCTAGGAGAATAACCGTTACAAGGAATGCATAGTTAAGTGGTGGTTCACGCCTTTAATCCCAACACTTGGGAGGCAGAGGTAGGCACATAGGAATTAGTGATTTAAATTTAAAAGCTTGCAAAAGGCAGGCTGAAATTCAAAATGAATGTTCCTTGCGACCTAAAAATAAATACAGTTAAAACCTTGAATTTATATATAAAGAGAAAGGGGAATGTAGGTATAGTTATCCACATATACTAAAGTATAATTAGTTTTACATTTTCAGAAGATTTAAAAAAATTTTAATTGAAAGATAATACTTTTTCTGTTGCCAAAAGCCATTTTTTTTTTTTTTTTTTTTGCCTTGGGAAAGATATAACCTGAAAAAAAAAAAAAAAAGAAAAAAGAAAAAAAAAAAAAAAAAGAAAAGAAAAAGAAAAAGAAAAAAGAAAACCCAAAGTTAGGATTGGGGCAAGGTTCTGTTTTTATCTTTCTAGGGAAATACAATCATCTGACTAATGGGGCATGGTGGTGCATGCCTTTAATCTCAGCACTCAGACATTCGAATTGCTGAGGTCATTTGAGACTGACAGGAACATTTCATAGAACTTTTTTGTTTTTTTTTTTTGTTTTTTTTTCAAGACAGGGTTTCTCTGTGTAGCCTTGACTACCCTTGACTCACTTTGTAGACTAGACTGGCCTCAAACTCACAGTGATCTGCCTGCCTCTGCCTCCCGAGTGCTGGGATTAAAGGTGTGCGCCACCACTGCCCAGCTTTATAGAACTTTTGTTAGGGTTCAGGTGATCTACTGAGGAAAGACCCCAAGGCAGCATGCAAAAACAAAGCGTGTTTTTATTCTAGCATGCTAGGGTCACCTCTCTAGAGGGCGACGGCAAAATGATCACACAAGCTCAATTTATAGGCAGTTGGAAGGATCTGTGACGACAGGACTGAGTCAGAGTGTATGTACAAGGGGATTCAGGACTGGCTGGCTGTTTGGTTATTGGGGACTTTTGAGTCACTGAAGTTTTGGCTCTTACTCAGGAGTTGGCCTTTAATGTGATTGGATGGGGCCAGCTGTGTTCTTTACCAAGGCCATGAAGGAATAAAGACATGGTATCTAGTCATTTTGTTCTATAAGCAGATTAGCTGCGCATGAGCTGTCCATAACGTGGGGTTTTTTCGGGAGTTGTTAGAAACTTGGCCTCGTTAGGCAGAGTGAAACCCTGAAGTCTGTCATGGGTTGGTCTAGTCAAGCGACTGGGGTCTTTGGGGGAGGGTTGGGGGTCCCTGGGGTGCCTAGGGTTGGGTCCCTTCACTTTTCACTCAAAAATACTTAACCCTAAGACTGCCAAACACAACCAAGCTGGGCATTGCGGGAAGCTTGGCAGAAATAGCTTCATTCTTGTAAATAGTTTTACTGTGTTAAAAATCTTTCTTTTTTATTTAGACAAAAGGGGGGGGGGTGAGGATGTTTCAGGATATTTGATCACACTGTGAGCCCTGAGATTGTGTTACTAGAGAACCTGTTTCTAGTTGCGGTGTGGCTCAACCCTAGCACACACCTTTTATCCATGTGCTTTCTGCTTGTTGTAAACAGAATCAAATAAAGTCCACCAGAGGTCAAGAGGCAGAGCAAGCAACAGCTGTCAGGGAGTGAACATAGGGAGGAAAAACCCATAGACGGAAGAAGCGTCAGGGGGACGGATAGAGAGACACACAGGGATGAGACGGGAAGGACTTTCAGTTTGAGGGCCTTTTGAAATGGTGGGAAGTAGGAGAGCTTTCCTTTTGCCTTTTGGGAATTTGGCTGAAGAGGAAAGTCAGCTGGATGCTTTCTCTGCCTCTCTGAGCTAGCAGGCTTTCTATCCCATCTGGCTCCTGAGTCTCTTTTGGTAAAACGGAACAATTGGGATTTTGTTAAAAATAACAGCACAGCTGGGAAACTCAGGGGGGTATGCTCTGTCCTGGATGTCTGTGGTTTTGGAGTGACTTGCTAGGCCAGTGGTAACCACCAGTTTGTGGAGAGGGAAAGGAAAGCGATTAGCAAAGTCTTTGATACTAGCTGTTCATGTTATCACTATTATTACTCCTTGTCTGAGGCTGTGATGGCTTCAGTCAACTCTAGGCTATGCTACTGATTTTTTTTTTTTTTTGGTAAGAAGTAGGGTTTCATTATGTAGCCCAGGCTTACACTGAATTCCCCATCAACTTGCTCTGTCCCTCTCTTGAGAAATGGGATTAAACCTTTTTTTTTAAAAAAAATCTTTTCTTTATTTATTTTCTATTATTTTTATTTTTTAAGATGTATTTATTTATTATTATGTTATACATACAGTGCTCTGTCTGCATGTACAACTGCAGTCCAGAAGAGGGCATCAGATCACATTATAGATGGTTATGAGCCACCATGTGGTTGCTGGGAAGTGAACTCAGGACCTCTGGAAGAACAGTCAGTGCTCTTAACCACTGAGCCATCTCTCCAGGCCCATTATTTTTATTTTATGTGTATGGGTGTTTTGCCTGCATGTGTGTCTGTGTGTCACATTTGTTCAGTGCTGCTAGAGGTCAGAAAAGGGTGTTAGATCCCCTCGAACTGGAGTTACTGTGAGTCACCATGTGGGTGATGGGAATCAAACCATTCTTTTTTGGGGGCGGAGTTTCAAGACAGGGTTACTCTGTGTAGCCCTGGCTGTCCTGGAACTCACTTTGTAGACCAGGCTGGCCTCGAACTCACAGCGATCTGCCTGCCTCTGCTTCCCGAGTGCTGGGGTTAAAGGCGTGCGCCACCATCTCTCAGCCACTACTTCATTCTTAATTGGGACAATGAGACCCAGGGCCTACAACAGCACTGTTTCCCGGATAACATAATCTTTACACACACACACACACACACACACACACACACACACACACACACACACACACACACACTTTGCCATGTGTAAAATAACTTAAAATTTCAAAGTCACAATACAGTTTGGATAAATTGAGAAGCTTATTTTGAACATGGAAATCAAATGTTAAAACAGAATCAACATTTATTAGCCTCCCCTTTCAGTCTTTCTCACTGTAGGCCTAGCCTTTAGTGTCTAAGCCACCTCTCCCGCCCATGCTATCCCCTTCTCCTCCTCCTCTACCTCCTCCTCCTTCTTCTTCTGGTTTTTCAAGACAGGGTTTCTCTGTGTAGCCTTGGCTGTCCTGGACTCACTCTGTAGATCAGGCTGGCCTCGAACTCACAGCAATCCTCCTGCCTCTGCCTCCCGAGTGCTGGGATTAAAAGCATGCACCACCACACCTGGCCTTCGCACTATCTCTTCCTATATAACTTCTATAACTCATATGTGAACCTACCACTAGTAAAACCTCTGAAATCTATTTAAAAACAGATTATTTAAAGCAAATAAATATGCATTTATTAAGTCTTTATATATAAATTAACTGTAATTATACAAGGTTCCATATGATACAATAAAAAATACTATTTGACACATTTATTCACCCTCAAAAACTTTCATTGTAGCCCGGGTGTGGTGGTACACGCCTTTAATCCCAGCACTCAGGAGGCAGAGGCAGGAGGATTGCTGTGAGTTCAAAGCCAGCCTGGTCTACAGAGTTCAGGACAGCCAGGGCTACACAGGAAAACTCTGTCTTGAAAAACAAAAACAACAGCGAAAAACCTTTCATTGTTAGAAAGTATCATAATAGCCAAAGGTAACCGATTTTTAATTTTTAAATGCAATATAACAGTATATATGCAATTATTAAATCAGGAAAAACAATAACAAACAATAATATATTGTTATTTGGGGGAGTAATTTAAGAACAGCTTTCAGCTCTTGAATTTAATAGTAATATAAGCTTATACTTAATGTTTCTTAGCCAAACATGTATTCTTAATATAATTACATATATGTGCATTATCTTTCCACCTACACCACATACATATAGATCCACACTTAACTCTCAGTTTTCCTAGTTCCTCTTCTGTTTTGCAGGGTTCTTGTGAAGTGGCTCAAAAATAAACTGTCTATAAATCTTTGAGTACCAGAAATAGCTGAGAATTAGTACAGAGATGAACGTGAGCATCAGGAGAAAAAGAAAGGCAGCCACCAGGTAGATGCTTGGGCTGGAATAAAAACAAGGGAGCCATGAGAAGTCACCCTTCATGCTCTGCCTGTTAACTTACACGATCACAGAGTCTTAAAGCAGCTGCTTCCCTTGCCGAGCGCAGGGACTGGAGTGATGAAACCTAGCTAGCATCGGTCCCCAACATGGTTAGATGCTTGAGGTTGACCAGGGAGACTGGGTGTGACCAGCAGGAGAGGAGGCAGCATGGCAGAACTCTGCGGAGGGGTGCAGAGGAGGTACCCCGGTGTGGTGTGGGTAGGAGTCAGCTAGTGAGGTCTGGGAGAAGAGGAAGTGACTATGGCTGAATGATGTATGTGCAAGGCCACAGAAGCAGGAAGAAGCCCGGAGGTCCTTCCAGATCATTCTGGAATGGAACCTAGGTCTGCGTGACTGGGACTCAGCATGGTTAGAAATGACGGTGGGAATGTGGTTCAGTGATAGAGCCCTTGTCTACCAGGAATGAGGCCCTCGGTCTGCTTTTCAGCACTGAGAAAAAAAGAACCCCCTCAAAAATAGCACCCTTAACCCTCTCTCCCCCCGGGGGTTGGCGGGGGGGGGGGGGAGAAACAGGTTGGCATGCGTCAGATAAGAAAAAGCTTACAGTAAGTGGAGAGTGTGGAGTTTAGGCAAAGAACAAGAGGGAGTTCCATGGGTGCGAAACAGGATGTGCATCTTACAAGGATGGCCCTGGCTTAGTGTGAAGAATGACCAGAGGAGGGGGTGTAAAACGGTTTTAAGGTACTTGTGATGATGTGGGTGAAGAAATCGAGAGACATGGTTAGGCCCAAGATAAAGTTAAAAGTTAGACTGGCTCTGTCTTCGCCACTGTTGGGCTGTGGCATTTCAGGAATGCAAAAGAGTAAAGACAACTGCCAAGTCTCAGGGATCAGTCACCATGAAGATGGTGACAGCAAATTCTGAGGGAAGGGGACAACACAGGGAGACTTGGCCTTAGTGTGCTTCCAGGCTGGCCTGGAACTCCTGGACTCAAGTGATCCTCTCACCTCAAGCTACAGGCGCAGGTAGAACCACCCCTCCAGGCTTAGGGCCTGGTTATACGGCTGGTGGTAAGTAAGCATTTGTGAATGTGTGTGAGGGCGTATGTGTGTATGTACATGTGTGCAGATATCTGTGAGAGCATGGGTGAGTATGTGTGTCTGAGAATGTGTGTGTGTGTGTGTGTGTGTGTATTGGAAGCTACACTCTGTAGCGTGAGGGGGGAGGTCAGGGGGGAAAGGGGGCCTTTAGGTGTCTGCATCTGGATTCTGCGGAAGTACTTCCCACGAGAGGGGCTCATTTCTTAGTCCAAACACCAAAGTGTTGTTTTTCATTTGGGGTTTTAACGTCTGACTAGAGCAATTTGTTGTAGTATTACAGTTTCTCTGGGCCCACAGTTATCTCAGTGTGGTTTTTTTTTTTTTTTTTTTTTTTCTCTGACCAAGCAAATGGTTCTTTCTTGGACCTTTGTCAGCATAACCCATCTTCTCTCTACCAGGCATTGTGCTGAGATAGGAGGATCATGGGTTCTAGGCCAGTCTGGGTTAGGAGATTTTCATTTCAAAAAAGCAGAAACAGGAAACAGAACAAAACAAAAACAAGCAATCAGGTAAGAACTGCAGCACCATTAGGTACTGCTCATTACCTGGGGATGGCTCCAAAGGTCTCAATCGCAAACAGAGCTGATAGGTTACAGAAACTGCAAATTAGAAAACGTAATGTTAAAGATTAAGTTAAATGTATTTAAAATATCCATCTCTATGGTAACAGCCAGATCATATGGAATCTTATTAAGGTATCATTTTCTTAACAAGGACAAAATGGATGCATTTACAGGACAGTTAGGATGGGTTTTCCATTGGCACATCTTTAGGCTACTGTGAGATTCCTTAGAGCTTGTCAGTGTAACCAGGCTATCCTCACAGCATTACCCACTTTGGGTAGTAGTTTCCAAGGCAACGGTCATAATGACTTTAATAATAATGAACAATCATAGCATCTTCAGAAGTACTACAGAGTTTAGCATTGCACCCTGAGCCCCATGTTCACAGAAGATGAGTGCTAATTGAGCATTTACCATGTGCCTGGTGTTGTGCAGAATGCTTACACGCACTAGGTTAGTCCTCTGGTGAGAACCCTCCCTTCCGGCTGAGGGAGCTGGGGCTCAGGTGGGCAACCAGCAGGGGTTTGCAGTTGTCTGAGTGGTAGCGCTGGTGATTTGAATTCTGATTTTTCTGAGCTAGAGGGCTAGGATCCATCTGATGGAGGCTGGCTCCCCTCAAGAAGCTGAGAGAGTTAGGAACTCAACAGATGGGGTGGTGTTATTATTTCTAAAGTTACTGAGCGTACTCCATAGACAGGGTGTGACTAAATAAACATTTATGGCACAATTTACCTCCCTTCACAGGGGAGAAGACAGCAGGAAGGTGCACACTTCCTAGTAAGCATTTGTTGCTGCGTGCCCAGCAAAGTTGGGACTTTTTGTTTTGTTTTGTTTTTTGAAACAGGGTTTCTCTGTGTAGCCTTGACTGTCCTGGACTCACTTTGTAGACCAGGCTGGCCTCGAACTCACAGCGATCTGCCTGCCTCTGTTTCCCGAGTGCTGGGATTAAAGGTGTGCGCCACTGCCACTGCCACTGCCACTGCCACCCGGCTAAAGTTGGGACTTTTTATGGAGGCACTTCACGGACATCTCAGAAGCTATAAAGTGGCTATTGATCACTTAGCAACAAATTGGCAATTTGATTGGTTCTTAATTTTGCTTTGTGTGAGCCGAACTTGAAAGAAAGGGTTAAAAAAAAAAAAAATGTAAGGGCCGGGCGTGGTGGTACACGCCTTTAATCCCAGCACTCAGGAGGCAGAGGCAAGTGGATCACTGTGAGTTCGAGGTCAGCCTGGTCTACAAAGTGAGTCCAGGACAGTCAAGGCTACACAGAGAAACCCTGTCTCAAAAAAACAAAACCAAAAAAAAAAAAAAAAAAAAAAAAAAAAAAAGAAAGGGTTACTGCTCAATGACAGAAGACCTGGTCAGTTCGGCATGGCAGGACTGTGGATAATCACATAACTTGAAAGGCTGAAACAAGAGGTTGCAAGTTCTAGGCAAGCCTTAGTTACTTGTGAAACCCAGTATGTGGGTCAAAAACTTATGGAAGTAGACAAGGCCTTAATTATAACCGGACACTTTCCCATCCATCTTTTAGAGATCGACAGGGCAAGTACACGGAAAATATGCTTATCAAATTTAGTCTGTGGGTTCCGACACTCCTTAGCATGTTGTTCAAGAGTGAATCTGTCTTAACTTTTCTCATTGCTATGACAAAACACCTGATAAAAACAACTCGAGGAAGTAAGGGTTTGCTTTGGTACAGCCCACCATGGGAGCAGGGAGGCTCCATGACTGGTCACCCGCACCCATATGATGAAACAGGGAGCAGTGAGCACAGGCGCTCTGCTTCGCTGACTCTCCCTTTGTTGTCCAGCTGGTGATATCCCAGCCCATGGAGTTGTACTGATCTTCCCTTCCTCCATTAACCTGATGCAATAAAACTCCCGCCAACGTGTCCAGAGACTTATCTTTTCGATGATTCTAGACCCTGTCAGGGTGACAACATCAATCATGCATGGCAAACTGTAAAGGGTGTTTAAAAAGGTCTGCTGAGGCTGATTTATTAGATATGAGTTTCTCTTCCACCTTTAGGCAGGGCCCAGGAGAAACCATTGATGACGGCCCTGAGAATTATTACATCAGTGTCAGAAGCTAGGTAGGGTCCCGAGGTCTCAGGAAGGGGCTGCTGCCATACAAATGAGCCCTTCCATTTTGGTTAGGATGAAAAGCCAAATGGATTTATAATTAGAAGAAGGAAGTATGGTTACCATCAGATAAAATGTTACTCAAATGACTGGGCTCTGATGAACCTTTGGGTATTGATAGTTGACTACGTGCTCTCTTTGGCTGATACTGCAAGAGCTGGGATTGTAGCCTAGTGGTAGACTTCTTGCCTAGCATGTGAGAGGCCTCGATCAGTTCAGTTCCAGGATTGCATACAGATAGGCAAATGGAGTTAAATAAAATCAACAAGACATACCTGGAACAGAGACCTCAAAAGATATGGGTGGAGTGGAGACACTGCCAAGCGTGTGCCATGGAGATTCTACTTTTAGGAATGAAGACCTTGTTCCCTCATAAGGGGACCAATCAATCTCTGTCAGGATCTGCCCTCTGCCAAAATCACACCCTCTTGTGGAGGAAGTCTATCCCAAAGGCTGGCTATTCAGAGGCACAAAGACCTCCCTTTCTCAGAAAAGCTGCGCCAGGCACCCCTGGCCCAGGGTTCTCTGTGGAATCAACTGAAGGCCTCACGGGGGCTACATTTTTACCTGGTTCCTTCTCTTTCCAGTTTTACTTGCTCCACTTCCTCTAAAGGTGGGGATCTCAGATCACCTGCCTTTAAACCCTCCTACAATTCAGCCTGCACCACAAAATCTGTTTCCTGGGAAAACCTGAGCAGCAAAGGGTAAACCGCCTCTCCTTAGATCACCTAGCCGACTGTTCCGAAGGCTGAATGGAGAAGCTGGGGGTACCAATGAGATTTTCGATTTTTGTGAGTTCAGGAGCGCCTCATTCCAGGACAAAAAGCCAGTATAAGCAGCCATTCATTTGATAAAATGTTTCCCTCCTCGGGGCTCCACTAGCAGAGAGAAACAGACCCCCCCCCCCTTGGGCTACATCTACTCTTATGAACTGCCTGCCAGAGAGCTATCTCATGGGACATCATGTTGGTCCCTTATACTGATGACGTAAGATGTAAGTTCCCGTGGTGACACATGGGTAAGATAAGGGAGATAAGTCCCACACATGCGGGGCACAGGATATGCCTTTAAGAGTGAAAGACAAGTCCTTCCTTGTTCTCTGAGCACATGGTTTATCGTTGCTGCTAGTGCTTTATTTTTATCCACTTTGGATTTGGAGATAACCTATACCACATTTGGATGGACTTTTCTAAATATATATATATAATATTAATTATATATATATATGTACATACAATATACCTTTCTAAATATATTATATATTTAGAAAAGTCCATCCAAATATGGATGCATTTATATGTGCACATATTATATGCATATAAATAGAGGCATCTATTATACATGCCTCTCTATATATGCATATATATACACTCTGGAATTCAGGGCAAAGAGAGCTTTTCTGCATGTTCCAGGTGATTCAAACAGTGCTGAGATTTGGCACTCCTGACCTGATCCTGTAGCACTGGGTGACCATGAAACCTTGGCTGCCTATTATTACATATGTGTTACACCTAAGTCAGATGTAATCTTCCTGTCCTGAAGTGCAAGTGATGTGTATAAAAATGGCCTCATGGGCATTAAATAGTTGATTGACAGCTCCCATTTGCTCAGACATTGGGAGGTCTTCCTGGCTCCACCAAGTGTAACGAAAAAAATAGGCAAGAGGTTTGCAGATCGCTGTCAATTGAGAGGAGAAGAAACGGTGCTCCGTGTAGCTGTTTCCTGGAGGGTACTGACAAGTGCCATAATTGCAAACAGTAACTGAATGTTAGATACATGCTGAGGATTTGCAAGAAATAGAAACTGATGAGAAGAAATTTAAGGGGCGCACATGTAGATAGGTTCCTCAATAAAATTCTGAAGTATTCAGATGTTTGGGTCTCACATGACCATTTAGCTCATCACCAGGGAAGGGGCTGTGGCTTTTGTGACTTCCCGGAGCATCTTTCCCCATCTACCCAGGTGCTTATGCAGTGGGGCAGTGAACAGCACAGGCATGGCGCCTGGGGTGGCTTCCGGGGCCACCACCATCCAGGCTGGTCTGGATACTGCCGTTACCAATCTGGTTTTATCCCGTAGAGGACAGTGATTTATTGTTTTTAAAATTATAAGTATCTGTAGGCCTTGTTATATTTTAAGGTAACCTTAGTTAACCTGGGGCAGGGCAGATACCAATCCTCTAAATTGTCTCCCATAGTGGGGCAGGCATGGGATCCCTGCCTCAATCCCATGCCATCTACTTCTAATAACTTCTATCAAGCTACCTCCCATCCCTAATCCCAAATACTTGCTAATGTTCTTCATCTGGGCCGGATTCTCCATCCACGCCTCGGGCCATGTGCCTCTCCAGCCTTCCTCTCTTCCCTTCCTCTCTTCCCTTCAGGTCTCTTTCTCCTGGTGGTGGTCTGGTCCTTCTTCCCAGAATTCCTCTCTCTCCTAGCCCCAGCTATCTCTTTTGCCCTGCCCAGGTGGGATGGCATTTTATTAAGCAGAAGTTGGGTCACACAGATAGCAAGCAGTAATTAGCATCAAAAGACGTCAGATTATCCCCCAAGAGCGATTCCTTCCTCCTATGGCATGCTTGGGTTTGAATTTGCCTTTCTCATTTACCCTCAGCCTGAAGCACTAGGCAGAGGCACCCAAGTGCCATGCATTTTTATCACGCTGTTCCAACAAGATTGCTTCAGAACAAAGAACTAGGAGGCGAAAGGGCTGATACCATGGGATTCATTGGTCTTCCAGAGTAAAGGATATTGTTTCAAGGCATCTTTTGTATTGAAAGATTAATATTAATCTTTAGTTGTTGGTGACAGTTTTGGTAGTTACCAGTTGTTCTTGTATAAATACTACCGGAGCTCCATTTGACTCTTTGGACCTCTGGTTTGGATAGTAAATTATATAGTAATGAGAGCTCTGAAACCAGGATGAAAGGTTGCCAGGAAAGTAGCAGGTTCTCATAATGAGGTAACACTATGAGCCAGTGCCAAGATATGGAGGTTTTTAATCCTACTGCCAGAATGACAGAATTGGGAGCCACTTAGTTTTTCATTTATAACCCAAGGCTCATGTGTGTAGGGCATAGCATGTTAAGAGCTCAGATTCCATAAGGAATAAAAATGTTTTCTACCAGGATACAAAATTTAGTGCTTGCTAAAGACATACAATACATAGGGATGGAAAGCCAGGCAGGCGTGGTGGCACATGTCTTTAATCACAGCACTCGGGATACAGAGAGAGGAAAATAGACAGCCAGGACAATGTAGAGAGACCCTGTGTCAAACAAACAGCTATAGTCTCTCTGTCTCTGTCTCTGTCTCTCTCTCCCTCTTTACTGCTGCCCACTACCTTCCAACAGGAATGGTTCCCTTCCCGGAGGCTGCTCCTCGATAGGAAGGAAGCATCCTCAAGCCTGTGGGCAGGGAGGGAAATGTGAGGTACTCCAAACTTGTGATGGAAATCCCCTCTGTTGACCTTTTAGGAACTCCTAGCATCCTTGGAAATACACTTGAGGCTTACAGGGCTGAGAATCACAAATGTCTTAGTTTTGTCTTGGCCTTTCCACTGATCAGTCTGCATCCTGAGACTCCCTACGTGCTGCCAGTGGTCAGAGCTTTTTAGCATACCAAAAGAGACGTCACTGTGAAGGGTGGGGGGCCAAGGGCGTGGTGGTGGGAAAGGGGAGAGGGGGTGGGGGGCAGGTAGTGTGTGTTGGCCATATAACGGGGGAAGAAACACTTTGTGATGTTTCACAAGGTCAAAGTGCTGCACCTCTCATGTTGAATCAGGGATCCTTTGGATGGGAAGGTCACAGAACACAAAAGATAAATGCCACTTTGCTTGACCCCCGTTTAATCATTACTGACTGATGCAGTTCACACTGTACCGTGTTGATTCTGTCTCCCAGGGCCAAACACGTGGGCTCCTGGGCTTCCGTTTGCTCTGTTTTTTTTTCTTTGTTTCTTTTTCTTTTTCTTTCTGTTTTTTTTTTTTTTTTTTTTTTTTTTTGGTTGTTGTTGTTGTTGTTGTTTTTGTTTTGTTTTGTTTTGTTTTGTTTTTGAGACAGAGTTTCTGTGTGTAGCCCTGGCTGTCCTGGACTCACTTTGTAGACAAGGCTGGCCTCGAACTCACAGAGATCCACCTGCCTCTGCCTCCCAAGTGCTGGGATTAAAGGTGTGCGCCATTACTCCCGGCTCTACTCTGTTTTCTTATAGTGCTAGGATGAAACTCTGGGCCATGCATGTGCTAGGAGTGATGCCATCTTTATCATCACCTGGACTAGAATTACCATGGAAACACACCTCTGGGACTATCTAGGAGGGTGTTACTAGAAATGCCTGACTGAGGAAGACCCACATCGAACATGCCTGGCGCAGTCTCATGGGCTGGGGTCCGAGGGAACAGAATGTTGAGGCCGCCATCCACTGCTGTGTTTTCTGTACGGTAGCTGTTGACTAGCTGCCCCACTCTGCTATGTTGTTTCTACCAGGATAGATTTTTTACTCTCAAACTTGGAGCTAAAATATATGGTTCTTCCTTGTGCGCTTCTTGTCAGGTGTTTTGGTCATGTCAATGGGAAAAGTAAACAATATATGTGTCAAGGGGACATAATACAAAGAATGGAATTTCAAGCTGGGTGACCCAATTAACAGCTGGCATAAGATGCTTATATAGCATGTTTGCTATAATTACTACAAAATGAAGAGCAAACATATAAATAGCAAGAATAACAAAAATTAGATATTTAGTAGGCATCAAATTAAACCAAAAATATTACTTTTAAAGGAATAATGTAATAAAAAAAATTTATTCTTACCTATAGTTTGGATCCAAGACCTTCACTCGAAACACATACATTCCTGAATGGCCCATGGGCCAGTGTATGTGGTTTCTATTAGTAATATTTAAAATCTCATAGTTTTGGTTTAGGTTTCCTGGCTTCCCAACAGCATAAGAAAAACAAGTCCTATAGTTCTGAGTAGAAAGCAAAGACAGAAAAGTTATTTCCTGACTTTAACAAAATCTGATTCATATGTGTGAGAAGATTTATATATTTTAATGTTATGTGTATGAGTATTTTTTTTTACCTGAATATAAATAAATACAGCACCTACATGCACTACCTGTGCAGGCCAGAAGAGGGCATCAGACCTCGGGCATTGGCGTTAACAGGTGCTTGTGTGCTGCTTTGTGGATGCTGGTAAGCAAGCCCAGGTCCCTCTGCAAGAGCAGCCAGTGTTCCTACCCAGTAGCCATTCTTTCCAGGTCCAGATTCTCATATATTTGCCTTGGAAAGTCATTAAGAGATGTAACAGCTACCCCCTTCTATCCTGCCACTGCAGTACCAGAGAGTGCTTGCCACATCTCCTACTCGTGGTCCAGGGGAAACTTCTTCAGGGATGCCTCACATAGACCATAATGATATCCTTAGCTTGGTGAAAGACCAGGATGTCAAGTAGGAGTGTGGGAGCAGGAGCCTCACTGGATACAGAGGAGGGTTAGTTTTTTGGAAAGAATTAAGCCTGAGAGCCATGCCCATGAGTACCGCCGTTAGTAGCAGCCCAGCCCATGTGCAAGGTGGGTCTAACCCTCTGTGGCTAAGATTGCCCTTGGAGAGAGACTGCTGGGCTCCTCTAGTAACGGATGGGATTTCACCCATTTAGGATGACTGTCACCCACAACTGTATCACCCGGTACGTGTATCTGGGTCTAGAAGTTTGCACTTCCACCTTTCCTGCCTCATATGGTTATTCTCACATCATGGATGCTCATTGCAGCTAAATTCTGTCTATAGCCGTTGGGTAACTAGCACTGGATTTACCTGATTGCATTTATTTCTTGATTTTTCTTTATTGCCCCTACATTTTGAGGCCTTTTAATCTAGTGCTGCCATGGGTATAGTCTATCTTAAATAAGTTAGGTATTGGAGGTGAGTTATGACATATTTTCATACGAATCATGTGTTCAATCTAATGAGGTATTTCTATAGCATCATAACAAAATACAAAAACGACAAGAACCCACACCTACCATTTCTCACCTCTTTTTACCTTTCTGCCGTTGCGTGTCTGGCACATTTATAAAATAATATGTGGTGTATAAATGAGTGAAGAAAAAAATAAAAGACTTATGGTTTCTTGATGTAAACTAACTTTGAAATGTGAAATATGCTGTGTGTGATTATCAAACCAGCACTTGGGAGGCAGAGGCAGATGTATTTCTGAGTTTAAGGTGAGCCTCGTCTATCTGGTAGGTTCTAGGATAGCCAAGGCCAACCCCAACCCCACCCCCCAAAAAGAAAATACAAAATATTTCCTGGGTCAACACTGGAGTATGAGAGGTCTTGTCTACTGAGTTCATTAATACATGGAGCCATGAACTCGATTAAAAGAACATGAGACATTTGCATTCTGCTTGGGAACTGGATGTCTGCCCACTGTCACAGAAGGGCGTGGTCTTAAGGACCTGTTTATCTGTGTCACTTTGTGCACTTCTATATAGAGACCTGGGACTATTTTCATTCTTCCTCATTTCCTCCTTTTTTTTTTTTTTTTTTTTAAATACGAAGGATGATACTTACCAGTGGCTGCTCTTCTTTCTGTGTCACACTTGATGTTTCCTGTCACATTGTTGGACTCCCCATTCAATTCTTATCTTTCCCCCTCCTTTTTCACTTGTAAGTCATCACTTGGTTAAGCTCCCTGGTCTTCAAGAAAACAAATCTCCCCTAGACTCATGAATTCACTCCATTTCTAGCCAAGGACTGCTCTGTCTAGGATTCTTGGTCACTTGTGGAGACTCAAACCCCCATCCCGGATCACAGACAAGTGGCCAGCTGTACAGGGCCCAAGCTCTCCCTACCTAGTCCAACATGAACTTGGAGAACCTACCAAAAGGCCTGTTTTGCTTGTGAGTCTTTCAGACATTTTTCTCTGAGAGCTTAAGAGTTCCTAGAGTTACCTCAGGGGCACGTGGAAGAAACAGGAAGGCTGGACAGCAATCAGTGCAGCTCTGAGAATTAGAGACTTTCTGTTTTACTGTAGGTATGTGTACCAGGAAGAAATGGTCACCGGTACAGGGTCATATGCTGTGATGTCCTTTGGTGGGAGCAGCTTTATTTTCCAGGCCTCAGTTAGAATCAAAAGCACCAGCTCTTCGCACTCCCCAGTTTGCACCTGGGTTCATGCTGTTCATGTCACTTCTCACGTAGTAGAATGGGGACTGAGGGCTCTTCGTGATCCCTGATGACTCTTTGCTGGGTGTAAACTATTTCTGTGGTTTCCCAGGTGTAGCCCCAAGATCAGCAATGTCGGCTTTGTCAGAGGACTTTTAGAAATGCAAGTTTAGGGGTTGGACTGTAACTCAGGCACTTGCATAGCTTACCCAACCAAGGCCCAGTGCTGGGAAGGGAAGGGGAGTAGAGTGGAGTGGAGAGGAGGGAAAGGGAGATGTGGGGGCAGACTTTAGACTTTACATCTGCTGAATCAGAAACTCAGGTAAGACCCCAAGTTCTCTGTTCCCACAAGCCTCCCAGAGTCACTCCTGATGTCTTCTGTAGCTCAGCCACCCTGGACCACTTCATGCTGGCTCAGGCCAATCCCATGACTGTTCGCCACCCAGCTACTCATGGCTTTCTCATGCGTGCTGCGTCGTTCTTGAATAATGGCACCACAGAGTACTGAGGTATCCTCTGTAAGATCTGTTCTATAGCTGGGCGTGGCGGCGCACGCCTTTAATCCCAGCACTCGGGATGCAGAGGCAGGTGGATCACTGTGAGTTCAAGGCCAGCCTGGGTCTACAAAGCGAGTCCGTCCAGGACAGCCAAGGCTACACAGAGAAACCCTGTCTCGAAACAAACAAACAAACAAAACCCAAACAAACGAAAAAGATTTTGTTCTATAGATAGTGTTCTTTACATCTTTGGCAAACCCAAGACCCTTGGGTGCCTTTTAAAAACAACCAAGTAACCAAAGAAGGAAAGTTTGGTTTGAACTGAATCCATTATTACTTTTGCTCCTCATGCTTTTAAGTAATAATTATTTATTAGAGGTGGTGAGCTATAGTTTATTAATTAGTTATATAGATACATATTAATTATCTATAATGAATTAGATGCTGGGAAATTAGCAGAAGGAACAACGTTTTCTTCTCTCTTGGAGCTTGCATTTTTAAAATTTATTTATTTATTTATTATTTAGCTTGAACTACGTGTCTTTGTGTATGTGTATTATCAGAGGCCAGAAGAGGGTGCTGGATTCCCTAAAGCTAAAGTTACAGGCAGTTACAAGCCATCTGACATAGGTTCTGGCAACAGAACTCAGGTCCCCTGCAAGTGCAGCACAAGCTCTTAACCGCAGATCCAGCCCCAAAAGACAAGTCTTTTTAAAGGTCCAGTCTTCGTGTGCGCTTATGAATAGTGGTCATTTGATAACATGCAGATGCGTATTTTCAGTGGTCAATATTAATTTGCACCAAAGAGTGCACACGTACAGATGCACACAGACACACAGACACACACACATCACACGAAATAAACAAGAATTTTTGGAATGATTGAAGAGCATTTACCCTAAGTAATTTAAGTCCAGAGTGTTTCCATCCAGCGTTGGTTAACCTGCACTGCCCATTGTGGTCCCTTTCTTACCTGAGGTCCCCAGACCTCTTCCAACGGGACGCCTGGGTTCTCCTCAATCATTGAATCCCATGTCTGCGCTTCGTTTATGCAGCCGCTCTGCCAAAAGATGGCAACGTACGGTTATGGAGGGGGCTGTGCGTTGGCTTAGTTTGGAGTATCTACTAGATCTTGTCTTTAAAAAAGGTTTATTTAGCCTGGTCTACAGACTGAGTCTAGGACAGTCAAGGCTACACAGAGAAACCCTGTCTCGAAAAACCAAAAAAAAAAAAAAAAAAAAATTAAACTGCAGTTTTTTTTTTTTCACTACTTCAATGCAATATAGTTTAAAACACTGAAAACGCTCAATTTGGTGGCCATCAATTCATTCACAGTGTGTAACTGCTGCTATCACTGAGCAAATCCTCTCCTCTTTCTCCCCGTTCTACTTTCTACTGAGAAGTTTGACTGACTGAAGTTTACAAGTGAGATGGTTCAGTATTTTTTCTGCCTGTAAGACAGCTTGCTTTTATTTAGCACTATGTCTTAATGGGGTGTCCATGGCATAACATGTGTGTGAGGACTTCCTTGCGTTTTACAGCTAGTGTGTGCGTGCACACTGTGGGGTGAATGTAGATGCCAGAGCATAGACAACTTTTGAGTTCCTTCCTTCTGCCATGTGGGACCTGAGGGATTGAACTCAGGTTGTCAGGCTTGATGGTAGCTCCTTCACCTGCTGTATTGTGAAATCAGAATCGTTGGATTGTATGAGAATTTTATGAAAAATTGCTAGGCTACTTTCAATGGTACAAATCCATTCCTTTTATTATTTTTTATTTTTTTTGCTTTTCGAGACAGGGTCTCTCTGTGTTAGCCTTGGTTGTCCTAGAGTCGCTTTGTAGAGCAGGCTGACCTCGAACTCACAGCGATCCACCTGCCTCTGCCTCCCGAGTGCTGGAATTAAAGGAGTGCGCCACCACACCTGGCCCACTCCTTTTATTTTAAACCCTTTTTAACTTGGAAAAAAAAAAACTACAGCCAAAACAAACACAATAATAACAAAAACCCTTCTACTACTGATTTTAAAAACAACCTGGAATGTCTCTGGGAACCCCTCCCCGCTTCCCCCAGGCTTCTCCGAAAGCGTCCATGGCTTCCTTATTCACCCAAACAACCACTGCCCTGGCTCCTCGAGGCATCGTTTCTCACAGTCCTTCCCAGTTTTCTCAATGGAAAGCGCGTCCCTGCACATTACAGTTTCAGCACTTAGCATCTTTCCATACACCCTTTGAGGGCTTTTAAACAAGACTCCCCTTCGCCCTTTTCCTTGGCTTTAGCAGGTAGCGCTGTGAACATGATGCGCAAATACATCCTGGAGAACTTTCTTGCCACCCTTTTGAGCAATCAGGCATGGATGATGAGGCAACTGTGCTTTGAATTTTTCGTTTGCTGCTGTGTTTCCCAGAGTGGAGGTGCCCTTTTCACCCCAACAATGTACACGTCTTCTCCATTTCTCCTCCATCACTAACGCTTATTATTGTTTGATTTTATTCTTGCCATGCTAGCGCAGTACGTCTCACTGTAGATTTAATGTAGGTTTCCTCAATGTGCTCAAATGTCAACTAGATACTTGTACATTATCTTTAGAGAAATGTCTATTCAAGTCCTTTTTCTCCCTCTGCCCCTTAATTTGGGTTGTTTTGTGGTTGAATTATGGGAGTTTTCTGGACATTCTGGACATTGTTGTATCAAATATATGATCAGCTAATACTCTGTTCCATTTTGTAGGTTGTCTTTTTTTATTCTTGTCTTTTTTTTTTTTAAGATCTATTTATTTATTTATTTATTTATTTATTATATACACAGTGCTCTGTCTGCTTGTACCCGTGCAAGCCAGAAGTGGGCATCAGATCACATTATAGATGGTTGTGAGCCACCATGTGGTTGAAGGGAGTTGAACTCAGGACCTCTGGAAGAGCAGTCAGTGCTCTTAACAGCTGAGCCATCTCTCCAGCCCATCTTGTCTTTTCCCCCCTCCCTCCTCTCCTCTCAGTGTCTCCCCATCACCTCTTCCCTGGGCATCTCCAATCTACTCTACCTCCATTTCTATTCAGAAAAGGTTAGGCCTCCCATGGCATATCAAGTTGCAGTACGACTAGGTACCTCCCCTTCTATCAGGACTGGAAGAGGCGACCCAGTAAGAGGGAAAAGGTCCCAAAAGCCAGTAAAAGGGTCAGAGTCCCACAAGAAAACCAAGCTACACAACTGTAACATATATGCAGAGATCCCGGGTCAGGCCTATGCAGACTCCTGGTTGTCAGTTCAGCCTCTGTGCGCTCCTATGAGCTCAGGCTAGTTGATTCTGTGGGTTTTCTTGTAGTGTCCTTGACCCCTCTGGCTCCGACAACCCTTCCTCCTTTTCCTCCACTAGTTGCTGTATAAAGCCTTGCTGATGACAATTGGGCTAGGCACCAATTCTTGTGTCTTTTGATGCACATAATTTTTAGATTTTAGACAAAGTCCACTTTTCTATCCCTTCCCTTTCCTTGCTTTCCCATTCTCTCTTTCTCCCTTCCTCCCCCTCTCTCCCATTCCTTTCTTTTTCTTTTCCTTCTCCTATTTTCTTCCTTCCTCTTCCTTTCCCTCTTATTTTCTCTTCCTCTCTCATTCTTTCACAGCCAACAAATCATCGCCCCAAATAATGCTGACGTGATTTTACCCTACATTTTCTCCTAAGAACTTTTTACTTTGAGGTCTTATGCTTAGACCTTACATCAATTTTGAGTTATTGACTCTATGTAGTGTTAGGTCAGAGTTCTATATGCCTTAAAAATGAGTATTAGTGTTTCCCTGAATGTCTGTCTGTCCACCATGTGTGCACAGTGTCCACAGTGGCCAGAAGGGTTCAGATCCCCTGGGATTGGAGTCCCAGATGGCTGTGAGCCACCGTATGGGAGGAACTGACCTCAAGTCCTCTGCAAGAGCAGCCAGCCCTCTTAGCCGCTGAGCCATCTCCCCAGCTCTTATCAATTTTCCCAGCACTATTTGTTGGGTAGACGGTCTTTCCAGAATCGAATGGTCCTGCGTGAAGTAAATCACGTGTGTGCTCCAGAGGAGACACGCTCTTTAAATGTGCGGTGTTTTACATTGTAAGGTACTGTATTGAAATCTCTTTCACTTGGACGATCCAGGTATTGTCATATACATCCTCTGTGGTGACCAGCAGCTCAAACACAGCTGGTGGGCAGGGCAGAAGAAAGATGAGCATTTACAGTTGCCTTGACAGCATGCAGGAGTCACACTTAGGGAAGCGTGGCAGTGACAGGCCACACTATGGAGCTTAAGCTGTAGAGATGAAGAAGGGAAAGAAACTGGAAATGATAAGAGAGGGAAAAGCAAAGGTTCACTGTGACATTGTCCTGGCTATGTCCGAAGCTGGGGACTGGCAAGAGGGGTACAGCACTGCGGGTAAGCTGCCATATCTGGAGTATCTGGACTTACACTCAGGTCTAACAGAGCTGTATTATCCAAGGTTCCTGCATTGTTCATAGGCAGGGTGGACATGGTAAAATTTGATTGTGTGTGTGTGTGTGTGTGTGTGTGTGTGTGTGTGTGTGTGCGTGTGTGTGTGTGTGTGTTTGTGTGTTTTGTTTTTTTTCCAAGACATGGTTTCTCTGTGTAGCTCTGGTTGATCTGGCACTTACTTGGTAGACCAGGCTGGCCTTGAACCTCTGCCTCGCTGAGTGCTGGGTTTACAGGTGTGTGCTATCATGCCTGCCTTATGATGTTAAGGCAGGTGCACACCTTCCATCCCAGCACTTGGGAAGCAGAGGCAGGCAGATCTCTGTGAGTTTGAGGCCAGCCTGGTGGCTCACAACCATCTGTAACGAGATCTGGTACCCTTTTCTGGCTTGCAGGCAGAAAACCATATACATAATAAATAAACAAATTTTAAAAAAAAGAAAGAAAGGAAAAGAAAAGAAAAAAAAAAAAAGAGACTCTAATCTGGGGTACTAGGGAAGAGCTCTTCCACTGAAACAAAATGGCTCATCTGGTCTATCTTTATCTCCTAAATCCTGGGATTACAGTTGTGTCCCACCACACCCAACTGAAAGTTTAACCCTGTATACAAAGCCCAACTCAGTCCCCCTTATACTTCTTGGGTACGGGGCTCTCCTTGAAGCATGAATTAGGAAGCCAGGCTTTTACATGATGGCTCCTTAAAGTTCCTCCTTTGGACTGTTTCTTTCAGTTCTCATCTAGTCCATCCACAGAGCTACTGTAGTGAACTAATATGATAGGAAGTATGGAGGTCCATGGGAGAATGATAGAATTCCTGTAGTCATGAGAACAAGTTATTCTGGGAAATGTAGTTCTTGTTTTGGTTTTCTTCTCAGTAATGCCTCTATGCCACAGATGGAAGGGTTATCTTCTGGCCTCAACATACATGTACTCATGTGCACCCCCATACAAATGTATACACACACACACACACACACACACACACACACTTGTTTGTTTTTTGGTTTTCTTTTGTTTGTTTGGTTTTTAGTTTCTCTGTGTAACAGCCCTGGCTCTCCTAGAACTTGCTCCGTAGACCAGGCTGGCCTCGAACTCAGAGATCCACTTGCCTCTGCCTCCTGAGTGCTAGAATCAAAGACGTGGGCCACCACCACCCAGCAACAAGTAGTTTAGTGATGTGTCAATGGGGAAGACACAGACCAGAAGGTCTTCCATGGTGGATGCTGAGCAAACATGGGACTGAAGGGCATGATGGATTGACTTAGTTATATAATCAGAAGGCAATGAGTCCCCACAGTGGTCCAGTTTAGTTCGGTATTCCTGGTTGCCATCAGATAATTAGTCTCTAGTGAGGAAAAAAAAAATGTTGGGGCTGGAGAGATGGCTCAGCGGTTAAGAGCACTGTCTGCTCTTCCAGAGGTTCTGAGTTCAATTCCCAGCAACCACATGGTGGCTCACAACCATCTATACACTCTAATCCCCTCTTCTGGCCTGCAGGTATACATGTAGATAGAGCACTCATATACATAAAAAATAAATTTTAAAAAATGTCACAAAGAAAGGAGTCACTCTGGTTTTCTTTGAGCCTGAGATCACCAGAGAATCTTAGGAGATCCTGACATTAACTTCTAGAAGGCTCTATATTCTTGGGAAGGCTTCAAGACATAGAAGCCCACAGTGGGTGGAAAGAGCAATTGAAAAGGCAGCGTAGGGGGAGGATCCAGAGGCTGAGGTCAGCTGGTCTTGGAGGTTGGGAGGGAATGAGAAAAAGCACAGAGATATGTATGTCAAGGTCAGTAGGGTCAACCGATGGAAAGGCACGGGGAGAGATGGAACCTAACGGGTGCCCATCTGACTTAGCACAGGTGTCTTAAAGCCTAAGTCAGACCCATAAATAGTTAAACATTAAACACTGTTCAGGTAGAAAAGAAAATGCTCATGTATGATTGCAGCATCCTGCTGTTGCATTATTTTCTTTTTTCTGACCTTTCTTATGTCTGCTTTATAAAAACAACTTTTTTTTCCCCCCTAGTGACCCATCTTAGTAGTCACTGGCTTCATATAGAGTTGGCTTTCTTTTCTACTTATGTCTTGGTCTCACATTCCTTAGATAATTTACATACGGGTTGAAAATCAAAAGAATAATGTTTCACTGTATGCTAAGTCCTGTTTAAATTCAGCGACATCAGACCTCTCTCATAGTAAGATTATATGTATAGTCGGTCCTGCCGTGGATCTCCCAAATGATGAAATTTGCGTCGATCACTTTAATGAAGCCAGTTTCATTAAACCTGAAACAACAAACACAAAAGCAATACGTTAGTGCCAAACACAGGGCCTGCAGCTTAGTTCTCAAAACAGGCAAGGTGTGAGGGGTTAGGGGAGTAAAGCCACCGAAAATTAAACAAACAAAAATTCATGGGAGTGTTCTGGCCACTCTTCATAGTGAATGCAAGGACACTCACAAGTTTGTAGTTTCAGGAGGAGCCAAGCTCAAAAACTAGCAGCTTTGGTGGAAGGAGGAGTTTGATTCCATCTTGTATAAACTGTCAAATTCTTGATTTTGTAAGACTTAAGGAGCGGATGAGGTAGAATGGTAAGGCACTTGCTGCGGAGCCTAGTGACCTGCGTTTGATCCCTGGAACTCACTAACTGGAAGGGGAGAAGTGGCTCTGAAAGTTGTCTAACAGCTGAGCCTCCCTTTTGACTCCACCCCCCCCCCCCCCCCCGCGCCATGTTAGTTGTTTTCTTTTTCTTTTTTAAAGTATTAGGTATAAATACTTAAGGACAAAAAGAGTGCGCCCAGGACAGTTAGTGCGAAGAACCACAGTGCCATCTTGTGGAACAAGAGTGCATTGCACGATCCATCATTTTGGGGTTTCGCTTCGTTGTGACTATGTGACTTGTTTACATGAGCTTGCTTATTTTTTTTAAATACATTTTCATTAATGTGGAATTGAATTCTGATTGAATATGAGAACAAAGGAGTGTCACTAATTGGAAGCTAAATTCCCAACAGTTGGTAGCTTTTCTATGGAAATCCTACTTTGGGTATTGAAGAGCCCTCATTACAGACCTCCCATATTCTCAACTTGTGGGTGATCCATTATATTAGCTAGGTCTCTTATAATCTGTGTTTAGGGGGGGCATAAAAGCTGGACAGAGTGGCACTGGGAGAGAACAAGAGCCGGAGAGTGTCCACAGTAGCGGCAGTCTCAACCGAGAGTTGCCCCCTTTGCCCTTCCTTCGTTTAGTGAACGAACTTCTTCTGCATGATCAGCTGGCGAGGCGGCTGATAATTATTGTCACCTTGCTGAGATCTAGAATCCTCACGAGGCACGCCTCTGGGCACACCTGTGAGGATTCAGGTTAGTCTCCCAGCATGCATGTGAAGGATTTTCTTGGTCACCACCCTGAGGGTGGGCAGTGTCTTCCAGCGTAGGCATGCGTGGGGAGGCCCAAGGAGAAAGCTGTTACTTTTCACCTGTTTGCCTTTGTGTCTTGGTGTTGTGTTCATTGGCTTTGCATGCTCTACTAGAGAGCTGCCTCTGTCTTCCTTTGCTGATGTCAGAACCCAGCTTCTTCAGCCTTCCCATAGGACCTGGAGACCAAAGGCCTTCTGGGAATCCTCCATGCCTTCAGGGCTAGCCTGGGACTGCGAGCTATCTATTCCCCATGGACTTCTGGATTCTCAGCCTTTCCAGGGTGAAGAAAGCAATTGCTGGATGACCCAGGCCTTATCCTGTAGGCCTGTCTAATAACCCCCTTTTAATATACATCCATTCTGTGTGCTCTGTTTTTCAGAGGACTCTAACAGAGAGGGGAGAGATGATCTGGGAGCAAGAGAACATTCAGGAACACTGTTATTAACCAGTAAAGGGGGCATCAGCCTGTTTCCTAAGTGGAGAGACAGGCTTTAGGCAGACAGCTCATCTGTGTTAGGCTAGTTTTTATATCAAAGTGATACAAACCAGGCTCACTGGAGAAGAGGGTGCCTCAACTAGGAACACGTGGTCCTCAGGCTATGGTACACTTTCTTGATTGGTACTTGATGTAGAATGGTCCAGTTCACTGTAGGCAGTGCCACCCCTGGGCTGGTGGTCCTGGGTTCTATAAGGAAGTGGTCTGAGCAAGTCGTGAGGAGCACACCAGTAAGCAGCACCCCTCCATGGCCTCTGTGTCAGTTCTTGCCTCCAGGTTCCTGCCCTGCTTGGATTCCTCACTTCTCTGGATGATGGACTACAAATTGTGAACTGAACCAGCCCTTTTCCTCCCCAAGTTGCTTTTGGTCATGATGTTTCGTTCCAGTGATAGAAACCCTAACTAAGACATACTGTGACTATGAGTTCATGGTACAAATGCTTAAAGACGTATTGATGTGTTCCAGACATTTGATTGATGTCACCTTTGGCTCATTTGTCTTCACCCTTTCCCTTACCACTCATATCAATTATCAACTATTTCTGGTTATAACAACTAATTTGTATCATAGATGAACTTCCCCATCCATATCATCCCCCACATCCTAAATACAATTTTGCTAAACACGTCTCCCTACTTAGGTTTCTTTCCCCGGGGTTCAGAGAGGCACAGCTAAAGCAAGTACTCACTCATAGGGCTGTTCTAAAAGAAGGGAATGAAAGCCTGGCACGGTCTGGACTCTTGCGGACAGCCTCCCAGCACCCTCTGCTGATGCGTCTTCACTTGGCTTGTGTGCTTATGCTCCAATACGGGGTGTATATACTTCCTTCCTCCAAGTTGCACTCTTGCTTGAAAGGTTTAGCCAGTGTATTCCACTGATGCCCTTCCTCTTTCCACCTTCCCTCTGGGTCCAGCTAGGTATCTATTATCCTTTAAAGATCCAGTACATCAGCTAGGTATCCGTTATCCTTTAAGGTACACATATTCAGAATATCTCCCAGAGTCATTCGCCCATTATAGCTGGGGTGGATTCTTTCCTCATGAGTTCCAATATCTACTACCTACTTCATTCCATTCTATAGGTCAATTTGGCACATTAGCTCTGGTGTTTTGTTTAGTCCATCTTTTGAGGGCAGAGATCCTGGCTTTAATCCTTGAATTCCTAGCACTTGGCACAGTACTTGGAGGAAGTACCTGGTGTGGGTTAGTGGGTGGCAAGTGGGCACGGAACGGTGATGAGGTGAACAGAAGAACGTGCATAATTGGGAAGGAACAGGAGAACTGAACATTTATCGCTTCCTTATTTTTACTTTGGAGAATAAGCATTATAAAACAAGGAAGCAGATGCATGGCTAGGTCTCAGTAGGGGAGAGAGAACCTCAGTGCCAGGAAAACTAGAAGGTGAACACTAGAGAGGATTAGGGCCACAGCACAATGGGGTTTTGATGAGTAACTGTAGCTTTGTGATGTGCATGGGAGAGCACATCTTAGAAGTTGGGTGGAGTTGGGGGAAGGGGAGGCAGGGCGCAAAGCATGCTAGCAGAAGCCTTCTGGACCTCATCAGGGACTCTCTGGCACGAAAGTAAGGTGGGGGTACCAAGCCACCACTGCTGCCCTCACCAAGTGAGAGAAGCCAAGCTTCTCTCAGCCCAAAAAATCCTCTACGTCCAAGAAGGCCAGAATAGGGCATCAGATCCCCTGGACCTGGATTATAGGTGGTTGTAAGCCACTATGTGGGTGCTGGGGACTGGACTCTGGCCCTCTATAAGAGCAGAATGTACTCTGATGCACTGAGTCATTTCTCCAGCACACAAGTTCATTTCCTAAGTGGGCATCAACTTACAGTTGTAACGTAGGCTGAAACTCATCATTGAATCCAAGTCTCATAGGGCAGCCATATTTCCCCACATCATACCTTATTTTCTAGAACAAGAAACATGCTTTAGTTGTTGTGTCTACTTATCACACTGACAAGTTTATACTTGTCTTACCGCATTTTGTTGTGGTTTATGTCTCAGAAATTCCCTGTTTAAAAAAAAAAAAGAGAGACATTTGTCATTATCTGTTTATCCTTCCTCCCTTCCGATTTAAAAACTAAAAGCATAGCTTATTTAGAGTAGGAGGGGTGTGTGTGTGTGTGTGTGTGTGTGTGTGTGTGTGTGTGTATGTGTGTGTTATGCATATGGAGGCCAAAGCCCATCCCTTCCACATTGCTTGAGACAGGGCGCCTTTGCTGTTTACCATTGAGTATGTTGGTTTAACTTGTCTGCAAGATTCCTTTGTTTCCTTTCCCAATCTCACTGCAGGCATACTGGAATTTAGGATGGGTGCTACTGTTCTTGGACTTCCATGGGTTTGGGGGGCTTTACCCACCGGGCCATCTCTCTAGGCCCTAAAAGTGTATTTTAAAACCCCAGTCAAGCTGGGTGTGGTGGTGCTTGCCTGTAATCCCAGCACTCAGGAGGCAGAGGCAGGCAGATCTCTGTGAGTTTGAGGCCAATCTGGTCTACAAAAGGGAGTCTAGGATAGTCAGGGCTACACAGAGAAACCTTGTCTTGAAAAACAAACAAACAAACAAACCCCAAACAAACAAACAAAACCCCCCAACAAACCAAAACAACAACAAACCCCAAAACCAGTCATTCCCTAATTTTAATTTATTCCTATAATGGGATCCTTAGGTCAATTACTTAGTTGTGTAGAAAAGTGAGGTGGAGAACAAATACTCTTATTTGTCTTCCTTAAATTAAAGGAATAGCCAGGTGTGGTGGTGCCTTTAATCCCAGCACTTGAGAGGCAGAGGCAGGTGGATCACTGTGAGTTCCAGGCCAGCCTCGTCTACAAAGCAAGTCTAGGACAGCCAAGGCTACACAGGGAAATCCTGTCTCAAAAAGCAAAACAACAACAACAACAACAACCCCAAAAAAACAAAAACAAAAAAACCCAAACCCAAACAAACAAACAAACAAACAAAAAAAGAAGGAGCAGCTATGGGATTTGAGACTAAATGACAGGTGCTCTGTTTATCCAATTGAACCAGAGAGGACAATGGTAAATGTGTTTCATACATAGTTTCTGAGAAGGTTAAGGGTCATATACCCAGCTTTTTAAAAAATTTGAAACTGTAAAGTTAACTATGCGTGCCAATGGTATTGCAGCCACTAAGAACTAGATGATTATAAACCACTAGCTGTACATTAATATGCTTGTGTAAAAAATATTTCTTACTTGTCAATCACATAAGAAAAATCCCGGCGATTACATCCACGTTTAGAAAATCTACAAAAGTAAAACGTAGTGTAGTTATAAAGCTATTCCTCAGATATTTGCATAAACATTTCACCGTTGGACTCAGTGGTGCTTAAACTGGAGGCTGTTCCACAATTCATTTACTAAATTAAGGTCTCTGTGATCAGTCTGTGGCCTTAGCTTTTCTATTAAAAAAAAAAAAAAAATCAGTGTCATGGAGCTGGAGAGATGGCTCAGCGGTTAAGAGCACTGGCTACTCTTCCAGAGGCCCTGAGTTCAATTTCCAACAACCACATAGTGACTCAAAACCAATTATAATAAAATCTGATTATCTCTTATAGTGTGCATGAAATATACATAAAATAAATAAACAAACCTTTAAGCCGGGAGTGGTGGTGCATGCCTTTAACCCTAGCACTTTGGGAGGCAGAGACGGGTAGATCTCTGTGAGTTCGAGGCCAGCCTAATCTACAAAGTGATTCCAGGATACCCAAAGCTACACAGAGAAACCCTGTCTCGAAAAATCAAAAGAAGGAAAAAAAAAAAAAAAAAAACCAGTTTTACAAACTTTTCTAATTTACCTCTTATATTTTATAAACAATTATTAAAATTAAAGGGGGAAGAGAATATTTGTTCACAAACTAAAATGATTGGTTAAGTAGGAATAGCAAGCATAGGAGGTCTATTATACCACATGATGACCACAGTTGGCTACAAGTGGAGCTTCTGAAGCCTATTGTGATGGCATCATGGTTGTCAACTTGACTACATGTGTAATTAACTAAACCCCCACCAAAATAGAGGGGCACATCTGTAAGGGATTTTTGTTTAGTTTGAAGTGGGAAGATCTACTGCTCATCTGGGTCTTTGAGGAAGGAAGATACATCTTTAGCCCAGATCTTTTGATCTTGGAAAACCCACCTCTAAACCGGGGCACGCCTTCTGCTGGAAGTCTATATAATGACATGGAAGAAGGGAGCTTTTCCTCCTTGCCTGCTTGCTCTTGCCTCACTAGAGAGTCCATTACTTCATTGGCATTAGAGCCCGCTTCTTCAGGCTTGCAGAATATACTAAAGACCAGTTGAGACATCCAGGCTCGTGGACTGAACACCTTGTGGATTCTTGGACCTTCCGCTCCAAGGCAGCCATTGTTGAATTAGCTGGACCACAGCCTGTAAGCCATTCTCATAGATCCCCTTTCTTTATATATACAAATCCATTCTATAAATTCTGTTACTCTAGAGGAACTTTGACTAACATGGCTTCTTCTAAAACACTGCTGAAGAATTCTTACTTCAAAATGATAACTATGGGAGACAATACAAATTCTAACTAGCTGGACTCAGTTATTCCACAATGACATCAAAACATCATGTTGTACACAGCAAACACAATTTTACCTCGTAAAAAGTAAAATATAAAATAGAATGCACACGTTTTGGAGAGGGTTTGGAGAAATCGGAGCTCCCCCCGCCGCCCCCCCCCCCATATATTGGTGGCAGCACCGCATCTGTGGTGCCATTGTGGGCAATAGTTTCACAGTTCTTCAATAACAAAAGGTCAGACTGACGTATGATCCCACACCTCCATTCTATAGTGCATAGCTAAAGAAATCTAAAGTATGTTTTTTGTTTGTTCGTTTGTTTTTGAGACAGGGTTTCTCTGTGTAGCCTTGGCTGCCCTGGACTTGCTTTGTACAGTAGGCTGGCCTCAAACTCAGAGATCTGCCTGCCTCTGCCTCCCGAGTGCTGGGATTACAGGTGTGCGTCACCATGCCTGGCTGTAAAGTATGTTTTAATAAAAATGTGTACATAATATTTACAGAAGACTAAAGGCAGAGTCTGGTCCCTAGCACAACAACAGAATACCAGGTATAGTCTCCCTCCCGCCTGCCCACATCTCCTGTGGATCCCACAGACCATCCCCTTCTAACCTCCCTCCCCCCGACTTATTACTGCATCCCAGCCTCCAACACCAGCAGGCATTCCCTGGCAATACACCAGCTGAGCAGACCAGGAGACAGGCAACACACAGCGACCACACTTTCCAAAAACCCAAAGAGGCAACAGAATCTAAAGAACAAAACACCCACCCAACAAAGGCAAACCCACAAATTGTCATCTAGATCGATAATCACCCCAAACCCGGATGCCTAGATGTCAGCAAAAGAGCACACTAACAGCCAGGGCAACGAGTGTTCACTAGAGGGCAGTCATCCCACTACAGCAAGCCTTGTATATTCCAATTTAGCTGAAGCACAAGAAAAAGACCTGGTTTTACACTTATATGAAGATGCTAGAGGCCCTTAGAGAGGAAAGGAATAAGCCCCTTGTAGAATTCTAAGAAAAAGACAAACAGCTGGAAAAAAAAAGAACAAATCTCTTACAGAAATCCAAGAAAACACAAACAAATGGTTGAAGGAAATGAATAAAACTGTTAAATACCTGAAAATAGAAATAGAAGCAATGAGCCGGGTGTGGCGGCTCATGCTTTTAATTGCAGCACTCAGGAGACAGAGGCAGGCAGATTGCTGTGAGTGCGAGGCCAGCCTGGTCTACAAAGTGAGCCCAAGATAGCCAAGGTTATACAGAGAAACCCTGTCTCGGAAAAAACAAAAAACCCAAAACAAACAAAGAAATAGAAGCAATAAAGAAAACACAAATGGAGGGAATTCTGGAAGTGAAAAATTTAAGAATTTGAAAACAACAACAACAAAAACTCCAGAAGCAAGCTTCACCAATAAAATACAAGAGATGGAAGAGAGAATCTCAGATACCAAAGATATAATTGAAGAAATGGATACATTGGTCAAAGAAAATGTTAAATCTAAAAAATTCCTAACACAAAACATTCAGAAAATTTGGGACACTATGAAAAGGCAAATCCTAAAAGTAATAGGAATAGAGAAAGGAGAATAATACCAGATCAAATGCCCAGAAATATTTTCAACAAAATCATAGAAGAAAATTTTCCTAAAAGGAGATTTCTAGCCTGTGGCACGTGCCTGTAATCACAGCACTCGGGAGGCAGAGGCAGGCAGATCTCTGTGAGTTCAAGACCAGTCTGGTCTACAAAGGGAGTCCAGGACAGCCAAGGATACATAGAGAAACTCTGTCTTGAAAAACCAAACAAACAAAAAAGCCAACATCAAAACCAAAACAACATCAACACCAAAAAACAAAACAAAACAAGACAAAACAACAACAACAAAGGAGATGCCTATAAGTTATAAAATGCTTACAGAACATCAACTAGATTAGATCAGAAAAGAAAAATGTCTCGCCACATAATAATCAAAGCCGTAGACATACAGAATAAAGAAAGAATTTTAAAGGCTGGGTGTGGTGGCGCACACCTTTAATCCCAGCACTTGGGAGGCAGAGGCAGGGGGATCTCTGTGAGTTTGAAGCCAGCCTGATCTACAGAGCAGGTCCAGGACATCTAGGGGGAACACAGAGAAATCCTGTCTCAAAAAAAACCCCTAAAAAACAAACAAACAAACAAAAAACCCTAAACTAAACAAAAAGAATATTAAAAGGCACAAGGGAAAAGGCCAAGTAACATATAAAGGCAGACCTATTAGAATTACACCTGACTTTTCAGTGGAGACTCTAAAAGCCAGGAGGGCCTGAACATATGTGCTGTAGACTCTAAAAGACCACAGACTACTTTCATTCAGTCACCATAGATGGAGAAAATAAGATATTCTATGATAAAGTCAAATTTCAGCAATATGTATCTACAAATCCAGCCCTAAAGAAGGTGCTAGAAGGAAAAATTCTGAACTAAGGAGGTTAACTATATTCATGAAAAGACAGAGATAATCTTACACTAGCAAAACCAAAAGAAGGGAAACATACACACACACACACACACACACACACACACACACACACACACACACCCCTGCCACAAAAAGTAACTAACAGGAATCAATAATGATTGATCTTTCTCTTAATGTCTAATGGTATCAATTCCTCTAATAAAAAGACACAGACTAACTGAACGGATGTGAAAACAGGATTCATCCTTCTGCTGCACCCAAGAAACATACCTCAACATCAAGGAAAAACCATACTTACCTTGTACCTCCGAGTAAAAGGTTGGACAAAGATACTCCAAACAAATAGACCTAAGAAGCAAGCCTATTTTTATGTCTAACAAAATACACTTCAAACAAAAACTAATCAAGAGAGATGGGGGAAGAACAGTACATACTTATCAAAGGAAAAATCTACCAAGAGGACAGTTCAATTTTTAACATCTTTGCTCCAAGGGCACCCAGGTTTCTAAGAGAAACACTACTACAGCTGAAATCACATACTGACTCCCACACACTAACAGAGGGAGACTTCAATAACCTACTCTCAGCAATGGACAGGTCATCCAGACAGAAAGTAAACAGTAAAATACTGGAGTTAACAGATTTTACAAACCAAATAAACCTAACATATTTACAGAACATTTTACCTGAACATGAAAGAATATACCTTCCTCTTAGCAGTTCATTAACTTTCTCCAAATTGACCACATACTTGGTCACAAAGCAAGTCTCAACAGATACAAGAAAACTGAAATAATCCCCTGTATCCCATCAGACCATGACTATCAACAACAGAAAGCCTACAAACTCATGGAAACTGATCAACTCTCCACTGAATGTAAAATGGGTCAAGAGAGAAGTAAGGAAATTAAAGACTTTCTAGAATGCACTGAAAATGAACACACAGCATCGCCAACCTTATAGGACACAATGAATGTTGTGCTAAGGGGAAAGTTTGTAGCACTAAATGCCTACATACAAAACAAACAAACAAACAAACAAAACGGAAGCAGGGCACAGTGGCATATGCCTGTACTTGAGGAGGCAGAGGCAGGCAGGTCTCTGTGAGTTCGAGGCCAGACTGGTCTACAAAGTGAGTCCAGGAGAGTCAAAGCTGCACAGAGAGACCCTGTTTTGAAAAACAGAGAGAGAGAGAGAGAGAGAGAGAGAGAGAGAGAGAGAGAGAGAGAGAGAGAGAGAGAGATCTCAGTAACTTAACACTACATCTGAAAGCTCTAGAACAAAAAGAAGTAAACACACTCAAGAGGAGTAGATGGATGGGGGGGCGGGTAATAATCAAATCGAGGACTGAAATTAACAAAATAGAAACAAAGAGAGAAATTCAAAGAATACAAAGAATGAAGCAAAGATTTTCTTTGAGAAAATAAAAAAGATAGACAAACTCTTATCCAAACTAACTGAAAGACACAGAGGGAAGATCCATATTAACAAAGTCAGAAACGAAAAGGCGGACATAACAACAGACACCGAGGAAATTTAAAGAATCATTATTAGGTCTTATTTCAAAAACTTGTACTCCACCAAATTGGAAAATCTAAAAAAGGTGGATAATTTTCTTGATAGGTACCACTTACCAAAGTTAAATCAAGATCAGATAAACAATTTAAGTAGAACCATAGCCCTTAGTGAAATAGAAGCAGTCGTTAAAAGTCTCCTAATCAAAAACAAAACAAGACAAAAAAACAAAACAAAACCCAGGGCCAGATGGTTTTAATGCAGAATTCTACCAGACTTTTAAAAGAAGAGTTAACACCAATACTCTTCCAATTATTCCACAAAAATAGAGACAGAAGGAACATTGCCCAATTCATTTTATAAGGCCACAGTTACCTTGATGCTCAAACCACATAAAAACCCAACAAAGAAAGCGGCACTGGTGGCACATGCCTTTAATCCCAGCACTTGAAAGGCAGAGACAGGCAGATCTCTGTGAGTTTGAGGCCAGCCTGGTCTACAGAGTGAGTTCCAGGACAGCCAAAGCTGTTACACAGAGAAATGCTGTCTCAAAAATATAAAAATGAAATAAATAAGAATAAAAAATAAAAAGCCTGAACAAGGAGAGAGAATTACACATCAATTTCCCTTACGAACATAGATGCAAAAATAATAAAATACTAGCAAACCAAATCCAGGAATACAGCAAAATGATCATCCACCATGATCAAGTAGGCATCATCCCAGAGATGCAGGAATGGTTCAATCAGTGAATTAAAAAAAAACCTGAAAGAAAAACAAACAAACAAACCACAGGATCATTTCATTAGATGCAGAAAAGACCTTTGATAAAATAATGATAAACGTCTTGGAGAGATTAGGGATAGAAAGGACATACCTAAATCATAATAAAGGCAATTTAAAGCAAGCCTGTAGCCAACGTGAAATTAGGTGGAGAAAAACTCAAAGCAATTCTATTAAAATCAGGAGCAAGATAAGGTTGTCCAGTCTCTCCATATCTAGTCAATATAGTACTTGAAATTCTAGCTAGAGCAATAAGACAACTGAAGAAGATCCAAGGGATACAGACTGTAAAGGAAGAAGTCAAAGTATTGTTATTTGCACATCATATGATAGTGTACAAAAGTGACCCTAAAAATTCCACTAGAAACGCCTATAGTTGATATACTAAGAAATGAGGTACAGATTTAAACAGAATCCTCAATAGAGGAATCTGAAATATCTGAGGCACACATAAAGAAATGTGGAACACTTAGCCATCAGGAAAATGCAAATCAAAACGACTTTGAGATTCCTTCGTACACCTGTCAGAATGGCTAAGATCTGCCTGCTTCTGCTAGAATGATTAAAGGAATGTTCCAGAACACCCTTAGTAAGTTATGTTGTTCATTTGGCCACTTTGGCTGTCTGTATCTTCGAAGTATATCTTCGAAGGCACCTAGACACCAGAGGTCTAGACCACCATGAATTCTGAACTCAAACTTGACCCTAAAAAATGTTTTTCTTTGTTTATACCTTTCCTGCCTGCCTGAGATCCCAGACTCTTCTTGTCTCTCTCTTTTTTTTTTTTTTTTTTTTTTTTTTTTTTTTTTTTTTTTTTCGAGACAGGGTTTCTCTATGTTATCTTGGCTGTCCTGGACTCGCTTTGTAGACCAGGCTGGCCTCGAACTTACAAGGATCCACCTGCCTCTGCCTCCCAAGTGCTGGGATTAAAGGCATGTATCACCACGCCCAGCTTCTTGTCTCTCTTGATAACTGTCCCTAACAACTTCTTTTTTTCTTTTTCTTTTCTTCTTTCTTTCTTTCATTTTTTTCTTTCTGATTTTTCAAGACAGGGTTTCTCTGTGTAGCCTTGGCCGTCCTGGACTCTCTTTGTAGACCAGGCTGACCTCGAACTCACAGAGATCCACCTGCCTCTGCCTCCCCGAGTGCTCGGATTACAGGCGTGTGCCACCGTGCCTGGCTCCACTTGAACCCAAGATACACATATTGTTCTTACAGTTCCAGAGCCACGGGTCGTTGCCTGAGAGCTAGAGAAAGGCCTGGAAGGTCCTGGAGTTGTGCGCGCTCCCCAGGCGATTCTCATGAACATCTGCTGTTTATTACTCGGATCCCCCTGACACAGACTAGCTCAAGCTGCCTCACTGCTTGCTGTACATAGCTTGTGGTAAGCAGTCAGGAGCTGGAGAAGGAATTTGGCATTCGGCTGTACCGAATGTTCTTTTGTTATCACGTTGCTTGCAGTAGTTATCCTTAAATTGTCAAATGCAGATTGTGATTGACAGTTTGAATGAGGTGTGTGTTTCTGCATTTCCCTAACAGGGTCCCAGGCAATGGCAATGCAGGTCCACGCATCACTAAGAATATAGAGGAAGCCATTTCCTAAGTCCTAAAATGAAAGTCTATGCCCCACCTCACTGTTTCCACCTTGCACTCCCTCGCCCACAAAAGAAAGAACTCAGGGCAGGTTGTCAATCGTTACGCACCTGACCTCAGCCAAACACGCTTGTGTGCGTTGGTGCAGATTCGCCACTGTGTGTGAGGAAGACACTTTACAAATGGGCGGCACAAACAGTGTGACTCAGTGTGAGGCTGAGGAAATTCACACCTCGGCATGCTCTGAGGGAACCATTGTTGGTTCTTTTAGGTTATAATAAAAATCTATAACCAGGGAGGGGAAGGGCTCTCTATAATAGGTATACACATCCTCAGACAAGGGAGCAGTCATAGTGGCATAAGTGCGACAGAAAGAAGGCAAATGGCTTCTCTCTCTTGTTTCGGGGACTGAGCCACAGACTGATGAGTAGCAGCAAAGATAGAGTCTGGCTTATTATGAGGGAGAGCGGAAATGAAAGAAATGCTGCCTTCTAGTGTGACTCAAAGGGACGCGTGACTTAACAATAATTTCAAACCAGGGCACCCGACGCCTTTGTAGGGTACCAGACATGCATCTGGCACAAATATACACGCAGGCAAACTGCTCATACACATAAAAAAAATAAAATAAAATATTCAAACCGTCAGCTTTGGATTTCCAGTTGAAGGTCGGTGTTATCAACCAAAGCTAACCTCTGCACACACCCCTTGTTTTAGAGTAAGACCCAACAAATAGAAGCAATGTACTTACCCTTTGACCCTAATGTGTTTGTTTACATCACAGCCAAGGACAACTTCAAACCCCTGAAAAAGGAGGTGATTTTACAAAGGGAGCTCAGCAGCATCTGAGCTAGTATTAGAGCCAAACTTAGTTAACATTTTTTTTTTTTTTTTTTTTTTTTACATTGGAAATACTGACTGAATGTCCCTTATCTGAAATGCTTGGCACTAAGAGCATACCAGAACTTTTTTTTTTTTTTAGAATACTTGCACATCCCTAATGAGATATCTTAGGGGCGAGCTCCTTCTACCTGCATCACTGCAGTCCCATCAACACCATGCTTTCAGCCTGTACTGTAGACTCTGCCAGCAGGCATCTACGGTGTGGCAGTTCGTCAGGAAGTTGAGTGGCTGTGCACGCAGCGGCTTCTCTTGCTTTGCTAGCTCTGGTTTACTTAGCCTTTAGTCTGTCTTCAGAGGAGTAAGAGGCTAACAATGGATAGGCTGCACCCAGGGCCGGAGGATGTTTGTTTTAAACACCTGAACCTCACATGTGTGATATCCGACTGCTGCCTTCCATGTGTTGTGATTACAGCCAGCTGTGTGTTCTCGAATTCCCAGTGTCTGTGTTTATTTGTTTAAAGATAATGAACTACCCGTGGATATGGTAGCTTAGCAGCCAGCACAGCACCTGTGGGGCTGTGAGAGGCCTTTATTTTTATTTATTTTGGTTTTTCAAGACAGGGTCTCTCTGTGTAGTCTTTGCTGTCCTGGACTCACTTTGTAGACCAGGCTGGCCTCAAACTCACAGTGATCCGCCTGCCTCTGCTTCCCTGAGTGCTGGGAGTACAGGTGTGCGCCACTGCACCTGTTGTTGTGAGAGGCTTTTAACACAGAACCTTCTTACTGAGGGAAATTCTGGGATTCAGTAAGAAAGCAACTGTGACATCAAACAGACATTCCACCTGGAAAAAGGCAACATTAAAGGAACCAAATAAAACACTGCATGAGAGACCCCACCTCAATATGTAAGGTGGAATGCATTGAGGAAGACACCTGGCACCCACCTTGGGCTTCCACAGTTGTGATCATACAAACACAGGAGTCTAGACACATGTAAACATGTACATATACCATACATATATACACACAAAAAATCTATTCCAGTCTGATGTGATGTGGGTAAGATATACATGTATACATGTTCCTCCCGCCCATTTTTTGGATATAGGGTCTTGTTACATTGTCTAGCCTGTCCCTAAACTCTTAGACTCAATTTATCCTCTTGCTTTTTGCCTCATCCTGATTTGGTAAATGTATTTCCCCCCAGTTCCTCCTCTGTTGAAGAGATCAAATGCTTTCCCAGGAAGGACTTGGGAGAATGATGGCTATGTTCAAATTTTGTTTCTGCTTTTCAAATCTGGTAGCCAGATGCATGGGATTTAAAGCTGAAAGAGGGTGAACCTCAGCAAGTCTCTGCCATTAAGAAGAACTCTTGGGCCGGGCACAATGGCTCATGCCTATAATCCCAGCACTTAGTAAAGCAGAGGCAAAGAGGCAACCCCAGGACAGCCAAGGCTACACAGAGAAACCTTGTCTTGGAAAAGGAGGAGAAGGAGGAGGAGGAGAAGGAAGAAGAAAGAAAGAAAGAAAGAAAGGAGGAGAGGAGGAGGAGGAGGAGAAGGAAGAAGAAGAAGAAAGAAAGAAAGAAAGAAAGAAAGAAAGAAGAAAGAAGAAAGGAGAAGGAGGAGAAGGAAGGAGAAGGAGATGGAGAAAGAAAGAAAGGTAGGAAGAACGAAAGAAAGAAAAGAAAAGAAAGGAAAAAACTTCACACAGAAATGAAGGGCAGAGATACAGAATTCCTACTCTTGGGCAACACCTGGCTCTATCAATGCTTAGAAATATGTTGCCTAACAACTATACACGGCTTCTGTAGGACTAAAATAATGACTGCATCAGCCTTAAAAGAAACCTTAAGAAGACAGCCGGTGTTGAAAATGCAGCCGATTAAGAAAGAGAAAATAGATAACTGCTTTCAACTTCGCAGAACTGCTGGTGTTTCTGACAGGACCAGGGGCCTTGTTCTCTCCCCGCTTGCCTCCTTAGCCTCTTTCTAGAGGCCTATTTATTCTACAGGGGGAGGTTTTGGGTTTTATTTGCTAAGCACTTGGGATATAGTTTATTTTCCTGGCAAAGTTGACTTGTATCCCTTAATACCTACAATCATTCATTTTATTCCTTTCCTGAAAAATACATCCAGATGCATATCCTTGCCCTTTACGTTTATTGAACAGTCCATATCCCAACAAAGGGTGCCTGAACTCCTCAACTCCATCGTGTTCAGAACAGATGGTGTCCATCACAGGATTATCTTCGCCTGTGATACCCTGCTCTCATCCTGGTCAGTATTCCCAGCAACTGCATGGCAGCTCACAACTATCTACAGTGAGACCTGGTGCGCTCTTTAGGTGTGCAAGCACACATGCAGGCAGAATACTGTCTAAATAATTAAATAAATAATTCTTTGCTGGTCGCAGTGGCACACGCCTTTAATCCCAGCACTCAGGGAGGCAGAGGCAGGCGGATCTCTGTGAGTTTGAGGCCAGCCTGGTCTACAGAGTGAGTCTAGGACAGCCAAGGCTATACAGAGAAACCCTGTCTCGAAGAACAAAAACAAAAAAGCAACAACAACAACCCTGCCCCCCCAAATCCCCAAAACGAGTTGTCATGCAGGTGGACCTGGAAGAGGAACTACATGGAGAGGATGCTTCCAGAAGGCGGTTCTGTAAGGAGACTACAGCTGCTGGCTAGGCACGTGGCCTTCTGAACAGCTGCTTGGAGTGTTCTGATTCAGAGCCTAAATGAAACCGGTTCTCTTCAGTTGGGGCAGGACTGCTTCTGCCTCCCCAGCTGGAAAGGATGGACAGCAAGTGCTTTTGTGTTATGCTTTTATGGGAATCCCAATTATCTCAGTCTGGTCTACAAATAGCTCCTGAAAAAGTCCAAAAGGTTGATCCATATTCGTATTTGGGATTCCAGCTTTTTTCCTTCTCAGATAAAACACCAAAGTATCACATTGAGAGTTGGTCATTTAAAGACTTTAAATGCTTTTCAAAAGTTGCTTGGTGATATAAATTGGCTTAGGCCTTATTTAAAATGAACAACTGGAGATTTGCGGCCCTTATTCAAAATCGTACAAGGAGATTCCTCTCCAAACTCACCCTGGGAGCTTACAGCTGAAGCTAGGAAAGCCTTGCCATTAGTTGAAAAGGCTATTTCCCATCGATTCATAACCTATATAGATTATGACAAGCCTTTAGGGCATATTATCTTGGCCACTCATTCTATACTTACTGCGGTGTTCTGGCAAGGGAACATTTGCCACCTTCTCCCAGTAAGGTAATAGTATCATATTATTTGGCTGTTGCAAAGTTGATACATATAGGTCGATTGCAAGAAGAAAGTATTTTGGCAAAGAACCTGATTTTATTATTCAGCCACATTCTAAGGAACAGCAAAATTAGCTGTCTGCTAACATGGATGATTGGTCGTTGGCTTGTGCACAATTTTATGGAGATATAGATAACCATTTTCCCTCTAACCGGTTTCTCCACTTTTAAAATAAACATCCAGTTATTTTTCAGCCTGTGAGAGATGTTTGCTGATTTTTACTGATGGGTCTTCTAATGCAAGAGCTAGTTACGTAGTAGAAGGACAGACATATGCTATTCCTACTACTGCTAAGTCTGCTCAAATTGCTGAGCTGCAAGTGGTAGCTACTGTTTTCCAATATTATGCCTTTTGTTCATTTGATTTATATTCAGATAGTGGCTATGTAGCAGAGGCAGTTCCTCGCCTAGAAACTGCAGGACAAATCCAACCCCAACCATGGGCTAGTGGATTATTTTCTCAAATCTAAAGAGAAAAACATCCTGTTTTTTTTTTTTTTTTATAGGACATTTAAGAGCTCACACTGATTTACCTGGACCTTTGGCTGCAGGTAATGTGTTAGCAGATGCAGCTACCAAGAATTTGGTATGCCTTACAAATGTAGAAAAGACTCAAAAAGCTCATAATTTACATCATATTAATAGCCAAAGTCTAAGACTTCAACATAGGATTACTAAAGAGCAAGCTCAAGCCATCGTGAAGGCATGCTCCACATGTCCTCAGTTTCTTCCTGAACCACATCTGGGAGTTAATCCTAGAGGACTGGTCCCTAACCAGCTTTGGCAAGTGGATGTTACTCATATACCTGAATTTGGAAAGCTAAAATACGTTCACGTGTCTATAGACACATATTCTGGATATTTAATTGCTTCTCGCCAATGCGAAGAAGCCACAAAAAATGTAATTGCTCACTGTCTGTCTGCCCTTTCTCACATTGGTGTGCCTACGGCTATCAAGACAGATAATGGCTCAGAGTATGTCAGCAAAGCTTCTCAAAAATTTTGTGACTCTTTTTCCATAAAGCATGTTACAGGTATTCCTTATAATCCTCAAGGACAAGGTATGGTGGAATGAGTTCATTCTACCATAAAAACCTATTTACAAAAAGTAAAGAAGGGGAAACTTTATGCCCAATCACCTAAAAATGCTTTGAGTCATGTTCTCTTTATTTTAAATATTTTACTGCTTGATGCCAGAGGAAATTCTGCAGCCAATCGATTTTGGCATCCTCCTTATGGACCTGACTGAACTTTGGAGACGGTGCTTTACAGAGATTCCTTGAATATTTTCCTTCCAGGAGCTCAGATTTTAAGCTTCATAAGTACTTTTCCACCCTAATTATTAGGGTCAGTTTTATCTGAAGGTCGATGGAGAACTGAAAAGGGACTTGTAGTGTGCTGTTGAGTGGTAAAATCTCAGTTAATATTCTGTTATTGTTCTAGTGTCTGTTACTGTCTTTGGCATTGCTTAACTAATATTGGTTATGCCTTAGCTAGAGATTAGTGATTTGAGATGACTGAGCAAGTTACAACGTCACGCTAGAGTTCCCTAGACTCCTTGTGAGTAGGACGCAGGATTCATTCAATATAGTCTCTTTAGAATTAACAGCAATCTACAACATGGATTATCCTTGGTGGGGACGGCAGGGCTCGAGATTATAGCCTGCGCCTTCCATCCTTTCTAACACAGCTCATGCCTCAGCAATTGTGGCTGATACAAGCACAAGCACATGACATAGAGCTCAAAGACACTGCCCTTCTTCATGTGTTGATATGGAGGCAAGCCAGGGACGGGTAAGAGTGAGTCTGAGCCTTATCGGACCTAAGACAGGCTATGAATTATGGAATTCATATGCCAATGACAGGTAAAGATAAGTGCCTACTCACCGACCTAAGACAGGCTACTCATATATATATATATATTTTTTTTTGCTATTCATAATTTTATTTTAAGAAGGGGCAGATGTGGGGAGCTGTGCTAAATTCTGCCATGTCAGAAATCCCATGCTTAGGCTGCATGCTGTGACCTTCGAGTTGCTGACCTTTGCCTCATGAGGTCTTGTGTTCTAGGCTATCTTTGGACTATTTACCTTTGAAAGAAGCAGGGAAGTCCCAACTTGGAACCACCCAGAGGATCAAGGAAGTTCTTACAGGGAATTACTCAGAGAAATAGGAAGTTCTTATAGGGAGTTACCCAGAGAACTAGCAAGTTCTACAGGGAACGATTCAGGCTATTGTATTCTTGCCTGGGGGCTAGAGTGAGTGGGATTAGAATAGATCCCATTGACCTTGCTCTCTATATATTCTTACTAGTTGGCATTAAAGTGAGTCTTGATCAGAAATTTCTAGACTTGACTTGTTATTTCTCACGTCTCGGTACCCTACTTTGAATCCTCACTCCCTCTTTCAGGTGAACCCTGATTCGATTTGTCCTGAGGGCTGGGACACATCAACAATCAAAGCTGCTTGCTCTTTCTGCCAAGCTAATTGGTAACTGTGTGCACCATGTTGTCTTACGCCGGCCCTGTTTCCCTCTAGGGAGGGCATTTTATGACTCCCTATACCAAATGTACAGACTGAAAATCAGAAGTACACTCTCAGGGAGTGGGGGTGGGGTGGGGGAAACAAAACAAAATGAAGTCCCTTTGGGTGAATAAAAATGCATGATCAATGTGGGTGTGTCTGGCAGACTCCTTTGACACACCCTACCCAGTTGCATTTGTTCCCATTAATTTCAACTTTTCTTCATCAGGTTATATTCAAACTTTCAAGAACTGATAACGTTACTTTTTGCACACATTTACATAATCTCACTTTAGATGAGAAACTCATAGAAGGCAGAACTGTATCTTCTGCTTCCAAAACAAAAGATGGCTATCTTCCCCGAGGAGGGCAGAGGGCCATAATAAGATAATATGTATTAGTTAGTTTACTAACTGTACTTTCTTTTTTAGTGTGCATATATGTGTGTGGTGGGCTTGTGTGTGCACCCATGTGTGTATGGGTACATATATGTGTGCGGAGACCTTAGGTTGGTTTCAGGAGTCATCCTCAATTGCTCCCCTTACTCTTTGAGGTGGGTTTCTCTATTGAACTCAGAGATCACTGACAATTGAGTTTGTCTATCCAGTCAGCTTTCTCCAGGGATCCCCTAGCTCCACCTTCCAAGCGCTGGACTTTCGAATGGGATGCCATATGTATGTAGCATGTGCCATATGGTGCCCAGCATGTATTTGAGCTCTGAGGACCCCAAACTCTAGTCCTAAAGCCTGGGTGGCAAGGGCTTTATCCACTGATCCATCTCTTAGACCCTGACTATGTAGTTCTGAAGAAACATTTTTGATTTTTAACCCATGTCACCTACCTTTTTGGCCAATGGACATGTTTTTGAAAATTCACTAGGTCGGAAATCAACAAGCAGGAGACCCATGTTCTCTTGTCTAGGGAAAACAATCCACACAGGTTATTGTAGAATCATGGGAAGAGGTGACAGGAATCTGTCTTCGTGTAGCGCAAAGATGCAGTCCTATTATGTGATGGGGTTGACCCTTGAGGAGCCGAAGAAGCCTGAAGGATGGCTACTTCCATGAAGGCAGCTTTTCACTGTGGTCAACTCCTGCACTCTCCCCCTCCCCCACCCCCTTCTGTGGATCCCATGCATTGACTGGACGGTTGGCACAGCAAGAGACGGAAGTGAGCATCTGTCGGCATCTTAGGCATATGTCACTCCCTTTACAAATAGGCTCTGCCTCTGAATCCCGGGGTTCTGCTCCTGATGCCTCACTGAGTGTGTTGTTCCTTTGGCTCTTGCAGCTTCTATCCCACTGGCGAGCAATTCACCACCTAACCACATTAAGCTACATAGACTGATTTGATTTGAACTCATGGAAAGGCCAGATGCAATGCCTCTCTTAGTTACCAAGTGTACACAGATCATTTTGTGTTTGGGCAAAACAGAGGTTTCAGAAACTACAGAAAACAGAGCAGCTGAAGGCTTGATTCAGACACTGCACTTCCTGATTAAGATTAAGTGCGTGGATGGAGGGGAACGACTAAGGAAAAGAAAATATCTTAGATAATTTTATGTGTAGTCTACAATATAATTTTCAGTAAACATCCGCAAAGCCAAAAACATCCAATGGAACCTATGCCTTGGACAGGTGTGTTAGTTACTTCTCTGTTGCTATGATAAAGTGGCCTGACTAAAGCAACTCAAAGGAAGAGGGGGTTGAGTTCACAGTTCATAGGGAGCTGATGCAGAGGCCATGGGGCGGGGTGTGTGTGTGTGTGTGTGTGTGTGTGTGTGTGTGTGTGTGTGTGTGTGCGTGCTGCTTACTGGCTTGTTCCTCATGGTTTTGCCCAGTCTGCTTTCCTATAGAACCCAGGGCCCAGCTGAGGGATGGCACCATCCATAACGGGCTGGACTCTCTCCCACATCACTAATTCAGAAAATGCCCCATGGCTGGACTTTATGGGGGCATTTTCTCAATTGTGGTCCCCTCCTTTCGGATGACTCTAGCTTGTGTCAGGTTGACTTAAAACCAGCCAGCACACCAGGGAATGGTCCCATTCACAGTGGTCAGGGTCTTTCCACCTCAATTAACCTAATCCCCATAGGCATGCTCAGAGACCATCTCCCAGATGAATCTAGATCTTATCAAATTGACAACTGGATTAGCCATCCCACAAAGCCAGAGAGAAGAGCCAGAGGGTGAACAGGAAGAGGTAACAGAACCTTTCCTGACTACTGTGTATAAGGAACATTTCCTCCTAGCTCTTTCTGGTCACTGTTCCGCCATCTTGTCTTTTCTTTCTTTCTTTCGTGTGTGTGTGTGTGTGTGTGTGTGTGTGTGTGTGTGTACACTTGCAGGTGTGCATGTGCATGTGTATGTGTGCATACACATAAGTGTTTATTTGCACGTGTACACATGTATGTTTTAGTGGGGGCCAGAGGTTGACATCAGATGTCATTCTTGATTGCTGTCCACCTTATTTTGAGAGAAGGTCTCTTAGTGAACCAGGACCTCACTGAATGGACTTCGAGCTCCAAAGATCAGCCTGTGTCTCCCTGCCCCCAGCACTGCAGTTACAGACATGTGCCACCATGCCTGGATTTTAAGTGGGTGCTGGAGATCCAAACTCATGCCTTCATGCGTATGTGTCAGGCACTGTACTGACTGAGCTGCCTCCTCAGCCCCTATTTTATTAGCAGTGCTCATCAGCACTTGGAATTTTTTGATTTATCCCTTGGGTGGTGTTTGTCTTCACCCAGTGGAGAGAGATAGGCTCTGATATGTGGATATTCCATCTTTCTATTCACAGTTAAAGACTTTCTCTCATATGAAGAGTTCTTCCTTTTGATTAAGGACAGTATGTAGAGTTGGGAATTAACAACAAAACATGTATGGGAACTACTGAATTAAGAAGTAGTGGCTGGCCATGGTGGCTCACACCTGTAATTCCAGCACTCTGGGAGTCAGAGGCAGGTGGATCTCTTGTGAGTTTGAGGTTAGCCTGGTCTACAAAGAGAGTCCAGGACAGCCAAGGCTACCCAGAGAAACTCTGTCTTGAAAAACCAGGAATGAGGAAGAGGAGGAGGAGGAGGCCTGTTTTGGTTTGGTGTGGTCCCCAGGGTAGCACCATCAAGAGATGGGGTCTCTCAGGTGTGAACTCAAAACTTCAAACTAACCCTTTTTTCCTTTGAACTTAGCTGCTTTGGGTGTTTTGCTACAGTTACAATGCAAGCTAAGATGGCATAATCTTGGCATCTGCAGTGATGTGAAGAAGAGCATTCAGATCACTTCTTAGTGAATCACTAGAAGTGTCTACACTTTAAAGGCTAAACACTCATTTCCCCTATATCTAGACATAGAAGGGATTTTTGAAATTTGGACGTTTAAAAGCATATGAGTTCATTTAAATAGAAGAAAAATACACATATAAAAAAGAAACCCAGAATAACATATTTAAAAGTCATACTTACTGTAACTTGTAGTAATCATCTACTAAGTCGTACTTTGTTGACTGATAAAACGTTGTTAACTGAAAAGAAAAACAGAAAAGCTTTTGTAGAGCAGAAAAGGTGGGAATGGGCCTTAAGTTAGTATCACGTAGGCTTGTAGGTCTAGATACACTAGAACAGCTCACAGTGCTCATCACTGGGAAAGAGTCCTCTAAGACACCATTGTATATTTTCAGACATTTAATTCTTTGTGTAAGAGAAATAATGTACTTGAGATTATTGATTGATTGATTGATTTACTTATTTAGTGTGTGTGTGCGCGCGCGCGCATGTGTGTGTGTTAGGTGTAGGGACATGCACGTGCATAGCATATATGTGAAGGTCAGAGGAGAACATGTGTGTGCATAGCATACATGTGAAGGTCAGAGGAGAACATGCGTGTGCATAACATACATGTGAAGGTCAGAGGAGAACATGCATGTGCATAGCATACATGTAAAGGCCAGAGGACAACATGTGTGTGCATAGCATACATGTGAAGGTCAGAGGAGAACATGCATGTGCATAACATACATGTGAAGGTCAGAGGACAACATGTGTGTGCTTAGCATACATGTGAAGGTCAGAGGACAACATGCATGTGCATAGCATACATGTGAAGGTCAGAGAACTACATTCAGGGGTCTGTTCTCTCCTTCTACCATATGGAACCCCGGGGATCAAATTCGGATCATCAGGATTGGTGTCAAAGACTGTAGCCGGAGCCATTACTAGCTTTTTTTTTTTTTAAACTTCTTTCTCTCTCTTAAAATCTCAATTACGTATACATTGTTTTACTTTGTTACATTTTCCTCCGTCTCCTTTAGTTTGGGGTGGGTGTTGCTGAAGCCAGACAGCAACCTCAGGTGTGGTTTCTCAGGTAATACTAACGATCTTTAAAAAACAAAATTGGGGGTTTTCTTATTTATGTGTTCGCCTGCATGTATGTATGTGCACCACATGCATACATGTGTTCGCCTGCATGTATGTATGTGTACCACATGTATACAGTGCCCTCCAAGCCATCAGACCCCCTGGAACTGGGGTTACAGATGGTTGTGAGCTACCATGTGGGTGCCAGGATGGTATCTGGGTTCCCTTAACCACTGAGCCATCTCTCCAGACCACCCCCTCCCTTTTGAGGCAGGGTCTCTCACTGGCCTGGGGCTTACCAGGTAGGCCAGGCTAGCCGGTGGTCAGCCCTGTGGATCTGTCTGTCTCTAATCACAAAATCCTGAGATTCAGAGCGTGTACTACCAAACCTGGGGCTTGTGAAATGCAGCTTCTGGGAATCAAACTCATGTCCTTGTGCTTGTATGGCAGACAGTTTATTGATGGAACCATCTCTCTAGCCCCTTTTAATTTAAATTACCCCCACCCTCTCGCTTAGCTTTTTTCACTGCAGCACTCTTGTTTTTATTGTTTACTTTGTCCCTGAGCTTGGAAGACTATAATGTAATTTTGCTTTCTAATGTTTTTCTCACTGAACTGTTTCAAAGGTCTTTGTAGCTTTGGTTGCTGCACACAGAACCCTTTCTTCTGTCGCCTTTGAGTGCGTTTGTAAACGTTCGCCTTCCTCGTGAAGACGCTCTTCCTGTTTCCTTCCCTGCAGGAACATGCAGTGTTGGCCTCCTGCACTTCATCAGGTTGCCGTTGACTCTGAGGAGAGAGAGTGGGGTGAACACCCTCAGCCCCACTTTTACATGGACCCTAAGGGCAGCACTTAAATCTCCATGCTGCTCACGGGCAGGTCTCTGTGTGCATGCAGCTGTGGATAGTCTCTCAAAGGGAGTTCTTGTTCATCTGTTTTGATGAGAACACACTAGGTTCCTCTGAAAATGCTTGGTGAGAAGATGCTGGGTAACGAAGAGGAACAACACAGAATATTCTGTCTGGTAAAGCTGCAGCCTCTGAAGTTCCATGGGATTGTGATCAGATTTATCCCTGTATTCTGTTGCATGCCGCTCCTTTTCCACGTGTGTCAAGGAGATAAACTGGCAGGAAATGTTCTTGCTTATGAATAGGTTCCAGAGTCATATGTTTCCTTTTATGAAATGTAGCCACAGTCTCCAGTCTCCAAGCTTTAGTGAGGACTGTCTTTGAAATGATGCCCTAATACATATATTGTTTTGGATTATAAGCACTGAAACTATTTATGTTATAGATGTGCTTAGAAGGGTATTTTGTGAATGTTAAGCAGTCTGTTTATACCTGTAGTATAGCCGGGCATGGTGGCACATGCCTTTAACCCCAGCAGAGGCAGGCAGCTCTTTGTGAGTTAAAGGCCAGCCTGGTATAGAAAGCAAGTCCAGGACAGCCAAGGATACACAGAGAATCCCTGTCTTGAAGAAGAACCGAAAAGAAAAGAAAAAGAAAAAAACAACCTGTGGTATAACTGATGAAGGAATAGCTGCTATTTCTAGAATAAATGTCAAGCTTGACAATACTTAGCGTGGAAAACACTATCAAATGTGCTAGTGCACTTTAAAAACAACAGAGGAGAACCTTCCACCTGGAACAGCACAGTCAAACTGAACACACAAACATTGCTTAAACAAATGGATATTTCATAAAAGCCAGACACAATTTCAACAACCGATCAGACATAACAAGACAAGTACTGGTATGGAAAATTGACTAGAAGGAATTGTGCAAAGGCATCCCAGAGTGATAGAAAGATGAAGGAGACATAGAAGCAAGTAGAAAACTCACGGAGAAGAGACTGAGAAAGTCTAACATGTGACTGACTAGAGGTGTAAGAGGAGGAAGTGATGGAGGCATGGATATTTGATGGGATGTCTGGTGGGAACAAATGGTATTCACATCCTAAAATTCCACGCAGAACTGGAGCAAAGAAACCCTCCTCTACCCACTTCGCACAAAAGCTGCAGGAAGAGGCATAGAACAAAGCCAGAAAAGTACCTAAGGGTTAAAAGGTGAAATTACAGGCATCAGTCAGAGAGCCCGCCCCACCCCCCACCCCCACCCCTGTTGTCAGGATGCCCACATGAAGACCATGCTGCCCATCTGCTACAGTCTTTGAAGCCCCAAGGGGCCCAGGTTACTTAACTCTGTAGGTCTTCTTGTGGAGTCCTTGACCCCTCCGGGTCCCTCAATTATTCCCCTCAACTATTCCATAGGACTCCCCGAGCTCTGTCTGATGTTTGGCTGTGGGTCTCTGCATCTGTTTCCATCAGCTGCTGGGTAAAGCCTCTCAGAGGAGTTATGCTAGGCTCCTGTCTGCAAGCATAGCAGAGCAAGATTAATAGTGTCAGGGGTTGTTCTCTCCCATGGGATGGGTCTCAAGTAAGGCCTGGTCTTTGGCTGTCCATTCCCTCAATCTTTGCTTCATCTTTGAGCCTGCACATCTTGTTAGCAGGAAAAATTTTGGGTCGAAGGTTTTTTGTGGGTAGCTTGGTGTCCTTATCCCTCTCCTGGAAGTCCTGCCTGGCTACAGGAGGTAGCCCTTTCTGGCTCTGTATTCCTCGCTGCTAGGAGTCTCAGCTAGGGTGATGCCCTATAGCTGAGGTCTCCCCTATGCCAGGTCTCTGGCATGTCCCAGAGATGTCTCTCACCTCTAATTTCTCTTCTCTACTCAGCCTCTCTCTCTTCTGCTCTCCCTATTCCTAATCCTCACTCTTGCTCCCCACTCCATCCCCTCTCCTCTGGCGTTCTCTCCCTCCCTCCATCTCCAAAGCCTAATTTATTTCCCCTTCTGAGTGAGATTCAAGCATCCTCCCTTGGGCTCTCTTTGTAACTTAGGTTCTTTGGGTCTGTGGATTGTTATCCTGTACTTTATAGCTACGATCCACTTCCCTTAACTGGGCTGCCTTGTCTGGCCTCAGTAGGATGTGCCTAGTCTTACAGCAATTTAATGTGCCAGGGTGGGTTGGAACCCATGGGAGGGGGGGGGACCTCTCTCTTCCCTGAGGAAAAAGAGAGGGGAGCATGTGGGGGTAGGGGGCTGGGGGAGGGAGATCCGGATATAAAGCAAATAAATAAATTAATGGAGAGAAGAAGAAAAGAGCTAAAATTACAAATGCTGAGACCGAGAGGATGGCTCAGTGGGTAGAGTACTCTTTGTGCATGCAGACCTGGGTTTGGTCCTGCTATGGCATGATGAGAAGTGGAGACAGGAGAATCCCCAGATAGGTGTGCACAGCAGGAAACAACAGGAAAGTCTGCCTCAAGCAAGGTAGAAGAAGGTGAGGACTAACACTCGGCTTGTCCTCTGACTTCCACATGTGTGACATGGCACGCACACCTACAGCCCACATGTGTGACATGGCATGCACACCCACAGCCCAACTCACACACAAAGACATACTTTCTTCCATGAATGAGGTAAGTATATTTTTAGATAAACTGACATTGTATATCTAACCACCAATAGGCTTTCACAAGAAGTTACGTTAAAAGTAGTGACTGAAGCGGGAAACAGGGGCGCACACCTTTAATCCTAGAACTCAGGAGGCAGAGGCAGGAAGATCTCTGAGTTCAAGGACAGCCTGATCTACAGAGCAAGCTTCAGGACAGCCAAGGCTACACAGAGACCCCTGTCTCTAAAAACAAAACAAAATAAAACAAAACAAGGAAAGATATTTAGATAGAGGCACTCATAGTTCAAAAGGAAAAAGACAGGGTAACGTTATTGCCACTTAAAATATATTGCAGCCAGGCTGGTGGCACACGCCTTTAATCCCAGCACTCTGGAGGCAGAGGCAGGTGGATCACTGTGAGTTCGAGGCCAGCCTAGTCTACAAAGTGATTCTAGGACAGTCAAAGCCAAACAGAGAAACTCTGTCTTGGAAAAAAAACCAAAAAATTTGCTATATAAAATTGTAATAAAGTTACCTACGAGAGAGAGAGAGAGAGAGAGAGAGAGAGAGAGAGAGAGAGAGAGAGAGAGAGACTCTAGTATAACATTAGGCACAGAGAGAGACCAAATGGAAGATTTCCATTGGGTCCTTTCCCTCGGAGCTTGGGAAAGCCTGCTAAAGATGGGGAAGAAGAATTGTCAGAGCCAGAGGGGTTGAGGATGTCAGGAGAACATGGCTAGCAGAATCAACTAAGCAGGGCTCGTAGGAGCTCACAGAGACTGAAGTGACAATCGCAGGGCCTGTGCGGGTCTGTGCTAGGCCTTCTGCAGGTTATGTTATGGTTGTTAGGTTGATGTTTTTGTGGGACTCCTAACAGTGGGAGCGAGGGTGTCTCTGACTCTTTTGCCTGCTCTTGGGACCCTTTTACTCTTACTGGGTCGCCTTGTCCAGACTTGATAGGAGGGTTTGTGCTTATGATGTCCCGGGAAGCCATGCTCTTTTCTGAAAAGAAATGGAGGAGTGGATCTGGGAGGAGTAGGGGAAGGGGAAACTGTGGTCAGAGTGTATTATATAGGAGAAGGAGGGGAAGGAGGAGGAGGAGGAGGAGGAGGAGAAAAGGTTGTGTAAATTTGGAAAACTAAAATGCTCAATTAAATTTAAATTAAATATTCATTCAATAGCCTCTGAGGAAGCCTGACTAGAAATACAGAGCATATAACCCTGAGGACCATGAATGAGGAAAATGAAGTGATGAACTGACACATGGACCTCTGAGATGGTAGTTGGTCACAGAAGCATGATGACCTGAGTTTGGTACCTGGATTTGGCAGTACACACATGTAATCCCCGCACTCCTAAAGCTAGACAGAGGGCCACGGTCCAGCCAGCCTGGGACGTCAATAGCAGTAGCAGAAGACAGGCCCTGCCCTAAGAGGGAGGAAACTGAGAAGCAAGTCCTGCCAAGTTTGCCTCCAGCCTCCACAGGTGTGCTGGGTTCGGTTCCCAGCACTCACTGGGACTCACAACCTTCTGTAATTCCAGTTCCAAGGGATTTGATGTCCTCTTCTGTCCTCCAAGGGCACTTCAAAGATGTGGTGCACATACATACATGTAGATGGAAAAAAACCACTAACACACGTAAAATAAAAATAAATACAAAGTTCTAGACTTATACATGTGAGTCTATTGATTTAGATTACACTAAACTGTTCTCCATGCCATTTAAATTGTTTTTATAGTTCTTTGAGCTAGCTGGTTTTGGAAATAATCAGCTATTTCATCATACCCTGCAAGAGGCCCGCTCCTGTGTATATTTGCTGAAGCTGAGCTTAGGAAGCAGAATTGGGAGAGAAAAGTTATTATCTGAGAGCTATTCTATGTTGGGGAAGAAACTGAATATGTAAATGCCCATATTACCAGATAAATTGGAAAAGTAATACACAATATTAATATTGTATAACTGTATACTAATAATTACTGTGTTACTGATGTATGCAATAATGTGATGTATAAAACAAATTTGTAATATTGTATATTAAGAATAAAACTGTATAACATTGAACTATAATATATAATAATGTATATACCTTCTATTTGTATCTATTAGTAAATGGCTTGTAAAGATGGTTGTAATAAGTCTTCACACACTTGGGGGTATACTTCTCTGCAGTGTAACATAGCTCATCTGTTTAAGAGGCAGTCTATTTCTTCAAGCATTAGACTCCTCCAGGGAACGGAAACAACAGACTTACTTGGCTGGCTTTTGTGATGCAGGTTGGGTAGTCCAACAGTGGCTGTATTCAACACTCTGGAGAGAGTGACAACCTGACAGTCACTTCTAAAGTGTGCTGTTTTTGATTGGCTTACAGGAGATGGTCTGGAGAGTCCAACAATGGCTGCCTTGCATGAAGAGGTGGGGAGACAGACAGCTGTGTAGTCTAGGAGGTCAGCTGCCTCTGCATCCCCAATCCGGTGCTGAAAGTCTGCAGGTGTCCTGGAGAGCTGCTGGCTTTCATCCCATGTGGGAAGGACAAGGAATTTGGGTTCGGACATCAGCAGTGACCGTGGTGGCAGCAGAAACCATTTGATAAGCTCGTCAGTGGAACAAAGGCAAGGAGGCAAAAAGCACAAGGTTTTCCTTCTGCCGTGCGAGCCCAGAGGCTACTCACAATTCAGGCTTTCCATTTCCATCAACCTAATGGAAATGTCTCACAGGAATGCCCGGGAACTAACCTAATCTAGGTAATTCTCCACAGGTGTGCAGAGATGGGCTCCCTTGGGCTCAGTAGTCAACTAGCCTACCAGCCCAGTGGAATACTCTGTCCCTCAAAAAACAAAACAAAACAACAACAAACAACAAAACCCCCACAAAAATCCTAAGGTTTTGTATTTATTCAAACCAAATAGAGACATAAAAATGACCAACTTACCATAGTTTTAGTACAGAAGCCAGAGGCGATCTCATAGCTAGTGCTTTGTTTCCAGGATAGTATATTTGGGCCATAGAGCTCCACAATAATATTGAGACCCAAATTTTCTGGGTAGACCAGTTGAGTCCAAATTGTCAGCCTTTCCCCTTTATCTATAAAGTAGTATTTTCTAACAATATTGTGTTGAAAGGCCAGATATGGACAGCTGTCATTGGTATTGTGAAGTATGCTTAGCACCTCCAGATCTAATGGGTACTCCTGTACCTGTAACATGGTGTGTAAATCATAGTATAAGAGATATGGCTTAAAAGCTCTGTTGAAGAGAATTGCTGTCTGTGATGTCCTGTTTGTCCATGAGTGTAGCCTCACAGTATCTGTAATGTCAGCCTTGAAGTAGAACATTACATTGTTTTCCATTTTTATCACAATAGTCCCATCATAATCTGTAAAAAAAAAAAAAGAAGAAAAAACATTTGTGTTATTTGATTTTTTAAATGTTTATTTGTGTGTATGTGCATGGTGTGTGCATATGCATGTGGTACAGTGCACATCTGGAGATCCGGGGACAATCTGTGGAATTTGTTTCTCTTTTTCTATCAGGTGAAAGGCTTGGCAGCAAGCACTTTTACCTGGCGAGCCATGCCACTGGTCCAGGTTTGTGGGGTAGTTTTTTGTTTTGTTTTGTTTTGTTTTTTATTTTGTTTTTGAGAGAGGGTTTCTCTGTGTAGCCGTGGCTGTCCTAGAACTCACTCTGTAGACAAGGCTGACCTTGGACTCACAGAAATCTGCCTGCCTCTGCCTCCTAAGTGCTGAGATTAAAGGCATGTGCTACCTACCACAGCCCAGTGGTTTGTATTATTTTAAATAATCATAAATCATGTTGTTTTATTGAAGTAGACCTCTAATAAAAATGATTTCTTGTGTAATGACTATATATCTTGAAAAGAATTAGAGAGAACAAGTACGAACTCCTACCTTTGCACTCACTTGAGGACTTTTTTATTCTTTACATCTCTGTGTTCACTATGCCTCTTTTATATATCATATCTTATATACACAGCGTTTTGAGTAAAGAATATGCACATATCAAGGGCAGGACTATCAAGGAGAATGATGTCACAGTCAGACCTGTGTTTCCTTCACATTCATATCCTGGTGCTTTCAACCCCACTGTAACCACACTAAGGAGCAGAAACTTTAAGGAGGAAATTCTAGTTAAATGAGGTAGTAAGCATGGGACACTAACCTAGTGGGACTGGCATCCCTGAAAACACTCTCTCTCTCTCTCTCTCTCTCTCTCTCTCTCTCTCTCTCTCTCTCTCTCTCTCTCTCTCTCTCTGCGCATGCACACACACACACACACACACACCATGCATACACACACAAACACACAGATGCAAGTGTGCATGCACACACGATTCCTGCAAGGATACAGTGAGGAGGAGCCCACTGTTTGTGGGCTCAGTGGACTTCATTCCTGAGGGTGCCTTGATTCTAGACGGACAGAAATGTGAGAAAGCTCATGTGTGTTGTTTACAACACCCAGCCTATGGCATAATGTGGGTCATCCTAACAGAACAATGCATTCCTTATTGGGATGGAGAAATGACCAGCCTTCTCACTTTAACAGAGTGCCTTGCCTAAAATAGCATAGACTTTGACTCTGTAGCTCTATCTGTACACCCTCTGCGGATGTGCCTTTCCTACATTTTAAAGGCATCACTCAGAGTTGATTGGTTAAAAGGAAGGAGGTGGATGCATGAAGTCAGGGGTGCATTGTGTTCGATGTATCTTACATTTGGAAGCAGAGTAAATCACTAATTCATAAATTACCACAAATAATATACGGATTAAATTAGCACAATCAGAAATATATGCAGTATATATCAAAAGGTAGAAATGTGTATGGGGATGACATGGTGAATGATTAAGAAATTATAGGATAAATATTGCATGGATCTGCATACCGTTAAAAACATCTCCAAACAAAACAGTAGATAGGCTGGAGAGACGGCTTAGTGGGCAAAGGCTCCTACCACCAAACCCGATGACCTGAGTCTTGTTCTGGAATCCGCACGATGGAGTCCACAGATGGTCCTCTAGCCTCCACATGCTTATCCCTCCCCCGCCCCGCCCCACTCCATGAATTTAAAAAACAACCAGAAAAATAAGCTCTTTTAGGACAAGCTTAGGTGACTGTTCTCACCTTCCACTTTGCTGGGTGTATTCTGACTTTGATTGTTCATTACTGTATGTATCAGGCTATTTCTGTTTTTACAGATAAGGGTGAGAAAAAGCAAACTAACCATGTCACTTAAGAAGCGGATATGGCGGGGGTGGGGTGGGGGGGGCAGAGAGATGGTTCAGTGGTTAAGAGCACTGGCTGCTCTTCCAGAGGACCCAGGTTCAATTTCCAGCACCCACATAGCAGCTCAGAACTAACTGTTTGTAACCCCAGTTCCAGGGGATTGGATGCCCTCATACAGAAAATACATGCAGGAAAAACACCAATGCATATAAAATTAAAAACAAAGATAAATCATTTATAGAAAAAAGAGGCAGATACAGGCCTCCAAAGTTATGGAGGCATAGAAGTGAAGGGCTGCTTATGACAAAAGTCCAAAAAAGGAAGTAAATAAAGAGAGAAACTTTGATAAATAAAATTGAGTTATTTTCAAAAGGGGAAAAAATAAAACCAGTAGAACACACACACACACACACACACACACACACACACACACACACACACACACTGTGTTTTGGAGAGTTTTGCAACAAGGGCGAGGAGGGGGGTCTCAACAAAATTAAAGATGATAAATGATATATAATCATAGGCACAGAAGAAGGTAAATGCTTGGGTAAAGACCTGGGCCAAGAAGTCCAGATGATAGGTTTTCTAAACCACACAAGCCTCTAAAACTGACTTCATCAGAAGAGGTGGGGGCAAAGAGAACAGGAGAGTGGGACGGGGCCCATCTGGCAATGGTGCTAAGAGACGGTGAGCTAGGCCAGAGATATACGGCTATCATATGCTGGCTGTTAGTTCAGAACTCATTGTCCTAATAGGATGAATAGAAAATAAATAGAATGGCCAATAAACATAACCTAGGTTTATGTAAAAAGAACTTTTTTCCCCTGGTTCAGATTGCTGCCTGTCTGGTAACCTAGGCCTAGTCCTGGAAGCTTCTAGCAGCCATACAATCTACTCTAGGCCTGGAATGTTTTCAACCTCTGAGACTTACTGCTTAAATGAGCTTACCCTTTCTTATTCTTACTGAGCTCTGGGCTGGCTGGTTCAACTCAGCTGTTCAGGCTAAAACCCCTCTCCCTGCTGACTTATTCAATCTGGATTCTCTCTATATCCCTGAATGCTCCGCTTGGCCTCAAACTAACTCCGGCAATCCGTTCTAATCTCCTGGCTCCTCCTCATTCTCTGGCTCATTCTGCCTTCACCTGTGTCCAGCCTGTTCTCCCATTCAGCCTTTCTCTGTAAAGCTCTCTGGGTAAAACTGCCTCCTCTCTCCTCTCTGTACTGCCCCTCAAGTAGCTTCCCTTTCCTCTTTCATCTCAGGAGACTTGAGCACATCCTGTTCTATCAAATCTTCTCTGATTCGTCACTTTTTCTGCCATTCAATTAAACATCACTTTCAAACATGGGTGCTTCCTTCTACAAAGTATCTTTGCCTTCATTGTTTGGGATTAAAGGCACATACCACCATGCCTGGACCTAAGCTTCTCTTTACCTCAAACTTGCTCAATACCAACCAGGCTGGCCTTGAACTCAAGAGATCTCCTTGCCTCTGTCTCCTGAGATTAAAGATGTGTTTGTATTCCAGCTGGATCACACAGACCTAGAAGGATGTGATCTCTTGCCAGAGCAGCCATGTTCTGAGTTAAAATTCCTTTACAGGTTTAACTCTTACATATAAGAGCTATATGTAGCAAAATGCGATTCACACTTGTTCCCTCTATCAATGGTAAATATTAAACCCTGTTTGAAAGCAGACGTACATTGGAGGTGTCTTGCTGTGCTCTCTCACTTGTCCCATTCACCACAGCATATGAAGGAAGCTTCTGACCTACCAGTTTGTTCCCTAGTTTGTTTCTTTTTCTCCTTCTCCTCCTCCTCCTCCTTCTCCTCCTCCTCCTCCTCCTTCTTCTTTTCAGCTTTTAGGAACTTTATTTCCTTTTCACCTTTTTCCCCTTTACTCAGGTGTCTGCAGAGCAGCTCAGGACCATTCAGTGCTGGCTCCAACCCACTCAATGGCCTGCGCTGTGGGAGCTGCTGAGCAGTCCTCGGTGGCTGGCTGGGCGCTCCAGTCCTCAGTGGGGAACTGCTGGATGGGTACAGAGGGCACCTGCACACCCTCAGACCAGTCTGCCACCTCTAGCTGAGCAGTGGTGAACTCAGGAGCTGGCACAGTCCATTTGTCCTGGAATTCCTCCTTGGCCACGGCCTTCTCAGCAGCAGCCTGATCCTTCTCCTGAATCTCCACTGGGTCTCTGTATAAGTAAAGATCAGGCACAACCTCCATGGGCGCTCATGGGAGATAAGTGCCACACATGTGGAGTACTTCCTGGGCCAGCATCCACCACATCAGACCCACTGAGTGAGCTCCCTTGTTGTTGCATGGGATGGCAATGTCCACATAGCGCAGAGGAGAATCCGTGTGGCGTAGAGCGATAGTGGGCAAGTTGACATAACCTCTGTGAGGGGCTAGAAGTCATCTCTGGGACCAGTCACCACTAGAAGCTCTGGCTCCCAGAAGGCTGCTTGGATCTGGTTGGTGAAGGGTCTCAGGTGTGAAGCAGCCAGCAATGGGAGTGGCTCCAGTGGCAGCAGCAAACTTCGGCACAGCTCGATGGCCAGTGTTCCTGGAGGAGATGACGCTGACGTCAGCGGGGCTCTCAATAACAACAACAGCCCGAGATGCAAGCAACAGCTTCTCCCAGGTCCTCTCCAGGTTTATGGTGTAGATACCATCACTCTGCCTTTTGTAGATGTATTGCTCCATCTGAAAGTCAAGGTTGGTCCCACCTAAGTGGGTTCCTGCAGCAAGGACTTTGAGGACATTCTCCTCCTTCATCTGCAGGACATCAAGGGCTCCGGACATTGTGTGAGTTTCCCTTTAAGTTACGATGGGAATCAAGAACAACGCCGTATGGACTGGTCCCTGGGGAGCGAGGAAAGGCTGTTCCTTAGTTTTTGTGAGTTACAGTAATGTACGATCTTAAAAAAAAAAATTGCCATCTGAAGGCAATATGTCTTTGATTTTACATTTACTCCCTGGCATTCTTTTTTCTGCTTGGCCCTGTCTACTGGTGATGCTTTTCACTGCGTTCCATTTTCTACATTTCTGCATGTTTTGTTTTCCCAAATCTCACTTTCCTTGATGGATTTCTCATCCATATTGGTTTTCTTGTCTTTCATTCACTTCTTTATTTCATTCATTTGCTTGTTTGAATTCCATTTAAGGTTACCGATTTAAACAAAACAAAATGACAGCAACAACAAAAATAGATTCTTGAGTCCTTATCTGGCATTTTCACTACTTCAGCACCCTGGATTCAGTTACTGAGGAGTTCAGAGAAAACGCCTACTAGTGGTGCGTTTTCCCTCTTGCTTCATCCAGGCCTCCCATGTATGGAGTTAATCCTACCTGGAAATTCTCAGGGGCCTGCCTTACTAGGCTCCTTTGGCATTCCTTAGTCATCTCGACAATCATAATTAACCCAAACAGTCCACTATTTAACCATCCCCTCCCTTCAATGATCATGTCTGCCTTACAATCGGAACTCATTGAGTCCATCTCTAATAGCACCGAGATCAGGCTAGGGATCATGGCTGCATGGCAAAGCGCAAGGATCAACAGAGCTCAGAAGCTGACGGAACAGGGATGCCTGGCTCTGTCTTTGGAAGCTACGATATTGAGGATAAACAAAGGCTAAGGGGCAGAAGTGGGAGAAGGAAGGAGGGAGGCGGTGAGGGGGAGGGGGAGGGTAAGGACAAGAGGCTCCCTATAGGCCAAGGGGTAAAGGCATTTTAAGGAAAAGGCCCAAAGATCATGCTAAATTGTTTCAAATGCCACTGGCATTTGGTCATGCATGGTGACTGAAAACTGACCCTCAAGTTAACAGTGGACAAGCTGCAAGTATGACAAGTATTGATTCAAAGAGGAATGCTAGGAGAGGGGGGTGGTGATGGTGGACAGAATGATGCCAGACAACTTGAGGGAAGAAAACTGAAGCACTGTGAATTAAAGGGTAACATGGGGCCAAGAAAGAGTGATTGAAAATTATGACATACAAGCCTGTTACTCCATATGATTTGAAAGCTGAGGCTTAGGGAAGTTAAATGTCTTGAATGGTTTGTGAATTTGAATATAGATTTATATAAATCTATATTAATTTATGGGTTGAACTATATACATCCAAAAAGAAATGTTAAAGTTCTAACTTGCAGGACCAACAACTTCGGAATGTGATTTTCTTTTTTTTTTTTTTTTTTTTTTGGTTTTTCGAGACAGGGTTTCTCTGTGTAGCCTTGGCCATCCTGGACTCACTTTGTAGACCAGGCTGGCCTCGAACTCACAGCGATCTGCCTGCCTCTGCCTCCCGAGTGCTGGGATTAAAGGCGTGTGCCACTACGCCCGGCTCTGGAATGTGATTTCCTTCTTCTTCTTCTTCTTCTTCTTCTTCTTCTTCTTCTTCTTCTTCTTCTTCTTCTTCTTCTTCTTTCTTTCTTCTTTTCTTCTTCTTCTTCTTCTTCTTCTTCTTCTTCTCGTCTCTTCTCTCTTTCTTCTTCTTCTTCTTCCTTCTTCTTCTTCTTCTCTTCCCTCCTCCCTCCCTCCTTCCTTTTCTTTCTTTCTTTCTATTTTTTTTAATATAGAGCTGGATATATATGGCCCCTAACCCACTATGGTTGATTATGTCGTGTGTGTGTGTGTGTGTGTGTGTGTGTGTGTGTGTGTGTGCGCGCGCGCGCGCGCGCGCGGCTCTCAATGTATGAGTGTAATGAGTGTGTGCCTATGTGCTTATTCATGGGACAACCTTGGGCATCAGAACACTCTCCTTTCCTACTGTGCGGTTTGTCTGGTCCTAGGGATCTGAGCCAGGGCCATCAATCTCTGCATCAAGTATTTTTACCCATGAGGTCATCTCCTTGGCCTGGCCATGTCTTTTTAAAAGGTGGCCACATGAAAACAGAGGCATACATGAAGAACACAGTATAGAATTAGGAGACACTGGACTAATGTGTCTGTGAGATCAGTAAATGTGAAAAATCAGTAATCAAGAGACCGCCTTCCCCCATGCCAGGTTGCAGAAGAACATGTCCTCCTGGCACCTTGGTTTCTGGCTCCTAGCCTGTAGGACTGTGGTGTGAAGCTACAGCTTGAGACATTTAGTTGTGTGAACTTTTATGAGCAATACAGCACTTTTTATTCCAACAAAATCACTTCCTTAGCATCTGACAAACAAGTGAAAAGAAGCTGTTGAGTTTGCCATTCTGCCATGCTAAATATATTACCTATAGACATCAAAAGCATCATATATTGGAACATATACAATCGCCATATCATCAACATAATAAAACCCACAATACTTTGAATAGGGGGTTGAGAGGACATCACCTGTAATGACGCTGTGGATTTTGCTGCCATCTGATAGTACCGACAGGTCACTTTCTCCAGCAGCTGTTTTTATAATCCCAGTATCAGAGAAGTTCTTGTAACAGTAGTAAATCCTGCTGCTGTCCCACAGGAGTACATCGGGCATTGCTGAGTAAAGAAACGCGAGGTCTAAGACTGTGCTCATGGGCAAGGTTAATTTGAAGTCCTGGAAGGACCACTTTCTCAGATCTTCATTATAGATCACGATGCTGATGGTCTTGTCGGTGACACACGGGGAGCACCAGTGGACCACCACACCAATCTCCAGAGGGTGCCGTGTGTACGCGGCAGTTTCTATCTCCACTGTGTCAGTGGTGTTTAGAGCAGTTATCAGTGTGGAGGTATTTAACACTTTCTGAAACCTAAACTGGGAATACCCGAGGTAAAGCTCGTTTTTTGTCCACGCTGCCACCATGCTTCTTCTTTTTCCAGCCTGGAAAAGAAAAGCAAATGGAAAAACCCTCAGTGGTTGAGAGTGGTCCAGCAGTTTCCGTCTTTCATTTTTACAACATTGGGAGGGTAGTTCTCCAGCCACACAGACCCTGGGTTCCACCCCAAGCACAAAAAGTAATAAGAAGAGAAGGAAATAATTAGCAACAGTAATAAGATAAAAGGGAATTACTTACCAAGTTGTCTTTTAGCATATTTCAGAGTAATACTTCAGGCATTGAAGTTTATTAAATAAAAATATTATCATATTCTATATCATGAAGAGGATTTTTTCCTGATAGTTCTAGCAGTAGAAATAATGAATATTATTTCCTTTAACACTTTAAATACACCAACCTTTTCTTGCTTATTTATTTATTCTTCTTTCTAGGCATGGTGCTGTACACCTGTAATCCCAGAAGTTAGGAGGTTGATGGAGGAAGATTTTGAGTTTGAGGTCAGCCTGAGCTACATAGTGAGACCTTGTCTCAAAAACAAACAAACATATAGACAAACAAACCCAAATATCCCATGAAACAACAGTAAAAAAATCTTTAATTTTTGTCATTTTACATCTGTATCTATGAGTTGCTAAGACACTAGGGTCACTTACAGTGCGTTATTGACATGACAGTGTGTTGTGAGATTTATAGCGTATTTCGAGTAAAATGATATTCTCCAAAGGGTTGGGTATAAACAGGATGACATAGTTATAAGGTCCTGCTGTCTTGTGATATAGTATATATTATTTAAAATTAAACCCCGATAGCTTAAAGATTATGATTATAAATCCAAGTACAGCTACCAAAAATTGTTTTTATTTTAAAAAGTCTGTATAGGAGACAACATAAAAATACTAAACACATTGCATGATCTATTTAAAATGAGGCAAGAATGTAGAAACAAAAGGCAAAAGGGCTGGTGGGATAGATAGGAAACGTTGCTTTTGGGAGGGATGGCTCAGTGGCAGAGCACTTGACTAGCATGCCTAGGTTCAATCCCGGGCAAATGGGGGAAGAAGGCTAAAGAGCGGTTTTTTACTCCCCACCCACCCCCAAATGGTTTAGTGCACATATGTATTTTCACAGGTGTCCAGGTAACAGGGAGACCAAACAAATACATTGGATCTCTCAGTACTGAGTTGTAGACCTTTGAGAGCTGCCCAATATAGGTTCTCGGATCCAAACTCTGGTCCTTATGATTAAGCGTCAAGTATTCTTAAACCACTGAGCCATCTTTCTAAGCTTCCAAATCTTAATTCGAGTCTCCCAAGTCTTAATCCAGAACAATAGTTAACATTACATTTAAATAGACTCTACTCAAAGGCAGGGATTATCACTATGGATAAAACAACAACAACACAAAAACTTAAGTCCAAAAGAAATACTCCTTAAATACAAAGACACAGGAAGGGTGATGGTTAAAGAGAAGAAAGACATAAGAAATATATAAGAGTTAGGGGCTGGGTATGCTTAGTATGTGTGAGATCTAACCCCAGCACTACAAAAGAAATTAAAAACCAAACAAAACAACCACGATGTCCATATATAAGATTAAAGTGAGATGCCACTTTACACCCACTAAGAGTTGAAATGTTGGAAGATTGACTATGTCAAAAGTTTGGTGTAAGGCAGACCCACTATGAAAAAAAAATCTGCTATAAATATTTTGTAATTACTACAGCTTCAAAAATCAATATTGATGTATAATAGAAGAAAAACACTACTATGGCATAGCTTCCCAGTCTTCATCTACTTTTCTAATGTGGAAATAGAAATGTTTGACTTGAGACTTCTCTTATTTCCTAATACAGAAAATGTGTCTTCCTAATTCCTATGACCAAAAAACTCTAACCAAGGCAACTTCAAGGGAGAAGGGTTTGGGTTTTTTTTGTTTGTTTGTTTTGTTTTGTTTTGTTTTTGGCTTAAAATTCCAAGTGATAGTCCACCATTATAGGGAGGTCAAAGTAGGAGCTTGCACCAGTGTCACATCCACCATCAAGAGCAGTGGCAGAAGGTATGCACACACACTTGTGTTTAGCCTTCTCTCTCCACTCAACATAGTCCAGAGCTTAAGCCTAGGAAATGATGCTACTTCCTTTAGGCTGGGCCTTCACAGTCGGCTACCAATAAAGATGGTCCCCAAGAGGCCAGCCTGATAAAGATAATGACTTGAGACATTCCTTTTCAGATCTCACATGTAAGTAACCCACACAGCTACTGTAAATCCAACTTCCTAAGTGGCTGAGATCCAGAGTGAAACACTTCTAAAAACATATTTCTTTTATTTTTGAGATTATAACTACATCATTTCCCCCTTCTTCCCCTCTTCTAAATCTTCCCATATCCCTTTCTTGCTCTGTTTCAAATTCATGACCTCTTTTTCCATTAATTGTTGTTTCATGATTTTATGTATATTCTCAAATATAATGCTCGATCTGCATTTTTTTTAGTATCCTAGACTTCAGAACATTTACGTTTTAGATTTGTTGATTGTATTATTTTGTGTTTATGAGTGCTTTGCATAAATGCATCTCTGTGCATCCATGTGCATGACTGGTGCCTAAGGAGGGCAGAAGAGGGTGTTGGGTCCCTTGAGACTGGAGCTACCACATGGGTGCTGGGAATAGAACTCAGGTCCTCTGCAAGAGCAGCCAGTGTTCTTAACTGCTGAGTCAACTCTCCAGCCCCTTCTCTTTCTAGAATGAAAAACTGAATATATTTGAATATATTAGGATCTCCTAGAAGGTCATTATTTTATGCAGGAAGTCTGTTCCAGACTCCATCCTTTGCTCAGGCCCAAGGCTTTGCCTCTGGTTTCGGAACTCTGACCACTGGAGGTGAGAGTCCTGAGGATGTAGCTAACAGGTTGGAATTTGCATCTTCCTCTGGCCAGTCCTTTACAACAGCATTTCCCCCCCCCCCCTCGCTCTCTCTCAGAATTTCTTTTACTGTGGCGACGTTTGGGTGCGAGGGTCGGGGGGGAGAGTGGTGATGTGCCTTGATTCTTGTGTGTGTGTGTGTGTGTGTGTGTGTGTGTTTTTAAGAAACAAAATCAGTCATGACACAGGCTGTGTGGAGGCTTATGTCCCGAAACTTCGGTGTAGTTGGTAAAGTTAGGCAGAGAACGTCAGAGAGAGAGAGTGGAATGGGCTGCCCCATGGTGGAAAGCAGCTTGGCGGCTTCTGTGTTGTGGAGTTATAAAAAGTACTTAAGAGGTGGGTGTGAGAGCATCCAGGCACTTGAGGACCTGAGCAGGGAAGGCTGTAAGGAAACCCTGTCCCATCTTTGCTACCACCAGCAGGTGTAAACCTGTCCCCAACTGTCTAGGAGTCAAAGCGACTGGGACTGTTGCTCAGCAGCCAACACTATCCTTCCTGGTCATAACATTCAACCTATGTGCTTGGTTTTTTGCTATAACATGTTTCCTTAGGAGCCTAACAATGTAGTTTAAAAACACTTAAGTTTTTGTGCAGTATTTTTAATGTTTTGTAATGAGAATGCTTTGGTGTCTAGTATCCATAGTATTATAATAATTTGATTAATTTTTGAAAGCACATGGGGTCTTTAGGAGAAAACATATGGGGGAGCTTTTATTCTCACAACAAGATTGCATTACTCTGCATGACAGCATACAAGATTGATTTTATTCTTTGTCATTGAAGATGCATCTTTACTGCTAAGAGACTTCAGAAAACCATATGAGCTTTGGACATGCTAAATCTTGTCTGATCTTGGAAGCGAAGTGGGGTTAGTACTTGGCTGGGATCAATAATAATCATGCAAAAATGTCGCTTAATACATCCCTGATATATTATATTCCTGAACAAACAGGATAGCAGTATAGCATGCACACTAAAAATAATCATCTTTCACTAACCTTATAAGTATAATAGGGTATACACCATCTTCTGCTTCTAATGCCAATAATTCCAGAGTCAGGAAGACCTTTACTTGAGTTCAGTTTTGTGAATTCTTCGCTAGTTCTTAGGTAAATAGTGCCCTGTGTTAGAAGCAAAATTCCTGACTGGAAGGAGAGCAGATGGGTCAGATTGCGCCTTTCGTTGTCACTCAGAGCACCTGGAGGGATTCTTACTCTGTTCCAGTTACGAAAAGAATCATTTGTTTGATAGGTCTCATCTTCAGTGACCAGAACAGCAAATGTAGGGAGGCAAGCTCTCCAGCTCACCGACAATGTGTGCCCAGCTGGCAGAGAGAGTGGTAAGTATCCAGGGTCCTCAGGAATAGTGATAATAGGAAAGGTCAGAAGGAAAGGGAGATCTGAGATGAAGCAATCTTGGAAAGCTACTTTGTTTCCTTTCATCACTTTGTGTATATCATCTGAGGTCATTGGCAGTCGAATGTTCCAGGTTCTAAGGAGAGAAAAATGAAAGAGAAGAAAAATGAGTGGCTACAGGCTAGGCGTGGTGGCGCACGCCTTTAATCCCAGCACTCGGGAGGTGGAGGCATGTGGATCTCTGTGAGTTCCAGGCCAGCCTGGTCTACAAAGTGAGTCCAGGACAGCCAAGGTTACACAGAGAAACCCTGTCTCGAAAAAAAAACAAAACAAAGAGTGGCTACAATGATCTCTCCTTTTTCGGATTTATTTCGTATAGTTTTTGCTTTTTTAAAAAAATTTAAGCTTTACCAACATAAGCTGCCATGGCTCCATTTTTCATTCTTCATTCTGACACAGAGACCCTACTATTGATTTTTGCTATTATTTCTTCGGCAGCGTGTCTCCTTAGCCACAAATAAACAGTTCCAAACCCCTCTTTCTTAAAATATAGTTTCATAAATCATCCATTGCTTTCTTGGGTGACAAATGAAGATACATCACTGTTATATTCCTTTCCTCTCTCTCTCTGAAGTTAACCATACTTACTAGCTACACCAATGAGTGCTTCTGTGGCTATCAACATATAAAGGAGATAATAACAATTATTATGCAATGGGTGTAGAGACATAGGAAACTTCATATACTGCTGAGGGAGAGCTGAGTGGGGCAGTGATTTTTTTTTTTTTTTAGAACTATATAGCTTAGGCATTCCTCAAAAATGAAATGTGGAAGTACTGTATGGCTTCAAAATATATACCAAGGAGAGACAAAACATGTTACCACTTGAAAATCTGTGCACAGATGCTCACAGCAGCGTTATCTATAACAGAGCCAAAGGAGAGAAGAACCGAGGCACTTATCAACTTCAACACAAGTAAGCAGCGTGTAGCAGTGGTGGCACTGGGTGGACAAGTGTGAAAGTAGGGGACACACTGAATTAGTTTGAACTATAGTTTAAAAGGGTGGGTGATGTGGCACGCGAATTTTTGTCCAGCAAAGCTTATTAAAAAACAGGAAAGGGACGTGTTATCTTAATCTTCCCACCCTTCTGCCATATCAGAGAAGGGCTTCAGTCTGGTTTTATAAGTCATCCCTCGTCCCAAGAGTTATAAAGTGGCAAGGATGAGTTCTGGCTTATGAATGTTTTGAAGATCTGTTGAATGGCAGTCCTTACTCTATCTGCTCACTGCAGTTTTCTGCATCTCTTAGAATCTGTTCTCTCAAGTCACAGTTTGAAGGCTCTTGTATACCACCACCCCTCCACCCACACTTAGAAGGCTCTCCGATCTGATCAGTTCGTTTTCAGGAACGCACTCCCTACTCCCCTCTCATGCAGGCAGAAGTCAGGCATTGCTATATGTTACACAGTAGCCTGTGTTCGCCTCTATCAGAGCATGTGTGTTCCCTTGCTGAAGACAGTAACTATATCCCTGAGTTACAAACATCCTTCCAGTGCCGAGGTTCTCAAGAGGTTAGGAAGGCCTGTCTGTGGTGACCTACGACCTTCTGTAGTTACCATGCTACCTGTTGGGCTTGAATTTGTAGATGGGAGGGTGGGTGCACTAGTGAGCACTGGTGGAGGCAGTTACCACTACAGCCATCACACCCTGGTAGCTCACTTTCCCGACTCAGCTGCTACCGAGGCTTTTAGATTGAGGGTTAGCTTTTTAACCAAATCATGAGACCATCATCCAAAAACTCTGACTGGTATTTTCTGAGTTGATCATCAGTTGGACTTATCACAGAAAACTTTTTTCTGTATCATAAAAGACTTCTTCCCTTGGAAACCACATGTTTTCAAATCTCTTTCAAAGCTTCTGATCTTCTAAATTAATGATGAACTTTAAAAAATTAAGTACCCCTCGTCAGTTAAGGGACTTGGGAAATAATTCAATCTCTTCGAAAGTGTGTGTACGTAAGGCTCCTGTCCCAGCGAGTTCAGCTGCATGGATAGTATTCTGGAATTCTGAAAAAAAAAAAAAATACAAGTTTCTCTTTTTATTATTTTCACAGCCAATGGTATTTGGAAGTACTTTTGTGTGTTTAATGCCATATGTATTAAATTTGTTCTTTTAGCTAAGATATTGTTTATTCCTTTATATCTAACATACTTTTGAGATTTGTTTTTGTTTCTTTTAACCATCTATCTGCCTCTGCATGAGAATTGCACGAGCTATAAAATGTCACAGAATAGGGGTATAGCTCAGTGGTAGAACACTTGTTCCAGGCTATAAACCAATACAAGCCATAATAAGGGACCCAACCCAGGGAAAACATTCTTGTACTGCCAGAATCCCATGTGAATGAAGACTGTGAAGATCCTGAAATGCAGAGACCTAAGCTTTACATTTTTATCTTGTATTGCAATGGGTAACAGATGTACGTTGCCATGATATACATGTGGAAGTCACAGGACAATTTGAAGGAGCCAGTTTTCTCCTTCCTCCACCTTGGTCCCAGAGATTGAATCCAGATCATTCAGCCTTGGCAGAAAAAACAAACAAACAAACAAAAAACAAACAAACAAAAACTTTATCTGCTGATCAACATTAGTGGCACTGTAATTTTAGAAAGTTCTGTCATCATTCAATGCACTGGGGTGGTCTTCCCATCTGAAGCACACCACTGGTGCCGGTGCTTCCTCAGCATTTTTTTCCCTCGGGCTCCACTGAAGGTCTCAAGAACTTGATCATGAATCCTTCTCTCTTCTCATGTACATTATTTTGGCCTCTGTGAGCACCTGTACATACCTGTCATAAACTTACATATATACATAAATAAGAAAAAGAAAAGAAATAGATGCTGTGGCCAGTGGAAAGAAAAGCATCCGTCACCAAAGCTAAAAGCTTTTGTGTACCAAAGGACACTATCAACAAGGTAAAACGACAATCTATGTTCAAAAGAAAATATTTGCAAGTCACATCTGGCATATGATACTAATATTCAGAAACTATAGAGAACTCCAAAAGCTCAAGAATTCAGAAGGAACATGATCACAAATGAACAAAGATTTGAAAAGGCATATTTCTCTTTGATTTCTATAATCAAGATTATATAAATGGCAAAGAGGGACATGAAGCGACAGTATCAGTGATCGTTACAGAAATACAAATCAAAACCACAGTCCAGTGATGCTGGGAATGTGGGGCACACCTTCAACAGCAAAGTCAGGTGGGTCTCGGAGTTCAAGGCCAGCCAGATCTACATAGTGAGATTGAACCTAAAAAACAAACAGGCAAATGGCACAGTGAGGACAGCTATTTAGAAAAAAAACTAAACAGCAATGGCATTGATTCCACAAAACCTAGAAAGTGTCACTGAGGCTATGGAAGAGTTGGAGCCTTTCTACAGTGTTAGTAGGAATACAGGGCAGTGGAAGTGTTATGGGAAACACTGCAGGTTTCTTAAAAAAAAAAAAAAAAAAAAAAAAAATTAAAGCAGAATTGCCAGTGTAGTTCACAATAGCCCCAAAGTAGGAACAAACCAACTATCATTGAAGGACAAACAAAATGTGGCATGTGGTACAATGAACTATATCTTAGCCTTGAAAAGGCAGAGAGAGAGAGAGAGAGAGAGAGAGAGAGAGAGAGAGAGAGAGAGAGAGAGAGGGAGAATATGCATGGAGATATTATGCCAAGTGAAGAAAGTCAGTTACAAAGAATAAGTCTTGTTCAAATCAAACTCCACTACAATGCATAATCTACAAGCGAGGAGGAAATCTGACACCAGAAGTGAAGTCTGCTGGGAACCTACTCTTAGATTTTTAGCCTTGGAAATTGTAGGGGGAAAAAAAAAAAAAAAAAAAAAAAAAAAAATATATATATATATATATATATATATATATAATATATATCTATATATTATATAATATATATATATATATGTTTTGTTTTTGTTTTAAAGCCTGTCAGTAGTCCAGGGCATTTTGTTATGATAGCCCAAGCAGACTGAAACAAAATATACATGAAAAATTAAATTAGTGAATAACAGACAGTAAGAGGCTGACTTCCTTTTGTTTTTGTTTTAAAAAATATTTATTTTATATGCATGAGTGTTGTGGCTGCATGTGTATCTTGCATTCCTGGTCCACACAGAGGCTTGAAGGAGGCATTGATCCTCAAGACTAAAGTACATTACAAGCCATATGGAGGTGTTGGGGAAATCCCAGACTCTCTAGAAGAGCATCCAGTACTCTTAACTGCCAAGCCATCTCTCTTGCTCAAGGCTGACTTCTTACTGTTCAATAGCAAATAGCAAGCTTACGGGGTCAAATTATTTTATCTGATAACAGATCTAAGTTGGAAAATATGAAATCAAGTTTAGTTTAACATACTGCAGATTTATAGTGAAATTTATACATATATGTGCACATTATGTGTATGGGTTAGCACATATGTTTGCTCTGCCAGCTGAGATGGGTCGCCACTACTGTCTTAGCGTTCTATTGCTATGAAGAGACACCATGACCATGAAGACCTTTATAAAAGAAAGCATTTAGTTGGGGCTTGCTGACAGTTTCAGAGGTTTAGTCTAGCATCATCATGGTAGGGAGGATGGGCACGTGTAGGCAGACATGGTCTTAGAGAAGTAGCTAGCTGAGAGTTCTACATCCAGATTTATAGGCAGTAGGAAGAGAAAGTGACATTAGGCCTGGCTTGGGCTTTTAAAATTTTCAGAGCCCACCCCCAAGTGACACACTTCCTCCAACAAAGTCATGCCAATTCCAACAAAACCACACCTCCCTCATACTTGGGGTGGGGGATAAAAGCCAGCAGGGCAAACTCTAAATTTCACATCTCCATGTCTTATGTCAAAGAGCTCTTCAGAACTCCAACTCCCTCCAGCTTTGTTGACTAGAGCACACTTCTCTCTCTTGGGCTGGTTCTGCTTCCTGTGTGTGTCAGGTGTCCTTGGTCCATAGCCCTGACGTCTCCAACGTCTTGGGATCTCCAACACATGTAGGCTTCACCTTCACAGCTTCATGCAAGGGACTCTCTAGGCCTCCGGATACACGTCTGTCCTCACCAGCCTTCCTTAGCTTTGGAGGGAAATTCTGAAACTCATTTCTTGTATCCTTGACTCTAAATCAAGAATCACGTGGCTGGGCTGGAGAGATGGCTCAGTGGTTAAGAACACTTATTGTTCTTCCAGAGGACCCGGACTCAATTCCCAGCACCCACATGGCAGCTCACAACTGTCTGTAACTGCAACTGACACCTTCACACAGACACACATGCAGACAAAACTCCAATGCACATAAAATAAAATAAATTAAAAAAAAAAAAAAAAAGAATCATGTGGCTGAAACTGCTAAGTTCTGCTCCTTGCCAGGGCTAGAATATTCACTTACATCTGTATCAGCTTTCTGTTGTTGACCGTTTCTTTCACTTCTTAAATTTTTTTAGCTTTTTTTTTTTTTTCTTCACAAGTTGGAAGCTTAGCTGGATGGGGTCTTGCCCTGAGGTGACTACTTCTTTATTATACTTTAGCACCAGACTTTTCTTTAAACTTTTTATCTCCTTGAGCACTGGACATAGCTCAGTTACACTTTCTGGCGCTGCTTTTTTTTTTTTTTTTTTTTTTTTTTTTCCCTGCCTAGTTTGCTCTTTTTTGTTAGTGGTCTGCATGGGAGTGACCGCTAATAACCCTATGAAGAAGTCTTGAAATCTCCTCTGCCAACATCATTAATTTAAAATTACTCAATTTAGCCTCATGCAGATTTTTCAGAAAAGGGAAATAAGCGTCTATACTCCTGACCAAAATATTACAAGGATGGTCTCTAATCTTACTAATATCCTCTTCTCCTCTGAAACTTCTTAAGCTGGCTGTCACACTCTGCATCGCTCTCAGCACCATTATCTTCTGCATGTCTACTAGTATGGCTTGTTAGACCCAGCTTAAAGCCTTCAAGGGCTTTCTTAGCCCAAATCCCCAAAGTCCACATTTTGCCAACAAGCAGCATGGTCATGCCTGCCACAGCACAACCCTACTCCTTGGTACCAACTTTTTTCATGGTCGCTGTTCTATTGCTGTGAAGAGACACCATGACCGTGATAACTCTTACAAAAGAAGGCATTTCATTGGGGGCTTACTTACAGTTTCAGACATTTAATCCATTATCATCACCTCAGGGAGCATGGCAGGGTGCAAAAGACATGATGCTGAAGAAATACCTGAGAGCTCTCCATCCAGATTCATAGGCAACAGGGAGAGAGAGAGACACTGGGCCCGGGTTGGGTTTTTGAAACCTCCAAGCCCACCTCCAGTGACACACTTCCTCCAACAAGGTCACACTTCTTAATCCTTCTCAAGTAGTGCCACGTCCTGATGACTAAGAATTCAAACATATGATCTTCTGGGAAACATTCTTATGCAAACAAGCACAGCCACCAAATATCAATGCACACCCTTACAAGCAGATCTTGATTCATAGTACAGTCTACAAGATAGGCTTGGAGCACTTTGGAGTGCAAGAGTATAGGGGGAAAAAAAAAAGCTAAAATCAGACCCAGCCAAACCAATGTTAGGAATATGTCAAAAGGGACACATACGCCTAATGAATGGGGCCCAGTGAATAGGCAGCATCATGCTATAACCCAAGACATGTAATAAGTACAAAAGTCTACACTGATAAAAACAAAGCATTGAGCAAGTAAGTGAGTCGGAGTAACGCATAAGTCTTCCACACACAAAAATAATTATGAAAAAAATATATTATGTAAACTTCTGCTTTAAGGAAATGGAAATGTGAACCTGAGAAATGGCTCAGTAACTAAAGAAACTTGCCACCAAACCTGAGGGCCTGAGCTGAATCCCTGAGACACATGCGGTAGAAGGAAAATTGTCCTCTGACCTCCACATGTGTGCTGTGACAAGCAATGCACGTATGTACCAGGCTGCACTGATGGGACAGACCCTTGGCATGGCCTGATGTCAACAGCTTCAGATCCTGTGGTATCTCTCCTTGAGGCGTCTAACTCCAGCCTCATTATGAGAAAAAAAAAATGTCTCAGAAAAATCACAATTTATTGACATTCTGCACAGTACCTGACCTGAAATCTTCAAAACTGTCAGGGTCACAAATAAAATAAAATAAAATAAAATAAAATAAAATAAAATAAAATAAAATAAAAATCTAGAAACTGTTATAACCAAGGAGTGCCTAAGAGGAAACTGGGCAACTAAACATAAAGTACTACCCCAGTGGTATTTGGGAACAGAAAGAGGGAGTATTGGGGAAAACAGAGGAAAGACCAATATAGATTTCAGCTAGTAACAATGTATCAATAGTTCATAAATTGTGACCAATATGTAAGTATAAGGTAATGATGGAAGGAACTATCTTTGCCATAATTGTGTAAATGTGAAATCATTTTAAAATAAAAACTTTATTTAACAAATAAGTGGAAGGCAAGAAAATATGAGCCTTGTACCCTAGGACTCTTCCAAAAGCATCCTATGAAGAGCCTGCATCTCAAGCGCAGATAAATAGTTGGCTATTTTAATATTTCTATTTTACTAGCTAGCCATAAGGAAGCAAAAATATTTATTCCACACTAGTTTTCTATTTTAATAACGATGCTATGCTTGATGAGAACACAAACGCGAACACATTTTTAAATAGTAGGAAGCTGTCAACGTGAATGAGGAGGTCTGCGTTCAACAACCAAATAAAATGTCTACCAATGAATGGGCTTAGATATGACTGGAAAGAGTTAATGACCGGTGACCTGGGGTGAGTCAAAATGCAGCTCTGAAGGCTGCTGTTGTGGCCTATGCCTGGTAACCTGAGTTCAACCACTGGAATCCGAATAAAGGTGGGAGGAGAGAGAGAGAAGACCAACCCCACAAAGCCGTCTCTGGCCTCTGTACACAATGCCCTGGTTTGCCTCCACCCCCAACACATCTTGCTTGCATATGCACACACTCCCACCCCACCGAGTTCCTGACTCAATATGATAGTGACAGGCTCATGAGAGTAACAGCCTACACTCATTTTCCTCAGTATGCTCTAGCTGTGGATAGAAGAAAGGGCTGACATATTTGCCGCTATGATTATAGGTTAAACTCAGTCCTCGGAAAAAGACAGGCGGCCTGTGTGATCTGATGTCTAATGTTATCTGTACTCACCAGTGAAGGTCCCTTTGCAGTTCTACTCAACTCTTCCGGGCTGGCATATTCTGGGTCATACACCCATACAGTGAGAGTCTATAAAAGGCAATATGAGAGGCACAGATTGGGCTCAGCGGGTTATTAGAGAGAGAGAGAGAGAGAGAGAGAGAGAGAGAGAGAGAGAGAGAGAGAGAGAGAGAGAGAGAGAAAACCAAATTAGGAGGGGGTGGAGTAGGGTGAAGGGCGACTCTTGGAGTAGTTACAGGGAGGAATAAGGTTGAGTATGAACAGAATAGATTGTACTGATATATACAATTGTTAAAGAATTAAAGATGCATGAATTAAAATGTATTTGCATTTCCTTATATTTTACCCTAATTTCATTTTGTTGTGGCAAAACCACTCAAACTGTTCTTAAATATTTCAAAAGTTTTCATTATTGGGGCTGGGACAACGAGTCAGTGGTTAAGAGCACACTGGCTGTTGAGAGAGACTTGGGTTCAATTCCCAGCACCTACATGGTGGCTCACAACTATCTCTAACTCCAGTTCTGAGGGATCAAATGCCCTCTCCCACCTCTACAGGCACCAGGCATGCAAGTAGAACACAGACATCCATGTAGGCCTAATATGCATTTGCACAAAATTAAAATAAAAATGAAAAATTTTTTTTCATTATTTTCTATTTTAAAACATCAAAAGCAGTGTTTGTAGTTTTTAACAACTGGAATAATACAGAGGTCTGTGAAGGGTTAAAAAAAATCGTTCCTATCTTGAAGGAACTGATAACAATATTCTGTATTAATGATCATACATCTTTCTTTATATCTATAAACAGACATGTCAACCTTCCTACACACTTCCACACTTTTTTTTTTTTATAACAGAAAATCACCCTCTGCACATCACTTGTGACTTATCCTTAGCACTTGATATATATGGCAGTCCAATAGAAACAGTCACCATTGATTTTCTTTTTCTTTTCAAGACAGGCTGTCTGGTTATTTCTTCTTGAATAACTTATTTACACAGCCAAAAGCAAATTATATTTAAAATAGAAAAACAACAACAACAAAACACCTCTTGTTCCCATATTACCCGGTTCCCGTAAAGCCCAAAGGTGACCACTTAGTCATCGTCTCTATTTCTGTAAATTCTGAAAACCTTTATATAGAATCAGTAAAGATAACATCTTCCCTACTTTTAATACAAACATATGCTTTGTAAAGTTCCCTGCGAACATGCCTACAGGCCAATAGTCTAGGCAGTTCTTCAATGTATGCTTTCCTGTCAAATGACTGTAGGCTGGGTCATTGGGACACTTGGGCATGTGGCAATAACCCCATTCACCGTCCCCCAACCTCCCCCTCCACACACTGTGCCTTCTTGAGGGCTCCATGTTGTAATTTTCCCAGCTCCTGCACAGCAGCGACAGGGACAGGCCTTTCCCCAGCAGTGCGTGAGAGCCTTTCCCTTGGCACACCCCACACTCAGTGCTGTTCAGTTAGATGGAAATGGTATTTTGATGTAGTTTGACTCAGTGTTTGTCTTGTGAGAAAATATTTGGGCCTCTCCCCGTGTTCAAGGCCCACTTTCGTTTTCCTTGCACATTTTCTTCTGGGTTGTTATTAAGATGGGGATCTTAATAAGATATTCTTGTCTTTCTATAATCTACCTGGAAGTCTACATTATTTAGTTAGAACTACTTTGTAATCTTCATTTTGCTTTCTTTTATGACCCATGTACACATGTACTTAAAATCTCCATCATATGGGGACTGGAGAGATGGCTCAGTGGCTAAGAGCACTGGCTGCTTTTCCAGAGAGGCCAGGTTTGATTCGCCCACATGGTGTGATTCATGACTATCTGTAACTCTACTTCCAGGAGATAGGGTGCTTTTTTTTTTTTTTTTTTTTTTTTTTTGGCCTGCACAGGCATTGCATGCAGACAAAGCATGGAAAATTTCCCTAAGGTGGAGGCTAATGCCTATAGTCACAGTATTCTAGAAGTAGAGGCAGAGAGGATTGCAAGTTCAAGGTCAGCTTGCATTGCCTAGTGAGAGAGGAAAACAAAACAAAGCAACACAAAACAAATTGAACCCTAAGATTTTCTAAGTAACTGTTACTAATTTCAAAGTTAAATGCCTAGCAGAATGCACGGTCCATCATCCCAATTCTTTGGCCTTTGTTGAGAGATACAGCCTGCTGAATGCTCTGTATGTTTGAAATCAATATACAGCATGAGATATTAACTACAGTATTATCAGTAGTTATATTAAATTTATTCATTGCATTTAAATATTTGCTGATTCCCAGGGATTATTTTAGCTGCGTCCGAGCTAGCCACTGAGGCAGTCTGACCTTTGAGAACTTCTCTTAGCCTCACTGCTGCTTTGTTGTCATGGCTGAGTTGCAGGCTTGTTTGCCTTTGTTACGGTTCTGAAATGTGGGGATGAAATCTTTCTTTTTGGAAAATCTTAGTGAAAACTTCCTAAGTACTGTGATGGTGCTTGGTAGCCTTTATTTTGATCATAGTCTAGGTGATTCTGACAGATTCCTGAGCTGGTTAATGCCACTATACCATAGCATATGATTGTCTTATGTCTTCTAGACATTTATTTTACATTTTTACTTATTATTGTGTGTGTGTGTGTGTGTGTATGTGTATGTATGATTTATGTAGTTAGTGGTTGTATGTGTCGTGGTGTATATGTGGGGTAAGAGGACAACTGTGTGGAATTGCTTCTCCCCTTTCACACTTACGTGGGTTCTGGGCCTGGGACGCAGGTCACCAGCCATGCACAGCAAGTGCCCCACCTGCTGGACATTCTTCTTGTTGCTTTTTTATTTTTTATTCCAAATTTTTGCATCTTTAAGAAATATGTCAATAATTTTTGGAGCTGTGTCAAGGTTTAGATTTTAGAATTACGCTGAATTTATCAATTCAATAAGCAGCTTTGTATAATGGGTTTGTTTTTTTTTTGTATAATGTTTTAAAAACAAGCTGTAATGACCCAATAACGAGGGTAGAGACTTGTCCTGCTTGCTGCTATGTGGTCAGCACAAAGATGAAGAGATGACTGGCATTAGGTATTCACAATCTGCTGGGACACCATGCGTGCCATCAGCCCTTTAAAGGCCAGCAAGAACTCACGAGACCATCTGTTGCTGGCATCTTTCAAAATATTAACACATTTTCTTCCCAATATCTTTAGTAGAATTTGGGCTTGTCAAAGCTTTTGTGGTCAACTTGGTCACTACATAACACTAGGAAAATCTTGCTTGTTTTGTTTTGTTTTGTTTTTTGTTTTTTGTTTTCTGAGACAGGGTTTCTCTTTGTAGCCCTGGCTGTTCTGGAACTTGCTCTGTAGACCAGACTGGCCTAGAACTCAGAGATCCGCCTGCTTTTGCCTCCCCCTGCCCCCAGTGCTAGGATTAAAGCCATGGCACATCACACCTGGCTTGGAAAATATATACTTAAAAAGCTTTATTGGAAACTTTCACAGATTATATACTTTGCGTAACTGTAATTATGTCTCCTTTTTTTTTTTTTTTTTGTATAGCGTCTTAGACAGGGTTTTGCCATGTTGCCCAAAACTGATTGTACTATACTCTTGATAACATTTGAGATTATCAGCTGATTGAAATCATGGTGTAGCTGGGTATGGTGGTACATGCTTTTAATCCCAGCACTTAGGAGGCAGAGGCAAGCGGATCTCTGTCAGTTCCAGGTTGGCCTGGTCTACAAAGTTGAGTCTAGGACAGCCAAGGCTACAAAGAGAAACCTTGTCTCAAAAAACAAACAAACAAACAAACAAAAACAAAATAAATAAATAAATAAATCGCGGTGTAGCTGAAGATAACCTTGAACTCTTAGAGTGGTGACATTACAGGCTTGGACCAGCTGCCACACCCAGTCTACATGCTGCTGGGAGAGACCCTGGGGCTTCCTGATTGCTAGGAAAGTGCTCTACTGAACAAGCTACATCTCCAGCCTTTAAAACTTAATTTCATGTTTGTTTGTTTTGTTTTGTTTTTGTTTTTTGGAGACAGGGTTTCTCTGTGTAGCCTTGGCTGCCCTGGATTCCCTTTGTAGACCAGCTGGCCTCGAACTCACAGAGATTTTTTTTTTTAAATACAAAATCTTACTTTGTAGCTCAGGCTGGCTTCAAAATTTTGATTCTCAGGCACCATCTTCCTGATTGTTCAGATTTTAAACTATGCCTGGCTCTTATAAGGCTTTCATATTATGTGGGTCAGATTTATCAATGTGTACCATGTGGTAAAACTAAGACCATTCATGGTAACTTATAAAGCCACTATAAGTTTGTTGCCTGTAATATATTTTATATGACCACCTTCCCCTCCCTCCACAAAATATCTGCTAATAGCTTCAAAGTCTCTTTAGTGTTTCAACAGAAAACACTTGAATAAGCATCTCTGCTCCAGCTACTTAGTGGAAGGATATTGTGGGAAAATCTACCCTTGGATAGGTATGCGATTGAACCTCCCTAACTAGGCTTCCTGGCAACCCAAGGGGGTCTTCAAAACATACTTTGAGTACCATCACACTATAGAGCAAAGTACTTTGGGAAACTCCTGGGAACATAAGTGATAAAGGGAAAACATGGGGTAGTGACATTCAGTAGATACACAAAACTGACAAAAGTTACCTGGGATAAATTGTGATAAATGTTTCTGTTGGGAGAAAAAGGAAATACATTTTAACAAACATAATATGACGCATTAATAGGAGTGCTATATTTTTAACACACGTGTTTCTTCTTTTTTTAAAAAAATACATTAAAAAGATTTATTTATTTATTATGTTTCCAGTATTCTTTCTGCAGGCCAGAGGAGGGTACCAGATCTCATTATAGATGGTTGTAAGCTACCATGTGGTTGCTGGGAATTGAACTCAGGACTTATGGAAGAGCAGCCAGTGCTCTTAACCTCTGAGCCATCTCTGCAGTGCCCAAAATCCATTTCTTATTCATTTACTTTTTATTAGTTTAAGTCTAGGAAGGGTACAGCACCTCATGGACTCTGTCTGATGGCCTTTGTAGGAAGGTTGCTTCAGAGTTTGGCATAAACCATGCCGCTGTTTCTCTGGCCCATTTCCTTTCCTCTGATTACTCTGCTTTTGTTTGGCTTAACTCCAGGATTCACGGTGCTGTTTTTGATTTGTTTACATGAACACATCTCTTACCCAAGTAGAATTCAGTTTTATCTCAGGCATAAAAACCTTCAGTAAAGAAGAGTCCTGTGCTTTCTTTGGTTTCAGAGACCTCACTCCTACACAGACATACAGTCTTCTACAGTCTTCCAGACATACTTACCCTTTAGAGGTCCTGTCTCCAGCGGGCCTCCACAGGTGCCAAGATGGCAAAAAGAGAAGCATATATGTTTCTAAACCTTTGGGTATTCTCTTTACATTTTGTTACATAAAGAATTCGATGTTAAATGTAAAACAAAATTATATATATACTTATATTTACCAAAGGAGCTATCACTCATTTGTCCTCATGAAAAGCTATGGTGTTGGAATCTTTTTTAAAAATATTTTAAAATATTTATTTATTATTATGTATACAGAGCTCTGACTGCATATACACCTGCAGGCCAGAAGAGGGCATCAGATCACATTATAGATGGTTGTGAGCCACCATGTGGTTGCTGGGAATTGAACTCATGACCTCTGAAAGAGCAGTCTTAACTGCTGAGCCATCTCTCCAGCCCGGTGTTGGAATCTTAAATGCACATTACTGAGTAAAAGAAGCCAGTCTGAAATGTTACATACTCTATAATTCCAACTATATGTCATTCTAGAAAATGAAAAACTAAAGGAAGAGGTAAATTAAAAAAAAAAAAAAAGATTTCTAGGGCCCAGGTAGGACAAAAGAATGAAAATGTGGGATGCAGATGTTTTATGATGGTGAAAATATTGTGTGTGATACCAGGATGATGGTGACTCACCATTATGCATTTGTCTATGCTCATAGAAAATGCAATACCAAGAGTGACTGATAATGTAAACTCTAGACTTCTGGTGCTAAAGCACTGATTTTTGCTTATCAATTAAAATAAATATGCCACTCTGGGGAGCCATATTGATAATGGGGGTGTCCATGAATAACAGTAGAAGGCAGGTAACCCACCCAATAGGGACGTCTTCCTATGCTCCTCTCAGTTTTACTGTGAATTTCAAATTACTCTAAAAGAATTAAGTCTTAATACAATCTGAAATTGCATTCCACATGGCAGCAACATCCACTAAGAATTGTAATTTTATAACTGGGCATAGTAGCACATACCTTTAATTCAGCATGTAAGAGGCAGAGGCAGGTGAATCTGAGTTTGTAGCCAGCCTGGTCTACATAGTGAGTTCCAGGACAACCAAGGCTACACAGTGAAAGATCATATTATGAAATAAAAAGTAATTTTTAAATCTAACTATTTACTATAGGAACAAAATGTAATGTAAGTAGGAAAAATTAATAAAATATTCACATGCCTTAATTTAAAAATTAACAAAATTTTATTGACATACAAAATGACCAAAAGAAATAGAATTTTATATATTAGTGTTGAGTGGAAATATTCCTTAAATCAATTAAAATATTAAGATACAATAAATTACAATATGAATCCTGGGGCACAAGCATAGCTGAGTGATAGAGTATTTGTCTACTGAATATAAACCCTTGGCTCAATCCCCAGTATCACAGAAATAAAATAAATAAAAATAGAATTCCAACCAGGAATTTTGTAGAATTTTACAAACAATACCAAAGATTTATAGCGAGAAAAACAAGAGTGTTTGAATGTAGCTAGCACTGGCCTGTAATCCCACTCAGGAGGGAAGGCAGGAGAATCGTGAGTTCAAAGCTACCCTGTATCGAGACCTTGTCTCTGAGCACCCAGGGCTGTGGGGTGGAGCTCAATGACAGACTGTCAATCAAAGGGACAAACAACAATAAAAGAAAACCAGAAGTTTCCCAGTAAAGAATGAGGGCTAGCACCAGAGAGGAGTGTGCACTTTACAGTCACACTTACCAGATTTTCAAAATAAGAATGCAAATTCACAGAGACAAATGCTTCATGGTATCTCTCATGTGTAGATCTTAGCTTGTAATGTGTGTGTGTGTGTGTGTGTTGTATGTGACAGTGTGTGGTGTGTGTCTGTATACAGCCTATAATACTAGAAAGAAGATCAAGAGAGGGTTCCAAAATTGTACGGGGTGGGGAGGAGCAGCAAAAGGAACCATGTGTCATGAAAGTAAAGAGGAGCTTTGAGGAGGCCATCAGATTGGCAAGTGATTGGTTTTTAAGTGGGTTTTAAAGGTACTCGGATTAGAGTAGCTCAGAATCTGCCCAGCATAGTGCTTACAGCTTGAAAATCACCCACAGTCCCTGTGTCATTCATTAGGGAAGTAGACAGTTAATGAATACTGTTACCATAATTTACTGCATCATTTAATATAGAAAGAGTAATTCTCATTCTACAAATGAAGTGGCCTGGGTTTCTTCACTTCTGACAGCTTCCTAGCTTCTGGCTAGTGGCTTGAGTTCTGAGTAGCAAAGCACCACAGGATATGCTGTACGGCAGCAGTTCTCAGCCTGTGGGCCACGGCCCCTTCAGGGGGGCGCATGTGGGCCACGGCCCCTTCAGGGGGGCGCATGTGGGCCACGGCCCCTTCAGGGGGGCGCATGTGGGCCACGGCCCCTTCAGGGGGGCGCATGTGGGCCACGGCCCCTTCAGGGGGGCGCATGTGGGCCACGGCCCCTTCAGGGGGGCGCATGTGGGTCACGGCCCCTTCAGGGGGGCGCATGTGGGCCACGGCCCCTTCAGGGGGGCGCATGTGGGTCACAGCCCCTTCAGGGGGCGCGTATCAAATATCTACACTGTGATTCATGGCCGTAGTAAAATTGCAGGTATAAAGTGGCAACAAAAAATAACGGTGTGGTTGGGGGGGTCACCGCCACATGAAGAACTGTACTGAAGGGTCACGGCATGAGGAGGGCTGAGAACTGCGGCTTTAGAATTTGTATGGTCTCATCTATAGCTGCAAACAAACGCCATGTAGTATCAAAGTGAGGAACCAAAGGTTCTTGTTTAAGTGCAGATGGATTTGAAAACAAACAAACAAACAAACAAATTCTTTAGAGGAGGAGGTAATTCACAGAAAACCAAACAAAGATTCAGTTTTCTAAAGAACGAAAAAACTAAAGTGAAATTGTTACAATCATATAGCTGTTGTTTCAGCTAGGGTCAGCGCTGTGATGGCATATTATAACCAAAAGCGAAGCAGGGAGCAAAGAGTTCATTTCACTCACAGTTCCATATAATGGTTCATCAGTGATAGATGTCAAAACAAAAACTCAAATCACACATGGCAGGAACCTGGAGGCAGGAGCTGGTGTAGAGGCCATGGAGGGGTACTAGTTACTGGCTTGCTCCCCATGACTTGCTCAGGCTACTCTTATGGAACTCAGGACCACCAGCCCAGGGATGGCCCTCCGCCATTACTAATTAAGAAAATGTTCTACAGTCAGGTCTTACAGAGGCATTTTTTCTCAGCTGAGGTTCCCTCCTTTCGGACAATTCTAGCCTGTGTCAAGTTGACATAAAACTAGCAGCACAGTTGGTAAGGTCTAAAAGAAAAGCAAGGGTTTGTCCATTGTGAAGAATTCTACGTAGTCTATGTGGACTTTGTGCTAGCTACTTCCTGGATTACCACTTCTGTTTTGGCTGTGTGGGGAGACATAGCTGGTTCAGGGCTGCCTGGAGGCTCATCTTGCTTAGTCCCAGCTCTTGGGGCTCAGTGTGCATAAGTGAGAATGGTAATCCATTAAGCTAAGGGTTTCTTAGAAGATAACTTGTTTTGCTATAATGAAAAACTACCAAGTAGGTGACTTCAACATTAATTTCTCATTGCTCCTGGGGCTGGGAAGTGTGCTATCTGTGTGATGTCAGCTTCACTGCCTGGAGTAGGCCACTTCCTTGCTCACAGATGATAGTGGTTTCAGTATGAATAGAGTTGGGAGTTTTTGTCATAAAGGCACTAATCCTATCGATAACATTTCCAAAAGCCCCACAGCAACCACCACAATATAAACTTGGGCAAGGACACAAGCACTCAGTTCACCGAGATAGATTTTCCTCTCTGGTAGCTCCCAACTTATTTTCTTTAAAAGAAGCAGAAAGTAGCCAATTTGGTCACAGTGGCAGGTTTTATTTCCCAACCCAGCTCTACCACGAGTTTAACTTGCAAATTTGCCCTTGTTAGTTGCTCAATGTTTTCAGAGCCCAGGGAAGGGAGGCTAGTGATTTAAAACAAGGACAGAAGCCTGACAGTCTCATGAATATCAGAGACTCAAACCACACTTCCTAGTGAGACTCTGGGGAGGCTTGGTGTTAAGGGGCCATGCAAAGAAGATAATGAAGCCAGTGGCAATAACCGTGCTTTACCACAAATGTGAGTGTTTCAGTTGCTTCTGCCCAGGGCACATGCCAATCATTATTATGGAAGAGGGTGGAAGGTTTTCCTTTGAGAAAATAGATGTAAAGTAGATAAAAAGAAAAGGGTACATCCCAATCATCCCTAGAATACATACTGTCTTCATCACAGTGCTAAAGCGTGCTCCGGCTTGCTTTACACACAATTTTAAAAAGCATTGTTGCTTAACTTCCTTTTAGTTATAGTTATCTGTTCTTGTGTTAAGTAGTGACTGAAGAGTTGTGCAAGACAGCGACTTTGAAAACAGATGAGTTCTGTGGTCTGAAAAGTAAGTCAGAGGCCACACCTAGTGCTGTCTTCTAGCCCCTTGGCATTTTGGTTCTAATATTCAACCCACCCAAACAAACACGTCCTTATCCATTAAATAGAGATAATGATTCCTACAAACCTATGTTCATTATGAAAACTGAGAAAAAGGATGTGTAGGAAAATGAAGCTGGGCATTGTTGGACTCTTTGTGGTCATAAGCCTTCTTTGCAGAAGTAGAGGCAAGAGGGTCATTATAGGATGGAGGCTATCCTGGTCTAAGTTCATGCTAGCCAGAGGTATACAGAGAGAACTTGTATGAAAACAGATAGTCAGATATGTAAATGTACTAACTGCTCAGATTGTAGTTGTTGATATTTTTATGACTTCTAATGCAATACTACTTTGGCAATTCATTTGAGGATACCTTGGTTGGTGAATAAAGGTTTGTATGCAAATCATGATGTGGTTAATGCATGTGATTGATTTTTTTTTTTAAAGTGAGAACTAAACACGCTAAAAGCCTTAATTACTTTTGTCTTGTGTCTTACTTACATATATGTGAAATACCACATGAAGCAAATGTTAGAGTCATGCACAAACAGATAGCGTTCATCTTCTGGGCCCTAAAAGAAAAGGCAAAAGAAATAAAGATGTTAAATTTGAAATAGATAAAAATATGGACACATTTATTAAAAATATTTATTTATTATTATATATACAGTGCTCTGTCTGCCTGCATGTACACCTGCATGCCAGAAGAAGACTTTAGATCACATTATAGATGGTTGTGAGCCACCATGTGGTTGCTGGGAACTGAAGTCAGGACCTCTGGAAGAGCAATCAGTGCTCTTAACCTCTGAGCCATCTCTCGAGCCCAAAAATATGGACATATTTTACATATAAGCCTAAAAGTCACAGAGGACTGTTTCTTACCTAAGAGTACAGGAAATAGATTCGAGAGTAGAATTGATAACAAATATATTCAAAGCGTTTAACGTGTCTGCTTCTCTATTTACTAGACTACCTGGCAAGTCTGGCAACTTGCTGTCCTCACTGTGTCTATTATATTTTTTCTCCCTCATGGGCACACAGTTTTATTACTCTTCTGGCTGGGTGGTTCTCAGCTGCCTAGGGGACAGAGCGTGCTCGGCAATGTGTGGAAATGCTTTCAGTGGTTATGACTGCTTTTGCAAATCCACAGATTCAAGGTCCCTCTCCTTCATTTGTAGTCACATATATTTTCTGGAGTTAAAGAGAAGGAAGTGGAATTAAAAAAATAAATAAACCTTCAATTTGCCTTTGGTCCTGGGTGTCGCTGTTGCAAGCTGTGACATGAGACCTATTCATCTGAGATCCCCCTTACCACTCAGACTCCAGCATACTAATGGGTGAGGAGGCTAATTGTCTGGGCGCAGCACTAGCCAAATGGGGCAGCACTTGCTAAGCACAGACAAGGCCTTGGGCTCAATCCCTAGCACCATAAGTGAATGGATGAACAAATAAACAAGGAAACTGAAGTAAAAATCATATATCATTTCACAATTCATACTCTGGCATGAAAAGACTGACAGTAACTTTGAAATGGCTTTTACTTATTATTTATGACTAAAACCATTTAAAGCAATTTTGTGTCAGGAAGGCCAAATGAGAATGCAACAGTGATTATTTTTCCAAGATTCAACAAAAACACCAGTAAAATCACCTTACTGTGGTTTGGACGTCTGGGCTTATTTTGTGAATTCCAGGCTCAGAGCACAGTACTTTCGTCATGGGTTGTCTATTGTTGAGATAGAACAAAGAAGAGGAAGTAATTACGAGTGTATATGAGGCTGATTAAAAATCCACCCATAACTTTTAAGCTTAAATAATTTAATTGCGTGCCAGAATGAGAAAACAAATTTAAAAACCTTCTAATATAACTCTCTTAGTCACCGTCCTATTGCTGTAAAGAGACACTATGACCAAGATAGCTGTTATACAAGGAGCAATTAATTGAGAGTTCGCCTACAGATTCAAAGGTTTAGTCTATTATCATCATGGTGGGAAGCAGACAGGCATGGCAGTGGAGCAGTAGTTGATCCACAGGCAGCATGCAGAGAGACACTGGGCCAGGCATGGGCTTTTGAAACTTGAAATCCCACCCCAAGTAACACACCTCCTCCAGCAAGGCCACACCTCCTCCAGCAAGGCCACACCTCCTCCTCCAAGGCCACACCTCCTCCAAGGCCACATCTCCTCCAAGGCCACACCTCCAAATCCTTCCTATTCAAACCCCAGAGTACATTTAACTTCTGTTTTCAAAGCAATTTAGCCTTTCTTTTCACATATGTTTAGTGGAAGGACATTTACATGAAGTCAGAGCTTTGAAGTCTGAGCAACCACATTATGTGAATAAATGTCATTTTACATTGTAGGAACAAATGTATGTATGTATATACATATACATACACACATATATATACACATATATGGCAACAAACAAACAAACAAACAACAACAACAACAAAAAGCTTACTTTGGGTTTTCAACTGAACAAACTTTCGGCGCATTCCACTTTGAAAATGATTGTCCTTCATACTCTAGATCAATCTAAGAAATGAGATAAAAATTTATATTAAAACAACAACAAAACACTGTCTATCTCAGTATTCAGTTGTGGGTTCAATTATCTGGTTTGTATTACTTAAAAAACTAAAATTCAGATCCTTTGATATTATGCAAAGAAGAATGTCAAAGGCAAGACTGTGACACACCAGTAGTTGGTACACTTGAGGCTGGAGAGATGGCTCTTCCTGCAGAGGACAGGGGTTTAGTTCCCAGCACCACCATCAGACTCATAAGTGCCTGTAACTCTAATCCATGGGCTCCTACTTCCTCTTCTGCCCTCCAGGAGGGCGCACACACACACACACACACACACACAGAAAGACACAGATACATAGACACATAGACACACACACACACACACACACGGTTGTGGATATTAAATTTGATGAAAAGATTGATTCTTCCCTTAGAACCAAATTGCTTTAGTTCTGAGATCCCATCATTGATACATCACCTTATATCAACTATCATGACTGTATGGGTTACCTTTTTCCCTATTTCTAAATACACACACACACACACACACACACACACACACACACAGAGAGAGAGAGAGAGAGAGAGCGAGAGAGCGAGAGAGAGAGAGAGAGAGAGAGAGAGAGAGAGAGAGAGCACTAGGAGTACAACCCAGTGTCTCTGGGTGGAATATATACCACCAGCCAAATAGAATAATATATATATATATATCTTCCTAAAATTAACCAATATAAAACATATACATTCTTTTTACTCTCACATAGATCATTTACCAAAATTGACCACACTTATAAAGAAAATCTTAATGATCCTCAATGAATTATTATAATATATACTTGTCTTCATTAGGGTTTCTATTGTTGCAATGAAACGCCATGACAAAAAAGCAAGTCAGGGAAGCAAGGATTTATTCAACGTACTCTTCCATGTTGCTGTTGGTCACCAAAGGAAGTCAGGAGAAACTCAAACACAGGGCAGAAATCTGGACTTGAGAGCTGATGCAGATGCTACGGAGGCATGCTGCTTACTGGTGTGATCCTCATGCTTGCTCAGCCTGCCTTCTTATAGGACCCGGGACCACCATTCCAGGGATGGCACCACCTGCCAGGGACTGGGCCTTCCCTCGTTGATCACCAATTGAGAAAATGGCTTACAGCTGGATCTCATGGGGGCATTTCCTCAACTGAGACTCCTTCCTCTCTGATGACCTTAGCTTATGACAAGTAGACATACTTGAAATAATAGTACATTACTATTTCTTTCAATATTAGCAAAATAAAATTAGAAGTTCCCTTATAAATCTCTGTTGTGATAGCTAATCTTGGTTATCAACTTGATTCCATCTACTATCAACCAAAACGTAAGCAACTAGGCACACATGTCAGGGATTTGCTAGATTGGCTCATTTGAGGTGCAAACACTCATCTTAAATCTGGGCCTCACATCCTGGTGGCAGCCCATATAAAAGGACATGGAAGAAGGAAGCTCTTGCTCTTTGCCTGCTTGCTTTCACTCTTGCTGGTAAGTTCATCTCTTCTGCTGCTGAGGCGTTCCTTTGCTGGCGTTAGAACCTACTTCTTCAGGACTCCAATGTAGAGGGAAACCTCAAGCGCTCTACGACTTCTCTGGGTCTCCGCTGCCAGAGTATGACCTCTGAGACGTCCAATCTCACGGACTGAACAACTTCCAGATTTTTGGTCTTCTCACCAGGAGGAAGCCGTTGTTGGACTACCTGAATCACAACCAGTAAGTCAGTCTACTAAATCTAATGAACCCTTTAGAAAACTCTGACTATTATACTCCTGTTGTGGTTTGAAAGTGAGTTACCCCGCCCCTCCCCCCACCCCGGTTGGCTCATGTGTTTGAACACTTGGGTCTCACCTGGTCGTGCCATTTGGGAAGGCCTTACTGGGGGAACTGGGTCATTAAATGTGTCCCTTGAGTTATTAGACTGGGCCTCACTTCCAGACTGCAGTGTGGTGAGAATTTTGGTTTCTTTAAAAACACAGAAATATGATGTGGCTGTGTTTTTGTCTTTATCCCAGGTGTGGGGATACTGGGCTGGTTCAGCTGGTCCACAGCAGCTGGCTATGACTCAGTCTCCTGTTCTAGGAAGGGTGTGATTCTGCCAGGACCAGATAGTTTATGTTTGGCATTCTGGGGAACTCTTCAGAGGGTATAAAAATGCCAGAGCCCTGAGAGAAGCGTGGGCGGCTGCTGCTGCTGCCCTGCTGCTGAAGTTTGCTGTGGTTTGTCAAGTGATCACGTGGAAAGAGACAAGTAGAAGTTGGAGATGGCCTGACGAAGATCAAACTTGCCCCCAAGGCGCTCAACGCCCCTAACCAGCAGGAAGTAGTCTAACAAGACTGATGCCCTCTATCTTTCTTTCTCTCCTACCAAGTGCTGCAGGGTTGGAAGGGACTGGGATGGAAAAAGGTGGTAGGAAAAAGAAACCAATGAAGTAGCTGAAAGTCCAGTTATGCTGTTGATGCCACCAGCCAACCTCTCACTGTCCCATGCCTTCCCCACCACAATGGAATGGATCTCCTTCAAGTGTAGGCCGTAAAACAACCCCGGCTTTAGGTTCCTTCTTGCGGGGGTGTTTTGTCCCAGCTATAGGAAAAGTTACCAAATGCAACTAGGTAGGAACAGTGATGCAAGCTTTTATATCAATTTGCATTGAAAAACAAAACAAAACAAAAAACCCAAAAAAACAGAACTTCTAGGGTAGAACCAAAAAAAAAAAAAAAAAAAAAGGATACAAACCCACAGGACAACAAGGGACCTCACTGGGCAGATTGGGATGAACCACCCCTGTGTCCCAGACACCTGTGGGGGCAGCAGGAGGAATGTATGAATTCCAAAATCAGCCAGCGTGAGGCCTCACAGGAATGCTGGGAAGAGAAGTGCAATTGAGGAGGAAGAGAAACACAGGCTGAGGAAGGGGAAATCATTGACAGGAGGGCTGGCACGGAAGGCACTCTGGGTTTGGTGTACTTTATAAATCGAGCGCAGCCAGAGAGTTATTTTTAACTACCCTTCCAAACTTAATGATAGGGAAAGATAATTTCATGTGATTTTTTTTTTTTTTTTTTTTTTTTTTTTTTTTTGCTGTTATTGCTATTTGTTTTTTAAAAACCGGGCCATCAAGGTGGCTCAGCTGGTAAAGGCGCCTGTCCATAAGTGTTACAACCTGCGTTTGACCCCCACAACCCACATAAGGCCGTTCTCTGACTTTCCAGGAGTGCTGTGGTGTGTATCTCCAGCCCCCTCCCCATATTATAATAACAAATAAAATTACAAAACAAACAAACAAAAACCCCAAACTTTCAAAGAGAAAAAAAGCATCACTGTCAAATCCCACAGTTGTCAGAAAAAGGGGGGGGGGAGGACGAGAAGGGCGATGATGTCTGTGGAAGGTTGCGCTCAAGATGTGCCCGGAACGCAGGGAGTCACAAGTGGTCAAAAGGGCCCGGGGGGATTGTCGACTGTTCAACCCTAAATGGGACACCTCAATTCCCCAAGGCTCTGGGAGCATTGTGGAAGGGGGGAGAGGAAGAAGGCGAGAGCCGGAGGAGGGAGAGGTGTCCTGTGAGTGCTCTCTCTGGACATGAATGACCCAGCATGATCTGCAGACATCCCACCAGGTAGCACTCAGTGGACTCAGTGGAGTTTGTTTGTTTTTGTTTTGTTTTAATCATGGGCACGATGAAGGTGGTAGGGGAACCCTGTTAGGGGAGTAGGAACAGGAAGTAATGGGAGGAATTGGTAGATGTTATCAGCGTATGTATGGGGTTGTCAAAGAGAAGGAAGAGAGAAAAAAGGAAGTGATGCTAAATTAACAAAACAAAGATGCAGCTCAGTGCTGTAGCACCCGAGGCCCTGGGTTCAATCCACAGCAAAGCGGGAGTGGCATGGGCTGCTGAGGGCACCACTGGTATGAGCCTGACTGCGTCGGTGGTGGTTAAAAAGCCCGTCACGGGGTGGTGTTACAGTGTTTTATGTAATTGTGAACATTTTGCTGCCACATAGGCAAAGCAAAACGTGGAAAAGGAGAGCCAGCTTGTGGTAACAAGCTTGGAGAGCAGGTACTACGCTGTCTTGTAAGAGAACTGCAGAAGGGAGCCTAGTAGTGACGGAGCAGTTTCCATTACATAACCGTGGTCGGGCTTCTGTGTGACACAGCACATGCCATGAGCCTTCCTGGAGCTACGCATACAAATAAGTGCACGAGGAAAGAAATCTGAATACACTCAATGTTGTGCCAATGTTATTATTCTCTGGGTTTGAGTTTATAATTAATTATACAAGACGCTATTAAAATTAACCTTATTTGTGAGCAACAATTAAGGCCTTAAGTTGAGGAGTAGATTCAATAATCTACTTTTTGTCCTGTCATCCCTACATCTCTCTATACTCCCCCCTCCCTTTTTTTTTTACAACCCCAATCTTTATACTTTTTTTTTTTTTTTTTTTTTTTTTGGTATTTTGAGACAAGGTTTGCCTGTGTAGCCTTGGCTGTCCTGGACTTGCTTTGTAAACCAGGCTGGCCTCGAACTCACAGCCAGCCACCTGCCTCTGCCTCCCGAGTGCTGGGATTAAAGGCATGCACTACCACGCCCGGTTTATACCTTTTAATGACAATATATATCGATAGCCCGAGAAAGCAACCAAAAACCTACCCAACACCCCTTAAGGGAAATGGATGAGGAGAGGTCCGGTATTGTGGCCCAACTGGTAGATTCCTTGGCCTAGCATGTATGCCCTTGGTTTGATCCCCATCACCCCATAAACCAGCAGAGCATGTTGGGATTCAGACCCTGGACAAGTGACTGAGGTGCCTATTTAACCTACCAAAGTGGACCTAGCCTCTAGGTGCTCCCAGCATCCCTCAGTCCCAACCTGGATTTTCCAGCCCCCAGAGGCTCTTCACTATATAGTCCAGACATTTTGTTTCTCCTCCCCCACCCTCCTCCCCACCCCACCCCCATCTCTCACTCCACTTCACCTTTCTATCTACCTGTCTGCACTGCGACTTCCCTGATCTCCTGTGAGGTTAGTGTTGCCCCAGTAAGCATGCCTTTATAAACTTTAGTTTGGCTTGAATGGGCTCACTTTGTAGGTGCAGAACACTTATCAGTGAATTTCCAGGTCCGTGCATTTCCCTGAAAACTGCATAGTCCCCTTTTTCTTTACAGTGGAATACAATTCCACTGTGTACATGTGACATTTCACTATCTGCTCTTCTGTTAATGGATGACCTTGAGACGGGATGACCTTGAGTTGGGCTGTATGAAATGCGCCCCATAATCCAGACATTTGGATACTTGACCCCTTTTTGGTAGCTGTTTGGGGGAAGACTTAGTAGGCGTGATCTTGCTTGAGGAACTATGTTTCTGGGGAACAAATTTTGAGGTTTCAAAAGACTGTCGTTTTGAGTTCCCTCTTTCCTGCTTGTGGTTCAAGATGAGAGCTCTCAGTTCTTCCAGCTGTCGTGCCTGGTGCTTGCTGTCACGAGGTGTCACCGTGCTGGTGATGGGGACCGTAAGCCCCCAGTAAACGCTTCCGTCTGTAAGTTGCCTTGGTCATGGTGTTTTATCACAGCAACAGGCTGATTTCATTTCCTTGCCACTGTGACTACTCCAGCAATTAACACCAAGTGTCTCTGTGGTAGAGGTCATCAAGAAGACAGGATGAGATGGGCAAAGGGTATGAGCCACAGGTGAACTCTGCTGTTCCTCAGAGACCTGAAAACAATGGTGATGATGCTGATATTTTTCAAAAATTATTTTGGGGGTGTTGCTGTTTTTTGAGACACAGTTTCTCTTTGTAGCCCTGGCTGTCCTGGACCTCACTCTGTAGACCAGGCTGGCCTGGAAATCACAGAGATCCACCTACCTTTGCCTCCTAAGTGCCAGGATTACAGGTGTGTGCCACTCCCACAATAAATTCATTTTTTTAAAATAGTAATAGCTTTGTTAAAAAATACAAAATCTAATAATATCCATTTTTTGGCAAAGATCTAGACTGAGAGTACATACATTTTAATTGCCATTTTGCAAACTGTCTTGTACAGAGTCTATAGTCCATCATCTCCACTTTTAGCTACATAGAGAGAAAAAAAGAAACAGAATAGAAACAACAAAATCCTCCACAAACAAGCAAACACCCTGCAGAGATCCATGAAGAATTAGAGAAGAGCACTCATCACCAAGTTGTTTGTGGTAGTAGGAAGCCATCTGTCCTTCACTAGGAGGACGGTAAATACATTTGAATTAATAAATTACCACTGCAATAGATAGCATTAAGAGAAATGAACTGTGGGGGCTGGAGAGATGGCTCAGCCATTAAGAGCCCTTGCTGATCTTGCAGAGGACCCGGGTTTGCCCCCCCGCCCCCGCACCCTCATGATGGCTCACAAATAACTGCCTGAAACTCTAGCTTCCAGGGGCTCCAAAGTTCTCTTCTGGCCGCTAAGGCTACTTACTGTACACAGGTGGTACCCATACATACATGCAGGTTAAGTACTGATATATATATATATACCCACCCAGACTATATATATATGCTTTTAAAGAGAGAAATGAACTAGATATTTTATTTTGTTTTTTCAAGACAGGGTTTCTCTGTGTAGTCTTGGCTGTCCTGGACTTGCTTTGTAGACCAGGCTGGCCTTGAACTCATAGCAATCCACCTGCCTCTGCCTCCCCGAGCACTGGGATTATAAGCATGTGCCACTGCACTTGGCTGGTATTAAATATTTTTCAAATAATACATAGACTGAGGTTTATACCTGAGAGGATCCTATGTTTACAGTTCTGGTTTACATCTGCTGTACAACTGTTGAATAACAGCTATTTTCTTTCGCAGTGGTTAACCAATATAGTAACACACACACACACACACACACACACACACACACACACACACACACCGCCCTTTAGTGACTATCAAATCACAAAACCACATAAAATAGCACTGCCTAATTTTTTTCTACATTGTAGGGAGCAGAGGAAGCCCCGAGTAGATCAAGCCCTAAGTTGAGTGTGTATTGTGGACATGGGCACAGGAAAATGTCAAAGCCTTTCCCTATATGAGTCAGGCTCAAAGCTGCCAAAGCCTTCTTACTCTGGCCCAAGTGAGTATTCACAGACAACTGCTCATTGTGTGCAAACCTTAGCAGCTGCAGCTTCCTCCTCTCAGTTCCCAGTCTGAGGCTGCTCACCTAGGGGGACCCTTCCGTGTTGTGCATAGTAAACTAGTTGAGGTCCAGGTTGTTGCATTCGTGGGTACAGCTCCATTAGAGTGCACAGCCCACCTGACACCCAGCTTCACCATACGTGTCTCTTCATCACCTCACCGTGTCAAGTCAGGGTTCCAGATCCACTACGCACATATTTAAGGGCTTGTTGAAGTTATTTTTATGAAACAGTGTTTGTTTCTCTTAGCTTATTTCTTACCCTGGCTATCACACAAATAATTGAGACTCTTTTGCATTTGTTTAAAAATAAGCTTCACGACACAATCTGGGCAGTTTAAGTCTGTTCTTGACCCTCTATGCTATCCTGTCTTCCTCCCAGCAAACATCCCAGTGGTACTTGCACTTTGTAGCTTTCCTCGCCTCCAGCTACTTCCTCCTGATCTTCCTTCATCAAGGCTGGAAAGCCATTCTAGTTTTTTGTTTTTGTTTTTAGCAGATATAGTCTTGCTACAAAGTGGTGTTGCATGGTCTGGCCCCTTTTCTTCTGTTCATATCTTACTATTATTCTTAGTTACAAGCCTTACTAATTTCTAAAGTTTGTTTCCGAATTTCATAGTTTTCATTTTGCTTTGTCTCTGATACCCTAGCATTTTCCTCAGCCCAACCTATAAATTTTTGCAATCAGCCTAAACTAGTATCCAACATGACCATGAGTTTGTCTCAGAGAGGGCACCAACAGTGGAGTGATAATGAGAAGAAAGGGGAGATACAGATAAAACAGTTATAAAACAGAGTATGACTAACTCTTTGAAGGTTCAAAAATACCAATCTTTTTAAAAATTTCAATACTTACATAAGTCCTGGTACTGAAAATGGTGTAGTCTGAGCTATTGATATAATATCTGGGGAAGAAAAGGCAGGGTGTGAATATTAACAGCAATTTCTCCTTTATATGTGAGAGATTCTATACACGGTCAGGCTGTCACCAGGCTTCCAAGCACTCTACCCTCCCTGGAAAATGAGCCTAGAGCTAAAAGTAAGGTAATGACCCCTGCCCATCAGTCTGGCTTGTTGGGGCTTGCTCAGATCACGGAGCATTGAAATAACGTGAGAAGTAAGTTCTCCTCCTTATTCTGGAAATCACTATGTAGCCCAGGATAGCCTCAAATTCATAGTGAACCAATTACTTTACTCCCCTGAGTGCTGGGATTTCAGGCACCCACCGCCACACTCAGCTGGAAGTGAGTACTTGTTACATGTATTTTGTAGAACAAACTAGATTAGGTTTGACTCCTTCACTTAATGAACTTAGTTACAATCTAGAAAAGCAAAGGTGCAAGTTTCAAAAAAAACCAGTAGTTTTCATCTAAGAATAAGAGAAATAAAACTTCTAAGTCCTTGGGTCATTACTATTTTTGTACTATTCATTATCCAGGGTACCTTAAGTTCAACAGAACACGCCCATCTCCGGAGGCATCATGCAGTAGGCTATAACATAAGCCTCTGTGTACATGTAATTAATTAAGCTTTGTCAAGTAGTCACCAAGGACAGACAAAATTCATTTTCATAATATACTTGACCCAAAATGTAATCACTGTGTAAATAATGATCAGTAAAGTACCTTACATCCTTTTTACTAATTCCTTGAAATCTGATATGCACATTACACTTAAAATTCATCTGGACTTGAAGTGAATTTCAAGCACTTACAAATCCCTTCATTCCACATGCTCCACATCTACCCTGCACACTTAGCTGCCGCTGGGATGAGTCCACCCCAAAGACTTTAAGTCAGAAATGTTTTGTTCCTGTAGGGGAGTTGCCATTATGTAATTCTTTTATCAGAGTTACACAAGCTTCGACAATGCTCTGAATTCTTATTTCATCTGATATTCGCCATCAGCAGAAATTTGCACCTTTTACATGGACATATATACAGATCAAAAAAGAAAATGCGTGCTTTTATATAGCACTATAAATTAAGACGAAACAGATTTTTCACTGTTTTTGGGTTTTTTTTTACCCCTCCCCAGCAAATGTGAACCATCTCTCACTTCTTATGGATTTAATATAAGATTTTTTTCATTATATTTGGGAATGTCAGGAGAGAAGAAAAATACAAGCGGCGGTTTTGGCATTTTTAACTGACAAAGTTAGGGTATGCAATGTAATTTGTGAGTGCACCGGAGGCTCGATGCTGCCGCCGCCTTCCCTGGCAGTTTGTTGGTTACTTGCTGCTTCCTCAGTTTCGCCTCATCCGGGGGCTGACATCAGGGAATTGAAGCAAGGGAGGCTATAAAAGTTGCATATGACTTATTGATCTAGGTGGCTGTAGAATGACAATGCCTTTTCCTCCTTCCTCCTTTCTCTGTGTAGCGTTGGCTGTCCTAGATTCACTTTAGGCATCAGGCTGGCCTCAAACTCACAAAGATCTGCCTGCCTCTGCCTCCTGAGTGCCGGGATTACAGGTGTGCACCATCACACCTGGCAACATACAAATATCAAAGAGGGTTAAAAACTCATGACTGCTTTAAGAGATGGAGAAAATGACAGCTTTCACATGAGCTCATAATTTAAGTGCCTTTAGTGCAAGATCTAGTGCCTATCTAGTGATAGCACACCTATCTTAAAAAAAAAAAATTATTATTTATACAGTATTCAGCCTGCATGTGAGCTAGCAGGCCAGAAGAGGGCACCAGATCCCATTATACATGGTTTTGAGCCACCATGTGGTTGCTGGGAATTGAACTCAGAACCTTTGAAAGAATAAATAACCAATGCTCTTAACCTCTGAGCCATCTCTACACCCCAGCACACTTGTCTTACGCTCAGTGCAGACAACTGTTCAAGGGGAAACACAAGTCGCCATTCCACCAGAAAAACTCAAGTAAAAGAAAAATGCAACTTGGAGCTCCTAGAAAATTCAATAAAAAAAGATAAAAGTAATAGGGTTGGGAAGAGGGCTGGTGGCAGAGCTCAGCAGCTGAGCACACGTGGCCCCGAGTCCAATCCCGAACATAGACTAAAAGAGAGGGCTTTATTGTGTTTTATTGTCAACGTGATAGAATCAAGAATCACCTAGGAGACAAACTTCTGTGGTGTGTGTGTGTTTCTAGATTAGGTTCATTCAGGTAGTAAGCCCTACCCTAAATATGGGTGGAACAGTTTTATGGAGGGGCTAGGGGACATCCTTACTAAATAATAAAAAAGTAAAGTGAGGTGAACCCTCGCATTCATCTGCCTCTGCTTCCTGGACACCATGTGACCAGTGGCTGCGAGCTCCTCCTCCCTCGACCCGTTAAACCCTCAGACTGTGAGGAAATCAATTCTTATTCCTTTAAGTTGCTTTCCTTAGGCTCTACGTCCTCAGCAGCAAGGAGAGCAATGAATACAGAGGAGCAGAGAAAACACAGAATATATAAATGGGTACAAGATGCTCATTTAAAAGGAAATGTTAATATTCCTAAAGATGTTATTTTTTGAATCACTGCAATTCCAATAAAAATCCCAAAAGAATTTTTTTATGTATTATACTTAATAACCTATTTTTGAATGTATGTGAACGTGTAGAGGTCCCAGGGTGACTAAGGCTTCCGCCCACGGAATGGAGGATTCCATGTAACAGTGAGCTGGTGCAGCACCCGGCACTAACCAGAGAACACGTCAGCCCGGAAACAGACCCAGGTCCATGGTGAAGACTGGTGTGGGACAGAGATTATATACGTCCAATTAACTGAGAAAAGTAGGAACTATTTAATAAGTAATGCAGTTTAAAAACTGTATCTAGGGACTGGAGAGATAGCTCTGGGGTCAAGAGCACTGATGGCTCTGCTGGATGACCGGATGAGATTCTCAGCACCCACACGGCAGCTCACAAGTGTCTGTAACTCCACTTCCAAAGGGATTGAGCACTCCCTTTTGGTCTCCTTGGGCACCGCACACATATGATGCACAGATGTACATGCAGGTAAAACGCCCATATTCATAACAGTATAGAAATCTCAAAAAAGGTTTTAAAAACAGATGTAGACTACATGGGTGCGGGGGGGGGGCATAGCGGGGGCGGGAGGGGGCGGGGCGGGGACGTGAATCCCCAGTGTTTCCCCACCGGAATTAAGAACTCACCAAAAGACAAAAATTATAGCAACTGGAACATCTTAATCAGGTTTATTTGCAATTCCAGAATTAGGCAACGCTTCGTTTTGTAAAATAGCACACATGATCAGATAAGCTGAGTAGAGCGGCTTGGCGTCATAGAAACGTGGGTTGGGGAGGAACTAAGGATAAATGTGGATTGGTTATTTGAAAGCTCCAAATCGGGAAAAGGGTTACAGATGGAACACAGTGGACCAGTCAGAAAAAGGGATACACATGGGATACAGCAGGCGGACAATACAGGTCTCTTCTGGATACTTTCTCTAAGGACAAAAAACGGAGGGAAGGTTCTTAAGGTACTGACTGAAACTTATTTGTTTGGGAATTTGACTCCCTCCCTCCCTCTCTCCCTCCCCTCCCTTTCTCTCTCTCTCTCTCTCTCTCTCTCTCTCTCTCTCTCTCTCTCTCTCTCTCTCTCTCTCTGTCACTGTCTCTGTCTCTTCTTGTCTCTCTGTCTCTCTCTTGATTCTTTTACTCAGTAACAGCTTGGATTTGGTCTGGTAAGATGGGGCATTATCAGGAGCACCTCTGTTTTGGTTCGCTCTGTTTGGCCCAGTGCAAGAGCTCACTCCAAAACAAAAGCGTTCTATGACTTTTATTTAACAAACATGGTAAAAAAACAAAATGGTAAGTGGAAGAAAGAACTCGGAGCAGGAAAGAATTTTGTCTCATAAGACATCTGCCAAAATAGCTAACAATGAAGAAACAGTTTAAAATTCATTTTGTTAAATTTTGAGAAATTTATCATTTATCTTTTTTTCCCCTGTGCCTTTTGAACCTCGGGCCTCATGTGTGTCTAGCATTAAGCTATACCTCTAGGCCCTAAATTTTATCCTTTAAAAGAATATTAGGTGCATGCCTGTAATCCAGCACTCAGGGAGGCAGAGGCAGGCAGATCTCTCTGAGTTTGAGGCAAGCCTGGTCTACAAAATGGACAGCCAAGGCTACACAGAGAAACTCTGTCTCGAAAGAGCAATCAACACCACCACCACCACCACCAACAACAACAAAGAATATTAGGGCTGGGTAGATCACTCAGCTAATAGAGTCTGCACATTAGAGGTCACTGATAGCCAGCCTACCCAACTTGGTAAGTCCCAGGCCAGTGAAAAAGCCTGTCTCAAAATAAAAGTAGATAATGGCTGGGCATGGTGGCACTTGTTTTTAATTCTAGAACTTTGGAGGCAGAGGCAGATGGATCTCTGTGAGGTTGAGACCAGTCTGATCTGCATAGCAATTTCCACCCCATCCAGGGTTACACAGTGAGATCCTGTCTATAAATAGTCAATTAGCCAAATGAAATAAAGGTGAGTAATGCCTAAGGCACAGCAGCACAAAGTGTCCATTCTCCAAATCAATACTTTGTATGGAAATTATATTTCCTTAGTTTATATTTATATAGTATTTCTAATTTACCCAGGACACACACACACACACACACACACACACACACACACACACACACACACACACACATACACATGGGGGGGTGTTGGAGAGACAGAGGAAGAGAGAGGAGAAGAGGAAAAGAAGGGGGAGAGGGGAGGGGCAGAAAAAAGGGGAAGAGGAGAGAGAGGGAGAAGGGGAGAGGGAAAGAGAGATTGAGGAGGAGGGAAGGAGACACAGAGAGGGAGGGGTGGGGAAGGGAGAGGGAGGGAGAGAGAATATTATTAAAAGATACAACTCCAGCGGGGCGTGGTGGTGCACACCTTTAATCCCAGCACTTGGGAGGCAGAGGCAGGTGGATCGCTGTGAGTTCGAGGCCAGCCTGGTCTACAAAGTGAGTCCAGGATTGCCAAGGCTACACAGAGAAACCCTGTCTCGAAAAACAAAAACAAAAACAAAAAAAGATTCAACTCGATACTCTGTGATAGCTCTGAGAGAAAAATAACATTTTCCCACTAACATGGAGCTGGACTTTAGCATTCCTTTAATCGGGGACATAGGTAGACCAGGGATGAGTAACTGTAATTGTTCCTTTCAGCAAACCCACTTTTATCATCATATAAACCACAGCCAGAGGGCTTTTCTCTAGCAGGACCGCCTGCCTCTGCCTCCCAAGTGCTGAGATTAAAGGCATGCGCCACCACGCCCGGCCCTATGATACAGGTTTTATTGCTAGGAAACATAATATATCTGCTGCCTGGTCCTTTAGACATCATTGGTGACTTCTCTTGTGTTTAAGACAAAACAAGCAGACAACAATTCAACAGTGCTCACTAGCCATCCTTAATGCTCTCCACTATCATTGATGATCTATTGTTTGTATATACTGAGCGCTCTAAATAGAAGACTGTATTCGACCCACAAAACAGGCTATCTTCACTGCGAAAGAAAAGATTTACGAAGTTATGAGAGCACAGTGCTGTTGCATTTTCTCACTGATATGCCCCAATGGTAACTCTTTTTAATATTTAATTTTTAAAAATTAAAGATAGTTTTTTTTTTTTTTTTTTTTTTTTTTTAACATGGATTGCATTTTGCGGGTCCTATTTCTTACACCACATGCATGCAATGTCCGTGGAGGACAGAAGAGGGAGCCAAATCCTCTGGCGCTGGAATTACTGACCAATGTAATGAGGCAGTGGGCTGGAAATGGGAGCCTGGTCCTCGGGAAGAGCAGCCAATGCTCCTAACCACTGAGCAGTCTCTCCTGCTCCTATATTAGATTTTTAATTAAGACAATTTTTTTTTACACAAAGTCTAACTATAAGCCCAAGTTTGTTTTGCCCTCAGTCCTGGGACTTACATACTGGCCTATGGCTACTCCTTGCATGACATAATCCCTTAAGGAGAGAACCCCCTTCCTCATTGTAAAGAAAACTTTGCAACTATTTTATTATTTTTCTTTTCCACCCCTCCCCCTCCCCTGCCCCCACACAGGATTTCTCTGTGTAGCTCTGGCTTTCTTGGAATTCTCTGTAGACCAGGTTGGTCTTGAACTCAAAGACCCTCCTGTCTCTTAAAGATGTATGCCACCACCACATGTAATGTTTCTGGTTTAAGATGCATTTTAGCCCATGTTGAAACCTAAAATATTTTGATATCCCTTTCAAGGTAGTGATGACAGAATACAAAGAGACAACAAAGCAGTCAAACCTGCATTAAGGAATCTCTCCGGACTTCATAACATCTTCATTATCTAAATCAATACTTTATATGGAAATGAATTTCATTACGTTTATACAGTATTTTAGGGGGAAAAATCACTCTGTTTCAACTCCTTAATATAAGTCAGAAGTAAAATGCCCCTCCCTAGTCATCTCTGGTTCTACTTTGGGAAAAATGGGCTTTTAATACCCAGGAGAAATAAAAAGGGGGGATGGGAGGTGGGGGTATATGCTCAAAGTACATCATATACTTTAATATAAGTAGCCTATGTACATATGTGTCTCTATCATCTGTCTATCTGTCTCTCTATACTTTTAAAAAAATGATCTAAGGCAGTAACATGAGGGTACCACTGCCTTCTGCAAAACCCGGGCGTTGCCGAGGGCTGACAGCAACTCATCTCTAAGGACTCCCAGGAGGAGCGCAGGCCATCTGCTGAGGATCAGGGGACCAGGTGGGAAACTTGAAGCCCAGAAGCCCAGGATGCATCTTTCTACCTCCACACCGCAGAGACGCAGCAGCTCAGCCACAACAGCAGCGTCGCCACCTCCCGGGCCGACATGGCGCCAACTCCACCTCGGAGCAACCGCCTCTGCAGCGCCTCTGGGACTAGCACGCTCCCAGGGTCCGGTTGGCTGGTGCACGCGCAAGGCTGAAGGGAGTTAATGCGCGTGCGTATTGGGAGTCGTCCCGGGGTACCGAAAGTTAGCCACTGGGAGACTAACAATTTTCAGTCCAAAAACTCCACCTTGAAAAATCCAGGTTGGCTCAATAAAAGACAAACTATAAATGATTTTATTATTGCTTTGGTTTGTTCCCTGCTGGCCTTCAAACTCTTTGTAGCCCGGATGGCCGCCTTGCACTCAGGAACTGAAGCAGAAACCATGCTGCCTGCTGGCTTGTTCCCCCATGGCTTGCTCAGCTTCCTTCCTTCCTTCCTTCCTTCCTTCCTTCCCTTTGTGTTTTTTTGTTTTGTTTTGTTTTTTTCTTTTTCTTTTTTGTTTTTGTTTTCGAGACAGGGTTTCTCTGTGTAGCCTTGGCTGTCCTGGACTCGCTTTGTAGACCAGGCTGGCCTCGAACTCACAGCGATCCACCTACCTCTCTGTCTCCCAAGAGCTGGGATTAAAGGCGTGCGCCATCATGCCCGGCCCAGCTTATACGGCTCAGGACCACCTGCCCAAAGATGGCACCGACAGTGAGCTGGGCCCTCTCTCATCAATTATCAGTCAAGGAAACGCGTCGTGGACTTGCACACAGGTCACCTGACGGAGGCGATTCCTCAGCTTGAGAGTCCTCTTCCCAGGTGACTTTAGTTTGTGTCAAGTTGACAAAAGCTAACCGGGGCAGTATGTATGAAACTGTATGAAACAAAAGCTAACCGGGGCAGTACGTAATTAATATTACATCTAATTTTAAAAACAGGACAAAAAATTTTTTATGTTTTCAAGGCGCGGAGGGGTGAGGGATGAACAGAAACGAATAGTCATGGGTGTTCCTGCAGTTAAAAACTGAACACATATGATGGCACTCTTGCTTTCAAAGGGGTTGTAATAAAATTGAAGCAAATTCAGCTATCATATAGCATTATAGTATACTTATTAAGAGCAGCAATTGAATCTTTATTCTTTCTATTGTCACTATAAGCAGGAAACACAAACAATGTTGCTAGCAATGCAAGTATACCTCTGCTGATTTAATTCACAGCTAAAGTTTAGGGAAAGTGTGGGCTGGTGTATTATTTTTTATCCACTGAATTCTATCGTTGAAGAGACTGTTTTGAAAGGTGTTAACCCCAAAGATGGGAGGAGAAAGACCACCAACAATCATCATTGCCAAATTAATTAAAGCAAGCTTTCTTTATTCATGTGTTTGGGCAGCCTTCCCCTAAGTCAAGATTTGAGAGGTCAGTATTAGACATGAGGAAGACAAGGTTTTTATAAAGCTCGAAAGGGGGCGTTTTCTAAATGGGGGGTTTGGCAGGAAAAACAAACAGCGTCACAGAGGAAAAACATAAGCATAATAAGTTAGTCTTAATGGTTTCCTGAAACAAAGACGTGGTTGCAAAGTGGGCATAACAAGCAGTCGTAACAAAGTAGTCAAAAATACCTTTTGAAGCAAAGTTAGGGTTTAAAGACATGGTTGCGGTTTCCTGGAACTGGTGGTACAAAACCATTATTAGTTCTGTCGTTAAGGTTATAGGTGGGGCCTAGCCAATCTTTGAGAAACAGAAGTTTAATCATAAACAGGCAAGAGCCTAGTTTGTCTTTACCACGGTCTTTAAGCCTACACTGGAGGGAGGCTGGCTCATCACAGGCACATTGTGCAGACTTGCAGGTAGAGGAAGGAGCGCTAGTAGATATAAAAGACTGGCCAAAGGGATCCTGACTCTGTCACAAACAGGATTTAAGGCACAGCCCATTAGCCATTTAACCATCTCATTTGTAGCGCTCAGAAACAGAAGTACCAGCAGCTCTGGTTGAAGTTGAGATTCCTGGGTGACAACTGAAAGGTGAGTGAGTGAGAAGTGAAGACAGACAAGAAAGGCCATGAACAGCTTCAGACAGTATGACGCCTGTACTTGGGTGGAAAACCTGCAATGGAGCTCCTGTGAGGGTCAGAGTCTGCCATTGGCTTACAAGCTGAGGTTGGTACAGGGCAGAGAGGGAGTGGGAGGGGCTGGCAGGGGACTGTTGAAAGGTCTCCTTTCAGACCAACCTTTGCTAGGACTACCAAATGAGTAATCAAAAGTGTTGGGTGATTAAGAAATATCCCATCTGGCCAGTCATCATCGGGCCCCTAGGGGGTATTTGGCAAGAATCTAGGAAAACTAACGACCTCAGTTTCTAATGCTAACTGCTGCGGTTTCAAGGATATTGACACCATTTAACGAAAATGGAGGAACTGCTAAAATAGACTCCAAGGGACAGGAATCAGAACCAGGAGAACAGAAGTGGGACATCATTTTTCATGTCCTCACTAATGATCTCGTCTCACCATGTCACCTGTGCCCAGCAGTCTTAGTATGAAGTAGGGTCTCAAAGTTTAAAGATGACACGGTGGACAGGAAGAGTAAGCACCACTTATTCTGGTCATATCTGAAAAAAACACTGCTCAGCTTAGAATCTATACAGAGACCACCTAGTTAGTATGTGACCAGAAGAACTAGCAAGTGCTAAGCCAGGCTTTCTGGACCCTCAGAGACCACGGCAGTACATCCGCACTGGGGAAAAAGTACGCAGACTATGGCTCTATCCGTATGAATTTGCTTGTAGCTGTGGGCATTAAAACCTGAGTCGTGCATGTGCACACCAGCACTCTACTCCATGAGCTACACCCTCAGCCCTTTACTATTAGTGTTTTTCCAAAGCAATTAAAAAAAAAAATCAAAATTTAATGTCGCAGCTAATTTGGGTTGCAGTGAAAACATCAGATCAGGGCTGGAAAAGTGGCTCACAGCAGTTAAGAGCACTTGCTGCGCATTCAGAGGATCTGGATTCCCTTCTCAGCACCTATTATCACGGGGGCAGGGGGCTTCAACCTTCCTAGAGCTGTGACACTTTAATGCAGTTCCTCGTGCTGTTGTGACCCCCCCCCCCCGAGTCATAAGATCATTTCGCTGCTACTTCATATTTGCAATTTTGCTACCGTTATGAATAGTAATGTGAGTGTCTGACAGGTACGAAATCTGATATTTGACCCCTGTGGAAGAGCTGATTGACATCCAAAGGGGTCTCCACACACAGGCTGAAAACAGCTGTACTATCAGATGGCTCACAATCGGTCTGTTACTCCAGCTCCCAGGGATGTGATGCCCTCTGCTGGCCTTCACACACACACACACACACACACACACACACACACACACACACACACACACACCACACAAGGGTGCCACGAGTGCCCCCATAACATAAATAAGTAAAATAAACAAGTAAATAGATGAACCCACAATAGATAGGCAATAGGCATACTGTGGAATCAGTTAAAACTGAAACATTGAGAGAGCATACAGGAAACACATAGGCTTACTCAATCTGCAGACTGCCCAAGGTACCATGTCAACCCTCATGAGAGCAAGCTAAGCTCTATTTAAGAGTCTGAAAGTCTAGGGGGAATAACTCAGTGGCAGAGTATTCGCCTTAAACTACAAGGTTCTGGATTTGATCTCCAGTATATCAAGAGAGGGGCAGAAAAAAACAATGCATTTTATAAAATATGGTAAGACTGTGGGGGATCGAATAACCCAGGTGCATTACTACGGATATGACATAGGCAATTGACCCATCTCTGCGCCTCAGGTACTGTAAAAACAGGAGGAGTTACGATCTTTAGATTTCATAGCGTCCTCTGATTTTTGCTGCTTTTGAGTTTGCACTTTTAGTACTTTTTTTCCATTTTCAAATGTATTCGGCTCCATATCAGATTCCATGTACTTTTAAATTCCCGTTTGCGTTTTGTAAGGATATTTCATTCCTTAACAAAGCCAAGTCTTTAAACACAGAAAACAAAATTGTCTTTTAGAGACCAAAGCCAGCCAACCACGACACTATGGCGGCCCGCCTTGGTCGTCTCGCAGAGTACTGCATGCTGGGAGTTGTAGTCCCACAGCCCTCACGCCCTTCCGCGCCTCCGGAGTTTGAAAGCCCCAAAGAGGCTGGTGGGCGGGGCACAGAGGGCGGAGCTCTCAGTTAGCCACGCCCTCCCCTCGGCTCTCGCGCGGTTCTGCCCCGAGCGGCGCGCCAGTCCGGGGGGAAGAGGTGTGGCCACGGCCTTGGGGTGCTGGCCGTTGAGGCCGTGGCGCCGGCCGGCGGTGCTGCGACTCCTGCCTGCGCGGAGTGGTCCCGCCCTGAGCGGGCGGGCGGAGCGTGGGGCGGGGCCTGGCGGGAGGGTGGCGGCCCGCGGGGCGGGGCCGGGGCCGGCCTCTGCCTCCTTCTTCCTCCGCATGTGGCTGGCGGCGGTGGCGGCGCAGCAGTTGAGTTCACGCTCTGTTTGCCCGCCGCGTCTCCTCAAGGCTCTTCTGGCCTGACCGGAGCCATGTCGATCTCCGAGAGCAACCCGGTGGCCGCCTCCCTGCCCAACGGCGACTGCGGCCGCCCCAGGGCGCGGCCCGGAGGGAACCGGGTGACGGTGGTGCTGGGCGCGCAGTGGGGCGACGAGGGAAAAGGGAAGGTGGTGGATCTGCTGGCGCAGGACGCCGACATCGTGTGCCGCTGCCAGGTGAGGGAAGCCGGGCCCTGCCCGGGGATGCCGGGCGCGGTGAGGTGTCACCTTGAGGTGCGCTCCTCGGGCTAGGAGCTGCGGGGGAACCCCTGCCTGAGTCTCGGGTGACGCCCCGGGCTGCTCTGGAGCAACCGGAAAGATGCGCGGCGACGCCTGAGCTGCATTTCGGGGGGTCTGGGAACCCGGCTGGCGGTGCGCTGCAGGCGGAGTTGAGGGAGCTACCGCCCGAGGCCTGCTCCCGACTCCCGCTATGACCGGTTGAGGACCGGGCGAGGCCCACCCACCGGGGCAGCTAAGGCGGGGGGGACTCCTTTCTCCGAAATTGTCTGAAATCCTGACTCACCACTGCCCCACCTGCAGGCCCTAGGGCACGCGGAACCTCGCCTCCTCCGGTACACTTTGTTGTCACAGGAATCCGCTGCAGGGCTTCGGGAGTGTTTCGGGTCCTCTGATTTTTTGTTTTTTACTCCGTGTCCCATAAATTAATATTTAGGGGACATCTGTTTTTACTCATCGGCCCTTAAAGAAGGAATCCCCACTAAGTTGAAAGTGAGTGTGAAGCAAGTAGATACAGAGATTTCAAATCGGATATTTAGAAATATTTACAGTGTTTCGGTAACACAAAAAGTTGACTTTCAGGAAATCGAGTGTTTCCTACCCGGAGACACGTGGTTTTTAGTGTTAGCTCTCCCCCCGCCCCCCGTAGTCGTTTGCTTTGAAGCAGCCTAGAGACTAGGCCTTTGTAAAAGCTCTCAGAAAGCTATCTCCCACTTTCAGAATTCAAAATAGATGAGTAATACCACTTTCAAAACAAGGCGCAGTGTTTGAAGTTAATGGCGACACGTTTAGGTTGTAAGAATATTTCTTTTTCCTGAAGGTATATGTTTTTGTGTGTTGGTGGTGTAGGGTAGTCGTGGGACTTGGGTAGGAATTTGTGTGCAGAAATCTACCCTGTTTATTAGCTGAGCTACTATTGCTCCAAATACCGCTTTACCATCAATTCCTCTTTCACCTCTTTCTGTTTCTGCCCCTTGTCTGGCGACATGCGTATTTAATAGTGCTCTCACAGGTGTTGGCATGAAATCCCGACTCGACTCACATCGCCATAGGTAGCGCTCCAAAGCCCAGCCCTCACCTTTCAGTTTTAAAATCAAATCTGGTGTGCTGGGCTGAAGACTTAGAAAAGCACCTACACTCTTGTTGAACCAAAGGCTTGAGGCCTACTTTGTCTTTTTACTTGGAAATGTCCACAGGTCCTGGTACATTGTAGATTTTAAGGTTGTAGCCATTGTGGCATTTATCTAAAAGGTTCTCCGTCTAATATACCACTTAAAAGCTCTGGAGTGGGTTTATAGACAGAAGGTGTTACTATGTTACCAAGAAAGGGCTCATAAGGGAGGTCATGTATCAGTCCTATCTGATGCCTTTGGAGTGTTCAGAGACATGGTTGGGGAGAAGCCATGCTTGCTTCCAAGTGTTAGCTGAGGTTAGTGGAGAAATAAGTGACCAATCAGACGTCCCACACTTAAGAACTTTTAACTTACTACTTAAATAATCTTTACATTTTTTTTGAATGCTCAAAGAGCCCTTCCTTAGGATTCTTACTAATTTCATTAGTTGAAAGTAGGTGAGAAATAGACTTAAGCATTTTTCTTTTGGTGTTTTGTGTTTTCCAGACAGGGTTTTTCTGTGTAGTCTTGGCTGTCCTGCAACTCACTCTAGACTAGGGTGGTCTGGGGTCTGCCTGCTTCTGCCTCCCAAGTGCCCTATGGCACCCTTGACCCTGTAGCATTTCTCATTTGTGGCGGTGAGTCACTTCTGTAACTAGCTTATTGACTTTCTCCTGGGTTGTAACGTGAAGACAGTGGAATGCATAGTGGAGAAAGCTGGGGTAGGGAAGGAATTTTGAGCTTGTTTTTGAGTTTATTTGATAAGTGGAGTTTTAGCTATAAAGAATACAGTTATGTCACTTACAGGGAAATGGTTGGAGTTGGAAAACATTAGGCTAAGTAAGTCAGACTTAGAAAGACAAATATGGCATGTTTTCTCATCCAAAGGGAAAAACTATAAAAGACATGAAAGTAGAACTATCTGGCAAGAGGAAGGGGGTTGGGGCAGAGAGGGTGGTGAGTATGATGGATCAAAGTGCATGCTCTGCCTGTATGGAGCGTAATGAAATGTACCATTCTGCACAGCCAGTATTGCTAAGTAAGAATACATTCAAACAGGTTTATAGTAATAAAATGTGGATACATGTATCTACAAAATAATTCCCTCACATATAAAATAGAGCTTGAAATGTAGTTTTAAAGGGGCAGAGATGGGCCGGGCGTGGTGGCGCACGCCTTTAATCCTAGCACTTGGGAGGCAGAGGCAGGTGGATCACTGTGAGTTCGAGGCCAGCCTGGTCTACAAAGTGAGTCTAGGACAGCCAAGGCTACACAGAGAAACCTTGTCTCGAAAAACAAAAAAAAAAAAAAATAAAAAAAAAATAAAGGGGCAGAGAGAGAACCCTGACATATCCTGTAAACTAGTATATATTTTAATAAATAAGATAGCTTTTGTGGAGGGAAAAATAGGTGCAAAACTAATAGCATTTTCATTATTGGAGCACTTAAGGCCTGCCTTCTGATTCAGGATCATAGATGGTTATTTATAAATATGTAGGTACTCCAGATTCATAAATAAGTGTTCAGGACTTGAATCAAAGGATGGCCATTACTGCTGTGCTGCCTTTAGTTTTAAATCAATTTCTTTCTCCCCCGCCACTCCGGAAAGAAGAATAAGTAGAGGACCGGCTGCAGACTGATGATTCATCCAGGAAACACCTATTTTGTATCTACAGGACAACACTTAGCTCTGCAACGGAAAACCCAGAAAGGCTGAGCCTGTGTCTACAAGAAACTCCTAGTCTAGGAAACCACTACTGTGTAAACGGCTTTGTTGCCAGGGCAGGGGCGAGGAAGGTCTAGTGTGTGGAAACAGGACAGCACAGAAGTAGCTTGTTAGGAAACCTGTTACTGTTCCCACCATCCCCTAATAAAATACTATATTTTGTTTCTTTTATTTTATTGAGTAGAAACTACGGAGATGAGTAGACTAGTAGTTTGTACCAGCCTTATTTAGTGTTCTTAGAGGAAGCAAGGGTGGTGATACTGATTCCCATGGCAGACATGGTTTGCCTATGATCAGGTAAAACTAGATAATAGAATTTAGGGCTTGGGATCCAAAACTTAACTGTGATCCTTTAAGGCAGTGGTGTTTCCTGCTTTCATTGTGAGTTGTTTCATAATGGAAACTTAAGGTATGAAACAAAACCCGAGCCTCACCATTTCCACATTTGTGTGTCTGAAACGGAAAGCAACCATAATGGTAAAAGGCCAAGTGGATGTTTTTATTCTCCTAAGAATTTTCTGAGCACTTGAACATCTTTGCTAAAAAATAATGCAGATGCCTTTATTGTATTTTCTTTTCCTACTTAGTGTCTGATTATGTTGAATAGTTTAAGCAAATGTACTAGTAGTAGCTTGGAATCACAAGCTAATTGAAAATAGTGCTTAAAAGGGTGCTTACTGTTATGGGTTGACAGGTGCATTAAACTTGGGTGAGACAGTTCATCTGGAAAAGTGAAGATTTAGTGCCAAGGAAACGTCACTGACAGTAAGGATTGACTCAAACTGCCAGGTCCTTAAGTGTGAGCACTAGCCAAGAAATAGCATCCTTTCTGGTTCCTGAAGGAGTGGAGTAGGTCGCAGGCACTGTGCCTTTTTGCTCTAATCTGTAACGGGAACTTCATTCCTTCATTTATTTTAAGTTTTGTCAATTATGGTAGTGTCCAGGTATTTACACAATAAAGACAAAGAGGGAACAGATTATTTTAGAGTCCTAAGGGTTCTGAGATGTCTTTCTTGGACTTGTGCATGAAATCATTAGTCCTTGATACATGGCTTTTGCTGTTGTAAAAGAAGATACCATTGTTTTGTATTCATAACAACAGCAAGAAATTGCATTCATCTCTGTCACAGCAGGAACTGATTTAAGGGTTTAAAAAGTAATTTGAAGGAATAGAAAGGCTTAATAGCAAACTAAGCTAAGAATGGAGCCATTTTTGCAGACTGATTTCCTGTCCTTTCAGCACCCCCTGCCCCTCACTGTTTAAACTTCCCGAGGACCTTTAGCGCTTAGAAATTAGAGACTTAGACATAGCAGCAGTATTTGATCTGAACTTCTAGCATATAATTGGGCTTTGTGGCCTCTGGTTTTGAGTATAGAAAGAAAAAAAGATCCAAAGCATTTGTCTTCTGACTTTTTAAAGATCCAATTAGGAAGAAAGGGTTACTCATGGAAGGTCTGAGAACAATTACAAGATGACTAAGCATTGTTATTGCATCCCTGTATCCTATAGTGCCGTGCTATTGGCCTGGACACCATAGAAATGTTGTTAAAACTCAGCACTTACTCTTAACTTGTGTTGTTATCACTAGAGCAAGATGTGAGCTCCAAGAGCAAGGGGTACACTGTTGTGTAATGGGCTTGCTTCCTGAGTCACATGTAGTCACTGTGACAGACAATGGATGAAAACTGTGACAAGCAAACTGAGGTTTGTCTAGTGGAGGAGGGAGGTGGCCAGGCTGCTTCTGGGATCTGCCTCAGCAGCATTTCATAGATGCTAGCACTTTAAATCCTGGCTTTCTGAGGCTGATTGCCTAAGGTTCTGTTACTGTGCTTGTCTGGATCGATCACTGTGGCCAGGGGCAACGCACTGCAATTTGTAAACTGAGGGGAAAGAGCGGGAGCCGAAAGTATTCTTAAAGCTGACCTGGAGCTAACTGCATATTGGAATACAAGATAGAGGAAAATATCCAGAAAATTCGGCATTGTTCTTGTTTATAACATATTCTTTTCAGCAGTCTAATGTACTGTAGACCTCTTTTTTGGAACAAATAATTTTTGGAGCCAAATTATTTTCTTATTATTTCAATTCTAGGGGAAAAACCAAACAAACAGTGGAAATTAGCTATGTATTTTTGTAAAGGCCAAAAAAGATTCATTAGTAATTTGCTATTTTGCTTTGAGAACATAGAGGTTTCGTTATGGGTATTTTTATTTGTTTGTTTGTTTATGCTATAATGTTTAATTATTTCTTAGCTCTGTGATATGATACCTAAGTTATTAAGAACCTTAATTTAAAAAATATTTATTCTTGCTTGTTTTTGAGTCAAAGCCTCACTTGGTGGCCCAGGCTTGCCTGGAATTTTTATCCTTTTGTCTCAGCCTCCTGAATGCTGGAATTGCAGGCTTTTGTCACAATGCTTAACTAAGATAATGTTTTATTTTATTCTTTTTCTGTTTTCTTATTTTATGAATGTCTTTTGCCTGCATGTTTGACTGTGTACCACCTCACCTGTGTGTCTGGTGCCTGCGGAAGTCAGAAGAGGACATTGGATCTCTTAGAACTGGAGTTATGCATGGTTGCGAGCTGCGATGTGGGTACTAAGAAACAAACCCAGGTCCTCTGCAAGAGCTCTTAACTTCTGAGCCATTTCTTCAGCTGCCTCAGTTACTTTTTTATTGCTGTGATAAAACACCATGGCTACTAAAGCAGCTTGTAAGAGAAAGCATTTAATTTGGATTATGGTTGCAGAGTCCATTACTTTTCAATTTAGCCTAAGGCAAATTCTTAGGTCAAGGGCAAAAGCAGCCACCTTCCTTGCCAAGATTTCACAAGAATGCTGTCTAGCCCCCTTGCTATTATTGTTTGCCTCTGGAACCTCTTGAGCTAGACCTCCACACAGTCTGTGTAGCTCTCAGCAGTACTCTCTTCCAAAATCCTACTAGGATGGCCCATTACGCTCTGCCCACATGGTGTGAATGTTTTCCTAGTCCAGAGTCTCAAAATCTTCCACATTCTTCCAAAAAGCCATATGGTCAGGTCTGTCACAGTAGTCCAGTCCCTGGTACCAATTTCTGTTTTTACTACTTTTCTGTTGCCATGACTATACGATTACCAAAGCAACTTAAAAAAGAAAATGCTTAATTTGTCTTATGGTGTCAGAGGGTTAGTGCCCTTAATGTCAGAGTAAAGGACCAGCTCAATTGATCCTCAACCATGAGGCAGAGTCATGGGAATCTCTAGTTCTTTTTAACCTCTAAGTTTGTCCCAGTGACAAATCTCCAACAACACCACCTAACCCTTCCCAAACGGTTCCACTGACTGAGTACCTGTGAGAGTCATCCTCATTCCAACCATTGTACCAGCCTCTAGATAATTAGCCTTAATGTAAAAGTAGCCGTCAAAGAAAACTGCCCATTGGGGGTATGTACCATGTGAGAAGATGTGTTGTGATGTGTTTATTACTTGTACTTATTCTTGGTATTTACTATAAAAATAGCATGTAAGGCATTCCAATTTAGGATTTCCTGAAAATTTTTCCACATAATATGTAGTAAGGTATATTTTTGGACTCATACTTATTTTTTCCTAATTTTTTGGAGGATGTGTATATATTTCAGGCAATATAGGGTACATTCAGGTTGGCATGGCCATAGACAAGTTTGTATTTTAAGATAAATCTAGGTTAAAAGTGAGGCCGACTGAGGCTTATGGGGCATGTAGCCTTGGAATTGTGTTGGAAGTGGCTCCATCTACTCTGGTAGTCTGCAGGTGGGAGGCTGAGGTCGCTGGCAGTGGTGCTCCCATTTAGAACCTCTTTGTTTTGCTGTCTGCTAATGTATGTGGCTTCTCCTTGGATTAGTGTCTGTGTTTGAGGACAGTTGCTTGAGCTCTTAAGGTGAATTTTGCATTTTACATACAACTCATAAATATTTTAACGTAGCATCCAAATAGGCTCTTCACATCTGAGTCTTCATCTGTATTTTAATGGATATGATCATGAACTAGATTTTAGTTTATAGGTACCTCATTAAGAAACCTCTTATGAGACGGGCGTGGTGGCGCACGCCTTTAATCCCAGCACTCGGGATGCAGAGGCAGGCGGATCACTGTGAGTTCGAGGCCAGCCTGGTCTACAAAGTGAGTCCAGGATGGCCAAGGCTACACAGAGAAACCCTGTCTCGAAAAACAAAAACAAAAACAAAGAAAAAGAAAGGAAACCTCTTATGGCCAGATGTGGTGGTGCAAACCTTTAATCCCAGGACTCACTCAGGAGGCATAGGCAGGTGGATCCCTGATCTACAAAGTGAGTCCAGGACAGCCAAGGATACACAAGAGAAACGTCTGGAAAAACCAAAAGAAAGAAAGAAAAAGAAACCTCTTATGTGTACCCTCACTGTGTTTTAAGATTAGTTTTCATGCCTCAACTGCTCCTGAATGGCACTTAATTAAGGGAATTTAAGATTATTCCTGATATTTTCTTCATATTCCCACATTCAGGTAAACTTAAAATAATTTACTGAGCTGGCAATTTAAAAATGGAGGTTAGTACTTCAATGAGCAAACTTTGCAGCAAAATGCAATTTCTAGTCATTTATAGTTGAACTTTTCCAGCCCAAACTACATATTAACTTTGATGAACTTAGGGAGTAAGCTAATTTATCTCCCTGAAATTATTCTTCATAGCCATCTGCCTTTAGAAAACGTATGTGCCAGTTTTCATCTCTTGACTGTGGTTGATATTATCAGTACGTGTCATAGTAAAATATTAGCTAAGAGAATAGGCATTTGTTATACAACATGAACATTCTTATGTAATAATTATAATTATGCAGTTCTTTAAACAAATCATCGACTGAGTGGGGGTACTTTTGAGACAGGGCCTTATGTAGCCCAGGCTGGCCTCAAACGCACTGCTGTAGCTAAGGATGACTTGAATTCTTCCTCTTCCTGCTTTGAGCCTCCCAAGGCTGAGATTGCTGGAATGCACCACCAACATATTATGGATTTTTTTTTTGTTTTTGTTTTTTACATTTGTAGACATTTATTCTCCTGGACTAAAAAAAAAAAAAAAAACTTGCACTCACACATTGTACAGTTTTGTAAAATTACACAGAAATTGAAAATAAGACTCTTTGTTCCTAAGTGTGAGGGATCTTTGATGTCCAGTAATCTGCTGTAAATAGTGAAAACAAATTTAAACCACTTAAAATTTCAGGACTCAGCAATGCATTTCCTTAGGTAACAAGACGTCCAAAGAGGAGACTGCAGATAAGTTGTTGGAAGGACACTTAAAAAAAGTGGAAGGATTCTCCTGCCTAGGATGATTGCTATTTTCTTTTCATCTAAAGGGTTTGGTTAAGAGGTACTGAGAACATAATTTACTTTACACTTAATGTCCGGATTCTAAAATTGCCTATCCTGCATCCACAATGTTTGTGACCCTGAGTGTTTAAGATTTTAGGCTTTTAGTTTGTGCATGGAGTGGAAGCTTCATGGTGTGGAATTTTCCACTAATGATATCATGTCAGCACACAGAGTTTCAGGTTTGGGGGCTTTGGGATTAAGAATGAATATTTGACCTAGAATAAATAACTGAACAGTTGTCTCAAAAGTTACCAATATATTGAGCACGTAGGAAATACTTAGCAAATTCGATAATTTAGAGTTAAAACAATTTTAATAATGACGAATTAGCATTTTCTTGGACTTAGAAATTTTAATGTGTTTCGTATTTTAAGATATTCTTCTTGCAAATTTGAGACATTTTTTGAAGCACAAAATTATTATTTTTAGAAAGGCTGATTAAAGATGGGTGTGGTGGCGCACTTTAATCCCAGCACTTGGGAGGCAGAGGCAGGTGGATCTCTGTGAGTTTGAGGCTAACCTGGTCTACAAACGCAGTCCAGGACAGCCAAGGCTACACAGAGAAACCTTGTTTTGAACACACACACCCCCAAAAAGGAAAGGCTGATTAATATTGTCCTAATATCTAATTTTTGCAATTTAATATTTGGCATGTTACTATTTATTGACCATATAGGTATAGACTTGAGCAGGAATCTCTCTGTGGCTTTTTGACGGTAATCCTAAGCATTAAGGATTCCTTGATCCAATGTCTTAGGGATCTGTCACTAAGTAAATACTTAAGGTTGATTTGTAGTCTTAAGACAGGCAGAACTGGGAGCTAACTTGGGGCACATCCTAGTTTAAATCCATGTAAGAATACAACTTCCAGATCAAGAGTTGCTTGACACACTCAAAGACCAATGGCAGTTCCTGAGCATTTATATTAATTTACAACAACTGTCTCTCCCCATAGATTGTGTGTGTGTGTGTGTGTGTGTGTGTGTGAAGTATCACGAGTAATTAGGTTGATACATGTCCTATATAGGGCCGAAGACAGCCTTCCAAACTAAGTAGTTGTGCTTTTTCTACCCTTTTCTCTCTTAAAAAGGAATATGACTTTGAATTCCCCAGTTTCTTGATCATTTCAGAGTAATCACTCAAGTACACTCTAGGGGGGAGAGAGAAGAGCCAAACAATTATAAATTTGTTAGTAAATTAATATATGGCAAGCATTTGGGTTTCCTTGGCTTATATTCACATTTCAGCAAGAGTTAGTTAACTCACCTTAGAAAGCTAAGCTATTTGCCATATTTATTATTAGGCTCACTTTCCCATTTATTCTGTTTCAGGGAGGGAATAATGCTGGCCACACGGTTGTTGTAGATTCTGTGGAATATGACTTTCATCTTTTACCTAGTGGAATAATTAACCCAAACGTTACTGCCTTCATTGGTAAGTGTTTGAATTGAACTGCTCAGGGACAACCTAGTAGGTTTTCATTATCAAACTGACTTTTCAGTGACCCGATGGTCCCCTGATGCCATGATGCTGTATAGGACACCCCTGCCAGGCTGCTTTCCGCTCTCAGGGCCTTTGCAGAAGTGGCTCCAGGATGTTTACTTTGGAAGCATCTGTGAGATCATTGTAGCCTCCATCAGACAATTTCCAAAGACTTTCAACTCTGACTCATTATAGAAACATTTCATTCCAAGCCCTTACACAGTCTGATGATTTGTATTCTGTTGTTTTAAAATGCTCATGACACACTAAATTAATTTTGTGATTGATAGCAGAGTGTGATTCTGAAAGACTTTTGGTCTAGACCATGACCCAGCTGTACCCTTAGCTTTTTTCAGAACATGATTCACTTGTTTCAAAGAAATTCTAAGATTTTTTAAAAATGTAATTTTAGTGTTATATATCCCTTATCATTTTTATATATTACAAACTTTAAACAATTTCTGTGGTAATTCCTTAATAAAATGCAATGTCCTGCTAATGAATGTAACTTGTTCTTCTGTTCAAAATAGATGGTTATTATAGATGTCTACATTTTAACATTTATATGTATGTCTATATTATAATTACAGGTGTTTAAGGTGGAGGATTGTTTATTTCTTTTAGGAAATGGAGTGGTAATTCATCTTCCTGGATTGTTTGAAGAAGCAGAGAAAAATGTTCAAAAGGGGAAAGGTATGAATGATTCAGTCTAATTATAATGTGTTAATTTATACAGTTTCATTAAATTTTCATGACAGATGTATTTAGAATATTCAGATTATTATAGCACATATTTTTAGTTTAAATTTCATTCATTATAGCTACTATGGTTTTCTTTCCTTTTTAAAGATTTCTTTAATATGTATACAGTGCACACCTGCACGCCAGGACACCAGCTCTTACAGAGAGTTGTGAGCCATCATGTGGTTGCTGGGAATTGAACTCAGAACCTTTGGAAGAGAAGCCAGTGCTCTTAACCTCTGAGCCTTCTCTCCAGGGCTCTCCCTCCCCTTTTTCTTTTTCTTTTTCTTTTCTTTCTTTTTTTTTTTTTTTTGGTTTTTTGAGACAGGGTCTCTCTGTGTAGCCCTGGCTGTCCTGGACTCGCTTTGTAGACCAGAAGGGCCTTGAACTTAGAGACCCACCTGCCTTTGCCTCCCAAATGCTGGTATTAAAGGCATGTGCCACCTATAGTTACTACTTCTAAAAAAGCAAAACATCCTCATAATAAGCCCTTGTGAATGTACCAAGCCTTTGGTATGTTCATCTCTTACACACTTGATCTTACGGGAGCTAGAGTGACAGTGTGCTCACACCAGCTCTTGGAGCTCTATTGCCAGAGCGTTTTCTGGACCGTACTTCTGCAGCCTTGAGGAGAAGGGCTTTTTCTCCCAGTGAGGGAAGTGCTTTTCTTATTGACCTGAAAAGAAACACCCTTGAGTCCTGCTGTAGCTGTCAGCTAGTGGTGCTCATTAGGGTGGGAGGGAGTTAACAAGGCAAGTAATACAATGTAAGGAAAATCCTTGATACAGTTTCCCTCAAGATGAGCTCAGATTGAAAATGGTTTTTATCTTGTTTGAGTTGCTGTTGGGTTTTAAGCAATCGTCCTTCAGTGCTCTTGATTATAATGTTTTTGACTGTGGAACCCTGTCTCCCTTGCTTGCCTACCTTCCCCATTTTTTATCGTGTCCCAATCCCCAGTCCCTGCTTTAAGTTCTCACACTGTTATTTATCTCATTGGCTAATCTTGCCATGCCTCAGGGTGGGGGTGGGGGTGACTCATCATGCTGAAAGATAATGAGATATTTGCACCTCAGTTGATGGATCCACTTTAAAAAAAAAGTTTTTTGTAATGATTTCCTTATAGAACCAGGGGTTCTCAACCTGTGGGTTGTGACCTTTGTGGCGGTGGGGGGTAGGGTGGCGGTGGGGCTTCAGTGACTTTCTCATAGGGGTTACCTAATACCGGAAAACACAGATACTTACATTATAATTCATAACAGCAAAGTTACAGTTACAAAACAAGAATAAATTTATGGTTGTGGTCCCTATAATATGAGGAACTATATTTAAAGGGCCACAGCATTAAGAATGTTGAGAACCACTGTAGCCACTTAGAATAGATGTTTATACACCAAAAACAGCTGTAAGGGCGCTTACTATTTTTGGTTTATCCTCAAGTACAACACCTTTTACTCTGCCAGAGATACCAGCCCCTTAATCTATAAAAAATCAAATTGTGAATGTTGTCAAAGGTAACAGGTGATTCTTATGTATTTTTAAAACAATGAAACTTAACTTTTTTTGTGCTGGGGATTGAAGCTAGGTGCCTGCACATGACAGGAGAGTGTTGTACCCTTGGGCTATGTTCCTAGCTCCTGCGCCTGACTTGAATATGCAGATGTTACTGTTGAAAACATTGTATCCTGAGCACACATAACCTATCAATGTACTAGTAAACTACTTGTTTGGATTTCTTTTGTCTAGGCCTCCAACAGTCATTTCCCACTAAGGTTTTGGATGGGAGCTTACAGTCACTGCTCTTGGTAGCTCTACATGGGGAGATGGCATTACTGTTCAGTATGGCAAGAGCAATAACTACAAAACTACACATTGTAGAAATAATACGTTTCATTATTTTGTCTAGTCACATTTCTTTTACTAAAATCAGCTTCTTTTTCTTGAATTTTTCCCATGTCACATAAATGATCCCCACACCTATGTCCTGCTATTTTCTTTCTTTTTTTGGGGGGGGGGGGTTCTAAGGAGTATTTTATGTGAATGTAACTGCCTTGGAATAGGAACTATTTAGAACAAAATATTTGACAATAAGAGCATGAATGAGCTTGTATCTTGAGAAGACCCGTGACAAACTTGATAAGCCCAACGCTTTCCATGCAGAAAAAAAGATACAAACATGTTTGCTTCAGTAAAAACACTCTTAGACATTCTGTTCATAAAGAAATTAAATCTTAAACATTGTTACACAAAATTTTGATAAAGTGTTATCTCTTTTTTTTCTAGGTCTAGATGGCTGGGAAAAAAGGCTTATCATATCGGACAGAGCTCATATCGGTATGGAGGCCATGTTGTATTTATTTATAACTGCCTTTTAATCAAATGTATCAAGTGAAAGCATTTAGCAATGAATTATTTATTTGTTAATGGACTCTAGTTGCGATTAAAATACATAAGATCTTTTTTTTTGACAATTGCTAGATTGAATTATACCTATTTCTGAAGACAAGCAGATGAGTAACATTAGTACTTCGTGATCTCTTTAGTCATTAAAGAATACATCATATCAAAACACAAAGTATTTATTTATATGTGTTAACATTCCTATAAGATTGCATTTGCCCTTTGGCAAGTCTTTAGAATGACTGTCTGCAGATGTGATGAATTACCACTCTTCATTCAGACTAGTCTTCTCCGTGAACTAGAACTAGATTCTAAAATTAATTTCAGCTGTCACCAGTAAGTTTGGGGTTTTCTTCTTTGTAATCATTCCTGAACCAATAAATTAATAAGTAGCGACATGATTAAAAGATGATAACCTAAAAAGAGTAGTGGGTATAGACTAATAGAAAACTTTGGTATGGAACCGAAGCTATTAAAATATGTTTATGTCCTGAGACTGTAGCTGCTAAAATTTTAGCATTGTTCTCTTTCTCTCTCTCTGTTTGTTGAGACGGGTTTTCTCTGAGTGGCCCTGGCTGTCCTGGAGCTCTAGACCAGGCTGCCGCGAACCTACAGGTTGCTCTGCCTCTGCGTCCCAAGTGCTAGGATTAAAGGCGTGCACCCCCACCCTCTGGCTCACTGTTCTCTTTTTAAAAGGTTTCACCCAAAGTGGAAATCAAGTAAAAGTGTCATTACAAACATAGCAGCCTCAGATTTGAGCCTTGTGTTTGGCCTCAGTAACTTAGAATAATGGCAAAATGGCACAGCCAGGAAAGGTGTTTGCCTTGTAAGCCTATGGCCTGAGTTCCTTGGCATAGGTGCCCTATATGGCACATTGTACAAACATGCACATTCACAAACAATAATAAAGTAAAAATAAAATAAACTGCACTGAAGTAGCATACAGTTTTTATATGAAAAAGTCATGTTTCCCATTATATTGTTCAACAGAGACTTTTTAGTGTATAAAATCTGAAAAGAGCAAATTTGTGTTATTATTGCAAAACATTTTTATATCACTAGTATCCTGTATGGCTGGTTTGTTTTGAATGCGACTGATTATCATTCAGTAACTACTGGTATGACTGGTACAACAATATTTTGGTATTTAAAAAAATTCAAAGTAGAATTCTCTGCACAAAACTTCAAGTTCATTACTTTGTCTGAGATTGCAATATGCATATTTAGTAAGTTACTTTAGTGCTTTAGATTGCCAGAAAAAAAATTGAGGTTGGGGATGGTGCAAAGGTATCATTGGTCCGTTCTTTCTTTTTGGCTTAGAATCAAAGTCTCGTTAAGTTGCCAGGTTGGCCCAGAACTCACTGTCTATTCCAGTGTCCTCTGATCCTCCTTTCTCACCCTCTGTCTTAACACAGTCTACCATCAGATAAAATCTGAAATCTCCTGAAGCTCTTACACTAGCATGTTTCCATTTGCTAGTCTTCTCTGCTGTTGTCATTTATTTCATGTCAGCATTATAGCACAAATTGAACATAGTATCAGTATATTTGCTATTGAATAGTCTGTTTTCTTTCAAAGAATTTTGAAATACTTGGAAAAATTTTTAAATGATGAAGATGCTATGGTGTTTTAAAAATACTCAAGCAAGGGTTGAAGAGATGGCTCAGTGGCTTAAGAATGTTTATTGCTAAGAACCTGCATTTGATTCCCAGCACTCTTGTGGTTCAGAACTGTCCGAATTCCACTTTCAGGGGATTCAATGCTCTCTTCTACCCTTTAGGAATTAAACATACATGCAGGCAAAATGCACATTAAAATAAAATTACTAAATCTAAAAAAAATTTTTAGTTAAAAAAAAAATAAAGCAACTTAATGCAGAATTTTCTTACATCATCTTTGTCCTGTCCAACTGATGTAGTTTGTAATTAGAAAGATGCTTATTCAGAGTAGCCTGAGAAATGACAAGATGAATTAAATATTATAAGAAAGATGCTTATTCAGAGTAGCCTGAGAAATGACAAGATGAATTAAATATTATAAGCAACTGAAATCCAGATTTGTTGGTTTTCTGTCCTTTAACTCGTGAATTGACTACTTACCTTGTGCTAGACACTGAAGGTTCAAGAGTGTTAGAAAAGACAACATTAAAAAAAAAAAAAACCCTTTAGTGGAGCTTATAGTGCAATAATGAAAGTAAAGCAGTCCTAAGCAGGGCCAGACAGTTTGGGAGAGCTAGTGAGAACATGTTAATTATAGATAAAGTGCCTGGGAGGATTCACTGAGAAGTGAATCCCTAACAGAGATGAGACACAAGAAAGCAAGCAAAGGTGTTAACTGTATTGAGGGTTATACAGAATGTATTATATTATTAAGTGTGTTGGTAAAGCTTTAATATAGGACTGGAAGCGTAATTCAGTGGTAGAAAGTGCTGAGTAAACACCAGTATCAAATACTTACATAAGTAAAACTCAACCGGATTTATCTATAACAATACTTTTTAAAAGAGATTCTTTATTATGTATACAGTGTTCTGTCTGCATGCACATCTACATACCAGAAGGTACCAGGTCTCATTATAGATGATTGGGAGGCACCATGTGATTTCTGGGAATTGAACTCAGGACTTTGGTAGAGCAGTCAGTGCTCTTAAGCTATCTCTCCAGCCCCTATTACAATACTTTTACAGCAGTGCTAATAAAATTGCTAAGGATGTATAAGTATCTCTCATTAAAAAAAATTAGACTAAATTATCAAGGTCGTTTCTTTCCCCCCCCCCCCCCCCATGTCTAGAACTGTAGAAAACAGAAGCAATATTCAAAGTAACTTCAGAGAGAGCAGTCAAAAGTAATTGAAGGGATTAAGATTCTACCCCTGTGCGGGTCATTGTTCTGGTTATACTAAGAACTTCCTGGGGCCTAAAAAGGCAGTAGCTTTGTGTCAGGGGACTAAACTAATTTTTAAAAATACAGCTCAAATGCTTTCTGTCAACAGTTCATTTGTGGTTTTCTAGTTGCCCTTTTAACTTCTCTGCTAATGAAAAATAAGTATTTAAATACAAATTCTTTTTTATGCAGAAGAAATTGTATGGCATACTCTAATACTTCAGCCATATAATAACTGATTTGCAAAATTGAAGTTTAATGAGACAACTCTTTTTGTTTTTTGTTTTTTTGAGACAGGGTTTCTCTGGGTAGCCTTGGCTGTTCTGGAACTCACTTTGTAGACCAGGCTGGCCTGGAACTCAGAGATCTGCCTGCCTCTGCCTCTCAGAATGCTGGGTTTAAAGGTGTGTGGCACCACACCTGGCTTAATGAAAAACTCTTCAGAGTAATTAATTCTGGCTTCTGAAATAATTTAGAAAGGTTGTTGTCTTGGCAACAGGATAGGAACATGATAATAAACTAATCACATGATAGCAGTTTGAAGTACAACATGATACACTGAAATTCACAAAAACATATACTCAGTCACTATAGACTTTAAAATACATAGAGAGGCTTCTAAGTGCTTGAAAAAATTGCTATGATGATTTTTTTAAAGTCATTATCTGTTCCCTTTGATCAACAGTGACCTTAGCTCTTCTCTTATAGATTAATTCTGACATTTGACAAAAATTTGATTTTATTTTAAAATACAGTTTATACTGTCTTTTGCATCTGGTCTCCACTAAACAGCCTGCCTATAATTGCTACAATTCTATTGTTATTTCTTCTTGAAGCAAAAGTTTTCCTTTTAAAAAAATTGTCACCTGGAATTAATTGTATTATGAATATACCAAAACTTAATCCTCTTTACTGTTGATGAGACTTGAGGTTTTCCGATAGTGGGCTATTAAAAATAGCATTGCCATGACATTCTTACAGCTATCATTTGCTATCTAATCTTCCAGTGCAATTTTGAGGATACTCTTTTACCTGCTTCTGTGGCACTGGGATAGGTATAGCCACATGCTGCATACTCAGCATCTGTGATGTCACCGCTGTACAAATATCCCAATACTCTCTCTCTAGGCTTGCCAGAGAAATCTGCTGATCACACAAAGCTGTGAATTTACATTGCCAAGCAGGGCTACAGGTGGGGCTACCCTGGTAGCTTCTGCTGTATCTCAAAAGCAGGGGATTAGGGAACAGCACTTCCTGCGTGGCTTCGAGGCTTAGGCTAGTGAGAGGGCAGTTTCAGTCCAGAGTTTTGTCAAATTTTTCTAGTTTCTATACCTAATGTGTGGTTTTTTTTTTTTTTTTTTTTTTTTGAGACAGAGTTTCTCTGTGTAACAGCATGTTCTGTAGACCAAGCTGGTGTGGAACTCACAGAACCCGCCTGTGCTTCCCTAGCGCTGGGATTAAAGGCATGCAGCACCACTACCCAGCTAATCTGAATCTAATGATTTTAATTGTTCTTTTACAAATGCTTCCCCTAGTTCTGAAAACTTAATCATTCTGTTTAACATTTGCAAATTTCATCTTGTTTATTTTGAGATAACAACATAATTGGTGGAAAGAAATAGAGGCATAATATGCTAAAATCATCAAATTGTGTACCTAGAACTGGTGAGTTTTATGGTCTGTTAAGCATGAAGTTGTTTTTAAAAAAAAAACAAATAAACAAGCAAATAAACTTTAGTTAAAAGTTCAGAAGCCAAACCCTAGGCCTGCCAGTCTGTAAGCTGCTTATGCAGTCAATCATTAAATATTTGAGCACTGGGCTGGGACAGACAGCTAGTAAACTGGCGTTGTCCTGCTCCTCCCGGGGTTGTGTCAGGGGTACGAGCATGCATGTAGCTGCAGAAAGAGGCACACTGCAGGGGAAGCTTAGATGGCTGGTCGGAAGACGGTTGGCCATGTAAGGAGTTTTTCTTAAGAGCTTCAAAGACAAGGGTATGATGACTTGTTTGTGTCTTGGCAAGACATTTTTGGATGTCTTAAAGAATTTGGATTGCATAGCTAAGAGTGGAAAGAGGCACACAGATTACAGTTTAGTTTTGGCGAAAGGTGATGAGAAGTTTGGGACTAGGGAGGAAGAAATAGGGGGTGTGAAAGTGTGCCCTAGACTCCAGAGCCCAGAACTTGAAGGTGTAGAGGGAAAAAGGGGGGAAGGTATCTTTGTAGATTGAACTTTATTGAATTTTAGGTTAGGGTGTTCTAAAATTAGCCTTTTTTTCTTTTCTTTTCTTTTTTTTCCCCCCAATTTTTAAAATTGATAATATTCATATTACATCTCAATTTTTATCCCATCTCTTGTATCCTCCCATTCCTCTCTCCCTCCTGCTTTCACTCTATTCCCCTCCCCTAAGACTGTGACTGAGGGGAACCTCCTCCTCCTGTATATGATTCTAGGGTATCAAGTCTCTTCTTGGTAGCCTGCTATCCTTCCTCTGAGTGCCACCGGGCCTCCTCATCAAGAGGACATGGTCAAATTTGGGGCAAATATGTGAAATATGTGAAAGTCAGTCCCCACTTTCCACTTAACTGTGGAGAATGTCCTGTCCATTGGCTAGATCTGGGTAAGGGTTTGATGCTTACTGCATGTATTGTCCTTGGTTGGTGCCATAGTTTGAGCAAAACCCCTGGGCCCAGAGCTGCCTGTCATAGTGTTCTTCTTGTAGGTTTGTAGGGCCCTCTGGATTCTTCTATTTCCCCAATCTCCCATACTTCTCTCATCTAGAGTCCCAATAGTATGCCCTCACCTCTATCCCACTTCCCTGGTAAGTGAAGACTTTCGTGGGACATGCCTCTTGGGCTAGTGTCCAGATATAAATGAGTGTATACCATTTGAGTCTTTCTGCTTCTGGGTGAACTCACTCATTATGATCATTTCTAGTTCAATCCATTTGTCCACAAATTTCGGAAATTTTTTGTTTTTAATAGCTGAGTAGTATTCCACAGTGTATATGTACCACAGTTTCTTTATCTATTCTTCTACTGAGGGACACTTAGGCTGTTTCCATGTTCTGGCTATTATGAATAAGGCTGCTATGAACATAGTTGAGCACATGTCCTTGTTGTATGCTGGAACATCTTCCAGGCCTTAAGGTCAACAATTAATAAATGGGGCCTCATGAGGCTGAGAAGCTTCTGTAAGGCAGGAGACACTATCAATAGAACAAAGCGACAGCCTACAGACTGGGAAAAGATCTTCACCAACCCTACATCTGACAAAGGCTAATATCCAAAATACATAAAGAACTCAAGAAATTAAACACCACCAAACCAAATAACTCAATTAAGAAATGGGGCTCAGAATTAAAGAGAGAATTCTCAACAGAGGAATATCGAATGGCTGAGAAACACCTAAAGAAATGCTCAATGTCTAGTCGTCAGAGAAATGCAAATCAAAAGGACTTTGAGATTCCATTTTACACCCATCAGAATGGCTAAGATCAAAAACTCAAGTAACACCACATGCTGGCGAGGATGTGGAGAAAGAGGAACACTCCTTCATTGCTGGTGGGAATAGTACAACCACTTTGGAAATCTATCTGGTGCTTTCTCAGAAAACTTGGAATAGGGCTTCCTCAAGACCCAGCTATTCCACTCCTTTTTTTGCCACTCCTTTTTTTGTTTTCTTTAAACACTGTAATCCAGGCTGGGCTGGGACTCACCACATAGGCCAGGCTGGCCTCAAACTTGTTGTGATCCTCCTGCCACAGCTTGTTTAGTGCTGAAATTACAAGTGTAAGCTGCCATTATTACTTTTAGGAACATATCAATATAATTTGCCATAAACAGTTTGGAAAGCTCTCTAGTCTCAGTGGTTTGGAGTGAAATACTTTTATCTTGCATGTTATCTGTGTTTCAGTAACAACTTTGGTTTGTTTGCTTTCTCTTCAGTGTTTGACTTTCACCAAGCAGCTGATGGTATCCAGGAACAGCAGAGACAAGAGCAAGCAGGAAAAAAGTATGATATATATATTTACAAATATATATATATTTAATTTTGAGATAGTTTGAGCAATTTACACCTTCTGTATAAATTCTGGTTCAGAAGTAAAACAAAAACCCAGATATTAGTATTTTGCTTAGGTTGCAGAGAAAACTAGTTAGATTATGAAAATAAGCTTGCAGGGGATTGCACAAATAGAAAACAACCATATGTAGCTTTCTTTATTGGAAAGATCTGACCACAAGACTTACATCTTTTTTGTGTAACTTGAAGCTTGTTTTGGTTTGTTTTTAAGTTTGGGTACCACGAAAAAGGGCATTGGCCCAGTGTATTCCTCTAAAGCTGCTCGGAGTGGACTTCGGATGTGTGATCTCGTTTCTGACTTCGATGGCTTCTCTGAGAGGTAAAAGACTTCTTTCAAAATAAAAAAAAGAAAGAAAGAAAGAAAAAAACCAAAAAGAAACAAACAAACAAAAAAACCCAAGAAGCAGATTTTTAAAATCCGAGTGTGAAACTGTAGCATCAGTATTCAGATTAGCTTCATGAAAAGTAACCTGGTGACTGTGTGTGAAGAGTGTCCTAAGAAGGCAGAGCCATATTGTTTGGAAGGACTGAAAGGTGAACTGAAAGGAAATGTCCCCAGTGTGGCAGTTCTGGTGTGCTCACCATGTCCTGGGTTCACATCTTTGGTATTTCAGGTTCAGAGTCCCCATTATGTCTTCCCATCCAGAAGTAATTAGCCTTTCAGGTCCTGGTAAATTTTTTTGATACATCTTTAAAAGTAGAACTGCTATACTAACATTCTTTATAGAATGATTTTCATGGCAAGTGAATTATCTATTTGCACTGGCAGGCCACAACCCTGAAAAGTCCTAGAGATAACTACTGCTGTCTAACATCATGTAGACAGCTCCTTCTTACTTTCTTACACAGTAGACTATAATCCAAGTCTTTTATATTTTCAGATCTTAGTTATTCTCTCTTTTTTCTCCAACTATACATATCACCTTAATTATATTTTATCTTAAATGTAAAAATGTATCTTGAGTGTATAATTTATATTTATATTCTTTATTAAAAATATATCATACATATAGCATATGTATGTGTGTATATATATATATAATATGTATATATTAGGTTTTTTCAAGACAGGGTTTCTTTATGCAATAGCCCTATCTTGGACTCTCTTTGTAGACCAGGTTGGCTTCAAACTCACAGAGATCCACCTGCCTCTGCCTCCTGAGTGCTGGGATTAAAGGCGTGCACCATTGCCTTCATTAAATTGTATTTCTCCAAAAGTAACTTCACTTTCAAAACTAATTTGCTTTTAAGACCATTTATAATGCACAGTAATCACGTGACTTGGGTGATACTATTTGAAGTATTCTCTAACCTTTAACGTAGTTAATGCCATGATTTGTTTATTTTTCAGGTTCAAAGTTCTAGCTAACCAGTACAAATCCATATATCCTACTTTGGAAATAGACATTGAAGGTGAATTACAGAAACTCAAGGTAAAGCTTCTAAGCTTAGTGGTGTGCTTTTAAATACTAATTTGCCAATCTGGCATTTGGGTGTTTCATACCTTCTAGCTTTGTGTATTAACTAGTTGCAAGTCATTCCTGGATATAGCATGTTTGTGTGATGTCACACAGTTTGGTCTAAATGGAATACTGGATGGGAAAAGAAGGTATGTAAAAGTAGCCAGATCATAGGTCTCAGATGCACTTTCAGGAAACTTAGCTTTTATTCAGGAGACCATGGAAAGCTATTGGAGGATTTTGAACAGATGAAAGCCCAGATCTGATTATAAAGAAACAGTGCATGGCTACTGCCATATAGATCAGTAAAGAAAGGGACAGTGTAGTGACTTGTAAAGTCAGTCCATTTAGGATTGATAACAGTTTCTTCAGCATTTATTTCTGAGACAAATAACTTTACTGGTCACCAGCGAAGCCCACCAGTGGTAACTGTTAGACCTAGTGGTTCCCGAGTTAGCACTCAATGGTAAATCTCACATGTTTCCTGTATGCCTGGTGATTACTTCTTTAAAGTATTTTATTTCCAGAACTGAGTAAGCATCTCCATAGCATATGTCATTCTAGAATAGTTGTAGACCTTAGGTGCTTATGGTTCTCATGAACAGGGTGTGGGGGGCTACACCTGTAATCCCAGTACTTGGGAGGTAGAAACAGGAAGGTCAGAAGTTCAAGTTTGTCCTCAGCTACATACTGAGGGAGAGCCCAGCCTGGCCCACATGAGGTCAGTCTTGAGGGAAAAAAAGATAGCAACAAAAGAAACCAAACAAGGTTTTTATAAGTGTATTGAACCAGGGCCTTACAGAGTTATTTTAGCCACACAGAAAGGACTGAAATATAAATAAGCAAGGGAGTAAAGGCAAGCACCAAGGAGGGGCCAGACAGACATTCATTAGTGGATGCAATATATTCATATGAGTTTCTGGTATCACCATTCCTGGTTGAAACCAAGTTTTACTGCAGCTGTGCCTCCGCCCTCAGGGAAACTTGTTTTTAACTTGAATTCTGAAGTTAAACATTAATAGCACCTCATGTTAGTATTTGGTATTATTGACTGATGACATATTACAGTGTTGTCAAACGAGAATGACAGTGCTCGGCCACTAATATTTGCATGCTTGGCCGTGTAGTTTGTGTCCTCTCCACACTTCTGGTGTCTCTGATTGAGCTTGAAGATTGTTGGTCACATGGATTATAAATACAACTTTTCAAGTACTTTTAAAATATTAGAACTGCCATCTAATATAAACCGATAGCTCTTTTTATTCTTCCTGAAACCTAGTTTATGATGTGAAACATTTGCTCTGTTGCACTGAAGTTGATAGAGAACTTCTAAATGTTATAGTGTATGTGTGTTGCTCAGGACCTCACACAGGCTAGGTAAGTACTCTGCTACTGCTCCACATTGCAGCCCTTGTATCACTAATAGACTAGAGTTAATCCAAATGCTGCATTAGGATGAGCCATCACCAATGCCTTTCTGCTCTGACTTGTCAGTTTCCACTGTGGAAGGCCAGGTAGTTTACGCTTTGACTGGTGTTACAATGTATTAGTGCACATGGAAACTGGTTTTTGTCTTTGTGTAGGGTTATATGGAAAGGATTAAACCGATGGTGAGAGATGGAGTTTATTTCCTATATGAGGCCCTCCATGGACCACCCAAGAAAATCTTGGTAGAAGGTGCAAACGCAGCATTGTTAGATATTGATTTTGGTAAGTGAGATATGATTCATAGGGAGTTTGACTGAGCCCAGTACTTAGATATAAATATTAATGTTAGCATTAAGGAGGTTATAAATAGTGTATTTAGCGTGTGCATTTAGGAATGAGATAGCTTGTCATCTCATGGCAAGGTTTTTAAAAAGAGTATTGTGGGAAGCACAGTTCAAGTTTTACACTTCATTAGGAAAATGGAATCACTTGGATTCTGTGGGTTTGGAGTTCTCAGATTGTGAATTCTATTAGTTGGTTCATGATTATTTAATCCTGTCTCTCTGGAACTGTAAAGTGATAAGATCAATTTGGGGAGAATCTTCCCCTTTAAGTCTTTTAAAATATAGAAATTGGATTAAACATATATTCTAGGATCTAAGAAAACCTGTGTATGCTAACTCTATGGGTATGAGCCTTTCTGGTAGGCTCCGCATTTCTTCCATCCTCATGGGTAAACTTACTCAGATGACTGTATCATTAGTCTGTTGGTGGTTATATCTAACTATATTTTCTTGTGCTGTTAACAGTTCTGTCTGAAAATTTAAAAATTTTTGTTTCATGGTTTGAGTGTGTTGCCTGCATGTCTGTCTGTACACCATGTGGGTGAAGTAGTAGTCTTGGGGGGCAGAAGTCATTGGATCCCCTGGAAATAGTTATGGATGGCTGTGAGCCACCGTGTGGGTGCTGGGAATCACAGTGCTCTTAACTGTCGACCATCCCTTCAGCCTCTTGACATTTCATTGGCTTTGGATACTAACTAATTAAAGAGAACATATTTGTCTATAATAGATATATTTACTTTATCCTATAATATGCCTTCTCAATCTGGAGAGTATATAGAGTGAGTGATTAAATATGAAGGAGAGAAAAATGTACTCCTATAAATGCTCCAAATAGAGTTCAAAAGCTAGGGAAATGTTGAACATCACAAATTACTGTTGCCCCAGGGTCTTGCTGTACCCTAAGTATGTCCACCAGGCAGTCATTTGTCTGGAATTAACTACAGTCAAAATATATAGGTGGGTTTCTACTTAAGATTCTTCTGTAACTAGTGAGTACATACTAGTTAGAGCCAAGTTAACAACTGTACATACTCTGAGGTTCTCTGTAGCTAAAGCTCTAACACCTGCATTTTAAAGTGTATTTTGACATTATAGACAAGAGAATCAAACCTAAAATTGAGCCCTTGAGAGAGGGTCGTGACAATTATGTTCAAGTCTGTCAGATACCTGAAGTAAATTCATATGCATGGTCTTAATGGTAACAATGTATGTGTACACGTGTTCATCTTAGGTTTGTTTGGGTTTTTTTTTTTCCTATTTTCTAGGAACTTACCCTTTCGTAACCTCTTCAAACTGTACTGTTGGAGGTGTTTGTACAGGTTTGGGGATGCCCCCTCAAAATGTTGGAGAAGTATATGGAGTTGTAAAAGTTTATGCCACTAGAGTTGGTATTGGTGCCTTTCCCACAGAACAAGACAATGTAAGTGTTTTTCAGTAAGAAAAGTCATGTTCTCCTAGCCCCAATCTTAACCTCTGCCTCTCTCTTCATTTGCAAGGATCATTTGATTTTTAGGAAAACTGTAAAACTGTAGTTCTTGGAATGATTGGCTAGGTTTGCCCTTTTAAGTAAATATAATTTATTTATGAGCTTTTCCTTTGTTGTAAAATTTACATGAGAAATTTAAAAGGAGGAAAGCTTGTTTTTGTTGTTCATAGTTACTCTGGTCCGTGTTTCTGGACCAGTAGTAAGACAGTGCACTGTGTCAGAAGGGCTTGGCACAGGAAAGCTGATTACCTCACCTCATGGCAGTTAAGCAGCAAGTGAGAGCCATGTGCAAGGACTAGGCTTACCTTTGAAGGCACAGCCTGGAACCTCTGTCCTCTAACATGCCCCTGCCTCCTAATAGTCCCGTTCAGCTATGAACTTATCAATGGATTAATCTGCTGGTAACATTAGTGTCCTCATGATCCAGTCATCTCTCAATATTGCCACCTGCTGAGGACCAAGCCTTCAACACATCAGCCTTTTTGTAGGACACATCTAAGATCATAACAACTTGTTCTTAGTTGACAACATTTAACTGTTTTGTTATCTGTCAGTCTGTACTTGGCCTGTATATAACACTGTAAAAAAAAAATAATACTAGCTTAAAAATGTAAAAATGAGGCCGGGCATGGTGGTGCATGCCTTTAATCCCAGCACATAGGGAGACAGAGGCAGGTGGATCTCTGTGAATTCGAGGGCAGCCTGATCTACAAAGTGAGTCCAGGACAGCCAAGGTTGAATAGAGAAAGCCTGTCTTGAAAGAAAAAAAAAGTAAAAATGAAAACAAAACCTAATGTATTTCAAGTAATGTCATTTCCATAGAATTCCTGTCTTCAGCTTTTTTCATGAAAGATAATTATCAAGAGATGCTGTTCTTATGTATATTATATATAACAATTATGCAATTATATATAATTCCCTGGATATACAGCTTTGATGTTCTAACTCATAAATTGTTATCCAGGAAATTGGAGAATTATTACAAACACGGGGTAGAGAATTTGGAGTAACTACTGGGAGGAAAAGAAGATGTGGCTGGTTGGACCTTGTTTCACTCAAATATGCTCATATGATCAATGGATTTACTGCGTGAGTGTTCTTTAGTAACTTTTATTTTAGGAAGTGTAGAAAGCAAACTAGAGAGTCCCCTAACAGAAACGCTTCATTCCTTTGCCTCTAGAATAAAATCGTAGTCCCAGAAGTGGAATGAGATATAGGAGAAGGGATGCAGGAAGAGACACCCAAGTTATTCTGGATACACAATGCTTTAGAAATTAGCATGATCTCTGGACCTCACAAGTATATATATATACAGAGGGCAGTGAGGGCAGAAGGCAGGTAGGAGGGCGAATGGACGCCTTGGCAGGTGGATGGAATGAATACAGTGTGTATACAGACGGAAGGTGATGGCACGTGGAGACTTAGTGTCTGACTTCCTGGGTTCAGATACTGGCTCCTGTGTTATGCTGATGTGACTGGATGTGTTCATCTTTCTTAGTCAAAGTTTCACCATCTTTAAATTGAGGTGATGGTGTTACTCCCATCATGGAACATTTTGGAAGATGAGTTGAGATGCAGGCACACTGTCCAGCTCATTGAAAATGCGCTGGAAAGTTACTAGCATTTTATATATAAGTAGATGTGTTTGTATCTGCATTAATTAGGCTGAGCTTCTAACAAGTAAAAGGACAACAACAAACTCAAAATTTGTGGACCAGAATCCCAAACCTAGTGTTTTATCTAATTTCCACAGATTTTTCCTTAAAATCCTGTTTTCCAGTCAGTTTTCGGGAAACTGATGTATCACGAAGAGGTCGTTTCCTTACTCTGTCAGTTTCTGACCAGAAGGGTGGAGGTGATGTTAACGGGAATGAAGAACTGGGTGGCAGCATGTGTGGAGATGTACTTAATGTCGTGTGATTATGTGGAATAGTGCATTCTGCTGTGTCCCTTGGGCACAAAGTGCAGCCTTAACTCCAGGAAGCCTTCCCACAGTCATCACTCCTAAGAAAGCTGAGCAAGTGTGAAGCCACCAGTGAAAATCTGTTGTAATTACTAGAAAGTAACATTGCTGTGTTATAAAGACTAGATGTCAATGTAGTGTCCTCATCAATGTGGTGTTTTATGTGTGACACGCTTTCAAGACAGTCCTAACCAGTTTTCAGAATTGCTTTGGAACGTAGAGCTTTGCATGAATTTTCCCTTGCTCCTGCATCAGTCACACTGGATGTCAGAAGTTTGCTTTTCAACAGTGTCTTTTCTTTCAAAATTAGGTTGGCCCTTACCAAGTTGGATATTTTGGATATGTTTACGGAAATCAAAGTTGGCATTGCTTACAAATTAGATGGGGAAATTATACCTCACTTCCCAGGTATTGGGTTTTTTGTTTGTTTGTTTTTAGGCTGTGTCTAAAGTTTATAAGATTGTTAATATTATCACTTAACTATAGATTATGTATGATACATAATTGCTATTTTTTTGTAAGATATTATATTCATTAGCATTTGGTTTAAAACTGATACTACAGTGTTGGGTCACAAGCATGTGCTTAAACTCAAAATAAATGTTTGGACCATGCTGTGTCAGGGTCTCATCTTAAGTTTATAACAATTGGCTTCCACAAGCTAAGTATGGTTGTGGTAGCCCAGCTACTTAGGAGTGTAAGGCAAGAGGCTCACTTGAGCTCAGGAGTTCAGAGTTAGTCTGGACAATATAGATAGCAGGGGGGGAGGCGGGGAAGAGTGGATTATTTCCATGAGGAAGTGTTCTCTCTTCCTTGGGGATAAAAAGGTAAAAGAAAAGACCCCTGTGTCTTGTGGTGTCCTCTTTCTCAACACTGTAACTTACTCCATCCTCCAAACCTCTCTAACTTCTCTTAAGTTCACAGGTGAAGGAGACACCTACTTGAGGCAGTTTTTGAAGCCTGTCTTAAGTCACCAGATTTCCTTCCCTACTAGGGAGTTCAGTAAAGGCTTCTAGCTTTAGAAATGGAAATAGCTGTTTTTTCAGATTAGATTTCCTAAACACCAAGAAAATGCCAATGGAAGGAATGTTGATGGCCTAATGAAACTTGGTAGGCTGGGAAGTTTTTATGACTCTTAGACTGGAGATTCATGGAAATAATTTTTTGTCATTTTTCTAATTTCTCTTAAAGAAAACAGGCATCTGTTAACATTTTAGGTTACGATTACTTGGAAAACTGATGTTTCAAGTATATGTTATGTCCTGGTCATTAATGCCACCTCAGATCTGTTGTAAGAATTCTAGCATAACACAAGCGCCAAAGAGAAGAGTATGATCAGATGCGTTGACACGTGGCACGGCCTGTCATAGTCCTACAGCAAATTCCTGTAATTACAACCTAAAAACTCACACACACGAGACTTGTCAAACTTATGTTTTATTATTTCTGTTTTTTTAAGCTAACTTGGGCCAGATTCCTCCAGAAATACTCCAAGATGGAGATTTTCATCTAAGAAGTGTTTCATAGAACATTTCCTATGATGAGGGCAGTGGTACATCACAGTGTGGCTATGGTCGCTGTTCTGTGCCTCACGGCTTCCCTTGAGTAACCGATATTATAGAGAGTAGATTAGAGAGACAGATTCTGTGGTCTTCCTCTGAGTACTATGGATTGTTACTTTAGGGGACCATTGAATTAATGGATGGTCATCTTGAGCTTGTATCATTTGTTTTTCTGTTTTGTTCATGTATTTATGGAAAGCCCAGTATGTGGTATGAGTCATTCTTGAGACTCTCTGCTCTGAAGAGGGAAACATGAACACTGTCCCTCACTGTCTGCTATGTGGGCTGCAATCTGAGACACTGCTCAGCGTTTGCAGTGCACATGCAGATTCCAGCAGGGGGATATAGAGAAAGTCATTAGGTGGCATAATAAAGGAAATTTCCACCGCACAGTCGATTTCTCAGAGGCTTGAAGATATGCCAGCCTTTTGGGAAGCTGCCGCTATATGCACACAGTTAAAGCATAGGAATGGAAAGTTCTCTAGGAACAGAGTGCTTAAAGCTTGGTTCAGCATATTTACCAGCCACTATGACTGATGTGGTTTTATGTGACTTAACACAAGCTAGAGTCACTAGAGAGGAGGGAGAGCCTCAGTAACTGAGGTAATAACCTTGCGGTCTTTCTCTGCTTACAGTGTATAATCATGTTGGTGAAGAAATGTTGACTTAAAATACCACCCTAGATTTTGTGTGTTTGTGTGTGTGTTTGTGTGTGTGTTTGTGTGTGCATATGCTGCTTTTCACCTTTCTAAAGGTCTGAAAAGTGCTCCATAAACACATATCTTCTAACTTTTAGCAAACCATGAAGTCTTAAATAAAGTGGAAGTTCAGTATAAGACTCTACCAGGATGGAACACAGACATATCTAATGCAAGGACATTTAAGGACCTACCTGTCAATGCACAAAATTATGTTCGATTTATTGAAGATGAGCTTCAGATACCAGGTAAACACTTTATGAGCAGCTGTCTTTAATTTTCTGTTAATCGGTGGGGTTTTTGTTTATTTTTGTTTTCCCCTGGGACACTGACTCATCATTTCTCTTGATTATTAATGAATAGTAGTAAATAACATTACTAATACCATTAATTTTTTTTTTTTCCCGAGACAGGGTTTCTCTGTGTAGCCTTGGCTGTCCTGGACTTCCTTTGCAGACCAGGCTGGCCTTGAACTCACAGCGATCTGCCTGCCTCTGCCTCCTGAGTGCTGGGATTAAAGGCGTGCGCCACCGCGCCCGGCTTGGCTTACTGTTTTACACCACTGTTCATCATTGACATTCATTCATGGCAGAAACTTACACAGGCAGGAACCTGGGAGGCAGAAGCTGATGCAGAGGCCATGGAGGAGTGCTCCTTACTGCTTGCTCCTGATGGCTAACAACTGACCACCTGTCCAGGGCTGGCACCGCCCATAATGGACTGGGCCCTCCCCAGTCAATCACCATTAAGAAGATGCTTTACAGGCTTGTCTGCAGCCCAATCTTCTGGAGACATTTTCTCACCTGAGAATCTCTTTCTCTAGTTGACTCTAGCTTGTGTCAAGTTGACATACAACTAACCAGCACATTTCACTAGCAAAAGGTATAAAGCAATAATAATGAATTGGTTTATTCATATAGTCTTTGCTCATGGGAGGCCGGCGCAGGATTATTGCTCAGAGTACTAGGTTAAACAAGGCTATATAATAAAACCCCATCTCAAAAAAAGCACAAACAAAAGAATGAGAAATGGATGCAACTCATAGATAAAACAATTAAAACAAGATGATCAGGACTGGACATAGTGAAGTGATGTGGCTTTTCTTTTACATGATTGATTTTTCCTTTCATCCTTTTGTTTACATTAATAGGAACTGGAGACAAGAAAAAGGAGGTGGGAGGTATTTTCCACATACAACATAGTATGTACTTAGGCTGTCTCTGTTGTGTTGCATTTTCATTCATGATTTTTTTTCTAGATGCTAGTGTCCCTGTCGGATCAATGTTAAATTTAGCAAGCATGTTTGCTAATTATTTTGTTTTTCGAGAAACGGTTTCTCTGTGTAGCCTTGCCTCTCCTAGACTTGCTTTGTAGACCAGGCTGGCCTCCAATTAACCTGCTTCTGCCTCCCAAGTGCTGGGATTAAAGGCATGTGCCATCAAGCCCAGCTGCTAATGGTTTTTAGTCAACAGTTTTACATATAAATAGCTGAGCCTTTATGACCCTATATAAAGTACCATAAAGACTTCTCCTATCAGTACCTTAGGTAACCCCGTAATTCTACAAATAGTCTAGAACTATGAGGCAGAGATATCTAGTCATTTCCCTAGACTGGTGTACTAGACCGTTCCTAAGGCTTTGTAGTCTAAAATTATCAAGATATTTCAATATAAAAATTAGAGTGGATTTTTGATAATTGCTTATCTTTTCTATTTGTCAGGAATTAAAAAAACAAAGCTCTATGTCTCTGCTGATTGAGTCCAATATTTTACTGTCATAGGCATTGAGGGTGAAAAAATGGTAAATACTGCATAGTTAAAACAGCATAATAGGCAGGTTCATCTGTGCTGGATCCTTTCTAGAAGAAAATGAGGACAGGCTACTGACAGAAAGAGCAATGCTGAGAAAAAGTACCTCTTTCTGACAGAGTACAACCTAAAAAAAATTACTTGAAATTCACCTTTATTGATAACATAACAGATACTTTTTTTTTATACATTTGAATTATTTTTGAATGACAATAGTAATTCCTTTGTGGTCCAGAAATGAAAATATACAAAATTGTATATGTATTTCTGCATAGTACAGTTAATAAATCATAAAAACAAAGGCTGAAAATGAAACTAGTTCTTTTTTTTTTTTTACCAATATATAACAAGAAATCTTACTGAAAAAAGCTCTGAAGCAGAAATTAATTGCAGCTTAATTTTATAATGTCTTAAAAAGATCAAACCAGTGTCTGAAGATGGCAGTTTTTCCTATATATTTCTGTCACATTTAGAATAAAACACAAAAGTTCTCTAACAGTATATAGTTTTTCAGTTTTAAACAACTTCCTTAACATAAAAGGTAATATCATGTTTTATGTTTATAATATGCTAAAATATTACTTGGAAGAACTCTTTTTAAGGTATATTTATTATTTTATGTGTGCCTAAATGTATGTATGTGCATCACATTTGTACTTTGCCCACAGGGCTAGAAGAGAGCACAATGTATCCTCAGGATCTATAGTTCTGAATGGTTTTTTTAACCATCACTTTGTGCTAGGAATTGAGCCAGGGTCCTCTGCAAGAGCATCAGGTACTCTTGACCGCTGAGCCATCGCTCCAGAAACTCTTCCTTTGAGTCGCAGAATCTACATTAATGGATACTTCTTAATCTGATTTAAAAGGCTTCTGTTATATACAAAATTATCTATAGAATAATTCCTATAGTTCTACTTTGTTTTTGAGATTAAAGATATTTAGTATTCGTTATTATTTCCTTTAAGAAGTAATAGTAACTTTCTAATATTCATGCCAATTACAGATAGTAGTAGAAAAACTTGATAGTTCTTGAATACAACATTGCTTTTATCTTAAAACATAGGAGAGCTGGGAGTTGAGCTCCTGCCGTCAGGACTCTCCTCTCTTCATCCTAAGGTTGACTGTCAGCAGGGACTGGATGCCGTTTTCTTGTTTTGTTTTCCAGTTAAATGGATTGGTGTAGGAAAATCCAGAGAGTCCATGATTCAGCTCTTCTGAGGATCGCCAGCAATGAGCACACAGACACTCCTTGAGAGGAAGGGAAAAATACTTAAGCATTTCTCTGTGATCTGCAAATTCAAGAATAAAGACACTGAGATGAGTTTTAAACTGGCATTGGTTTGCAGTCTCTGATGGATGGCTGTCATGGATAGACTGGCACCCTCCCATGCAGCTTCTCGGCTGGCATGGCTGCCACATCTGTTGCTCCTGCTGCTCATGGTGCCACACACAGTTCCTTTCCGTGTTCAGTGACTGTATAATCCCTGTTTCAAACCTAAAACTTCCATCGTAGTTTTTCTTCATTATTGTCATTGTGTTTGAGTTTTTACCCCAACTAGATGGTGAGAACAATTAATGCAGTTTTGCACAAATATTTTTACATTCTGATCATTCAGTTCTGTCATTGTAATCTTTGCTGTTAGAAAAAAAAAATGATGGAAAGATGGGGTTCTGTCAACTGTTGTAATGCTATGAATTCTGTTTAAATTGTGAACTGCTTATTTTCTGCAGAGACCATTGCAAAATTGAGCTTTGGGTGGGTGGTTGGGAATATGTTCATGGGACCTTTAATCTGTACAGAGCACAGAACTTAGTTCTCTCTGCAATTATTTGATACAATGAACATGTAATTCAGTGTTCAAAAAGAAGAGATTATTTCCCTACAGTAACAATCTTAATGTTAAAAAATAATTATTAAAAAATCTGTTGCGATATTTGGTGGATTTTTTTGGTTTGTTTTCAGATATGAGTGCAAATGTATATCTTTTTCTTTTTCAAGCATACTGTTGTTTCTAAGAACCGTGGGTTGGCTGTCAGCGTTGTGCCTGCCAGTGTACCTGCAGAATGGCCCATAGGTACCCACATGAACCCTAATTGTCAGCCATAGTTTTGATCATGCCTTGATCCCTTCTTTCTTGAAAAAACAAGGAGGTAGTACCTGACAGCTAGGCTTTACATTGTGCTGTAGGTTATCCTTTCGTGAGCTATTAAATGTTTAAATTAGGTGTCACCTGAAATTATTTTATTATACCATCAGTAGCTGATTAAAAAGAACCAAATATTTCCAGTATGTTTTGTATGTTGTTTTTCTTCTGTTTATAGTGATACTCGTGTGGAGGAAGAGGGGGGTCCATGCACTGCATGAGACAAAGTGGGAAGAGACCAGTAGAATCTTCGGGAGGATCGAAATATCTTTTCACTGAAGTACTTTAGTTAATACATGGTTCAAGAAAAATTCTAAAATAGGGGCAGTTTCATTGTCTGCAATAGATAATAAACATAGGTGGCTCCAGTAGCCCGTGCTAGCCGTGCAGCATGTGGAAAGAGCAAGTGGCAGTAAATCTTGCTTCTCCCTGGAAACCAAAGGCCTTGGAAGATCTCTATTCTTGGCTATCAGCATTGTGTTATTGAAACATTTTCAGTAGTACGCTCATTTTTGTTCAAGTCAGGAATTTTTCCTCCAATACCCAGAATGAGACATCTCCTGTTATTATTTATTGATTTAAACCATTCTGGGTAATTTAGTTTCTCTTTGAATGTGAGCTATCAATTGCTTAGGAGAGATAGTCTGCTCTTTAAATAAAGCTGTTCTTCAAACCATTGATAACTATGACAACTTTATTTGACAAGGCTCTATGTGCCAGATTCTGCTAGGTGTGCCATATTCAGTAGCAGGGGCAGTCTTCTAAATATTGATGGGTAATGTTCTATGTTCCGGTGAGAAACAGTGCCTGGCAAAAAGAATGGAATCAAAATGCCTGACAAGGGCCAGTGAAGGCTCTTAGGAAATGGCTAAACACACTAACTAGGTGAAAGATCTGCCGAATTGGAGAAATGGAACCAAATCAGCAAGGGGCTAGTGAGGTAGGCAGTGAATTCAGAGATGCTCAGCCAAATAACCAGTACGTGTTGATGGGTCAGAATGCAGGCCTGTTACAGCTAAGCAGCAGGAGAACTGCCAGAAAACCTGAGCTCGGCCATGGAGAGATGATGGTTCAGCAATTCAGATCACTTGCTGCCTTTGCAGAGGACCAGAGTTCAGCTCCCACCCTGTGTGGCTCTCACCTGCCTGTAACCCCAGCTCTGGGGATCTGGTGCTGTCCTTTGGCCTTCGTGGACGCTTGCATGCATGTAGTGGGTATACACCTCTTAAAACCTAAGATTTAAAATGTAGTAGACTATTGTCTGCAAGTGAGAGTCACCACAAGGTTAAACTTAGTTGTAGCACAGATACTTGAGCAGGGAAGGTTAGTACACATATTTGATATTAAATAATACAGAATTAGAAGGGCAGACATAAGACATTTTTGAAAAGATAATGGGAGAGGTTTATGCATGTTTGAGACAGGGACTTATATGGCCCTGGCTGGCCTGGAAGTCACTATGTAGCTCAGACTTTCCTTGAATTGATCTTTCTGAACTCCACTTCCCGTGTATGTGCTCGAGATGTCTGCCTGCACCAGTTGTTACATTATAAAGCTACTGTAATCCCAATATGTGGCACTATCATTGGAAAACATAAAGGCGTTATTTAACCTGGGGTTGGGGGGTATGAGGCTGAAAAGCTATTTAGCACAGACCCTTAAGATACTGAGGATGTGGGCTGGAGAGATGGCTTAGAGGTTAAGAGCAGTGGCTGCTCTTTCAGAGGTCCTGAGTTCAATTCCCAGCAACCACATGGCTGCTCACAACCATCTATAATGACTTCTGGTGTGCAGGTGTGCAGGCAGGCAGAGCACTGTATACATAATAAATAAATCTTAAAAAAAAAATACTGAGGATGCCACAAGCAAAATAAGTAGTAGTTAAATGAATAAATCTACAGAAAGAATAGATGGCATGAAACATGAACGTGCCCAAGGATCTCCTCGAATTGACAACTGGCAATGTTTTAGCAATTTATAGTACTTGGTGCATTTTATAAAAATGTAATGGACAATAATAAGAATGGGGACAGCTACTACTAAGACTAGGATTTTTATATGTTACTGATGCTAAATTAAGTCTAGATTTAGGACATGAATTTGTACTTTTGTGGTAATTGCTTAAAAAAAAAAAATCTAAAGTCAGCCCTAGGGAGGCAGAGGCAGATGGAAGCCAGCCTGGTCTATAGAGTGGCTGTCCTGGAAACACACCCTATCCTAAACAACAGCAACAAAAGGAAAAGTCTGGAAACACACCAGTTTAAAAAAAAAAAAAAAGTCATTTAAAACACACCAAGAAAAAAGTCACAAAAGGAGGGAATAATGAGAGAATTATTTAGCAAGGTATGGAATACACAAAAGGCAAACCGAAGTGGTGGAAATCATTGGCAATCTATGTGTAAGAGAATTAAGTACAATTAAAGGGCAAAGACTGCCCCCCCACCCCCCCCCAAAAAAAAGCCATTGAAAACCACCAAACTTCATTGTCTAAGTGACGTACTTTTGGCCAAAAGAAACAGAAAGGGTTGAGGAAATAGCTCAAGTGGTGGAGTGCTCGAGGCCCCGGCCCTGGCTGTCTGAAGGGGGATCGTGGTCTCATCAGCTCATTACCCCAAACTTGTGCTTTTATTATTTCCTCTAGCTTCCTCCCAGGGTTCATGGGGGGCTCTTGTGCTCTGGAGTTAAAATATTCATCTTTGTTGGGGACTGGCTCAGAATTGACTGGCTCCAGATCTGAAGCTGGCCTTGCAGAACTTACAGAAGCTGGGATCTGTGGTGGCGTGGGTCAGTGCTGTGTCTTATGGCTCTGAACCCGTACTGTCATTCTTTTAGTTCCAGAAGGAATATGAGAGTGACACTCAGCATCTGGAATAATCCCATATGGTGCTTTGACCCATGAGCCAAGGGCTAGATGGTGGGCGAGGCCACCTGGAAGTCATCAGAACTGCTTCTGCTTAAGGAAATAGTAAGCCCAAAGCTATGTATCCTTGGGGGATTAGAGCATCAGTACCATACAAGAATACCGGTTCCTTTAAGAGCCCATGCACATCTCCCATGGGTAGAAGGTGTGGGCTTTTGAAGATAGTGGGTTGTCACATGTTTACTGGTGCCTCTCCTAGTTGCAGCTGGTGTGCTACATATGATCCATTGCTTAAGCAAATTCACACATCCCTAGCTAGATGCATGCAACTTTTGGTGTGAATAATGTCTGCCCTGCGCCCCCATCCCTGTTTTTAAAGGCCATAAGAACTGGTTCCTGCAGGCACTGTCACTGTCCTACCAAAGGGATATCGTGACTCCAGCCTTAGGTCATCATTTGCCTTGGAAGGATCTTGGTTGCTGGTCCTTTATGCCGGCGGAAGTGTGCTAGTTTGTCCTACTAAGCATGAAGTAGCAACCACTTTAGGTTCAGTGTTAAGGCATTTGCATATCCGTAATTAATACACCAAACTTCAGCAGCCATCCATCTCAGTGAACTCTCCTAGAGTACAGTGGTAGAGGATGTTAAGACAGCCTGTGAGCTGGTGAGATGGCTGAGCGGCAGAGCTCTTGTGCAAGCCAGGTGACTTGAGTTCAATCCTTGGAACCATGAAAAGATGGAACAGGAGAACTTACTCCACAAAGTTGTCTTCTGACCTCCACACATGTGCCATGCACACAACATGCATACCCCTACATAAACACAGTAAAATAATAGTGAAATACAATAAAAATTTTATAAAAATTTATAGAAAAGATAGCCCTCCTAAGGTTAGGTTGTTGCATATGGCGCCTCCCACAAGCAGAACAGGGGTGCCATGCCTACTAGGCCTCTGTATTTTATATGCCACCTATTCCTTATTTGGCCTTGTTATTTCAAGATGCTAATTTTGCAAAACAAATTAATTGAAATAGGGAACCCCAGTCTCATAGGCCCATTGTACTACCAAAAGCTGATAGTTCTGAGCTGGGCTCATGACAAGAGAATGCACTACAGCAAGGCCAGCCTGTTCTGCAAGCTGCCTCATCTCTCACTACATGATCCAGTAGACTTGTCTGTGATAAATAGGGATGCTGCTTAGAGATGTGGCCAGGCCCAGAACCAGAGAGCAGGCCTTTAGAACACGGAGCCAGACCCTTCTTAACTTCCAGACAACCACCTACTGTCCTTTTCAGATAGTTCTTGCCCTGCTTTGGGCCCCAGTAGAGACTGAGTGTTTGACATTAAGCTACCACGTTACCACGCAACTCAAGCTCTCCATCATGAGCTTTCACCTGACCCAGAGGGAAGTAGCAAGCAAACAAGCATGGTGGCTGGAGCAGCAAATGGAAAGAAAGCTCCCATCTTGAACCGACACCACAAAGGAGAGAAGTGTGTGGCTTTCAAAACCTCCAGTCCTGCCCCCAGTGACATTTCCTCCAGCAAGGCCACGCCTTTTAAGGCCATGCCTTTCAAACCTACCTAAATGGGACCACCAATTGGGGACCAAGAATTTAAATGCGGGAAACTCCTTTGGACTGTACCAAGCCTTCAGACTTAACACACCAGTACTCTGCACGCACGTTCTCAAAAGTTTGGGCTGGGACTGGAACCTCACAGCCTTCATGGGCCTCCAGCTTGGGGATAGACAGTGTGTCACCAGGCTTCTGAATCTTTGTAAGCACAGGAGCAGGTCCTTTGTCATAAACCTGCATATATAATACTCATAATACTGATTTACATATAACATTCTATTTCTCCAATACAAGCAGTTTCATTAGCTTGTTTTCTTCCCTTTTGTATCCCTTGAATTCTAGTCTATATGGGCTGGGGTCTGTTTTATTTTGGCCTTAGTTCATTTTTGTATTGATCTTCAAATCTCTTGGTGGTGCCTACTTGACCATGTCAGAGACTAAGTAGGACAACTGAAACTATATGGAACTCCACATTCTTGGCGGAAATTCATTAGGAAAAAGGTTTTACTTTGGAAGGATTGAGTAAGAAGCCAACTGATGTGTTATGTGTTGGGGAGTGTCTACTGGCACCCAGAATCCAAGATCCTTTCTTTGGGATTATTTCTTTTCTTTGGGACCCCCTTAGCTCTTTTCCTGAGGAGTTTATGCCTAGTTATCAAGTCTTTAACAGGGTGTTGTCTTAATTAGGGTTTTATTGCTGTGAAGAGAAACCATGATCAAGGCAACCCTTATAAAAAGGAAAAATTTCATTGGGGCTGGCTTACAGTTTCAGAGGTTTAGTCCCTTATCATTATGGCAAGAAGCATGGCAGCACAGTGGCAGACACAGTGCTGGAGAAGGAGCTGAGAGTTTTACATCTTGATCCAAAGGCAGCCAGGAAAAGACTGGATGTGTTTCACACTGGGCATAGCTTGAACATTTAAGACCTCAAAGCCCCACCCCCACAGTGACACACTTCCTCTAACAAGGCCACACCTCCTAATAGTGCCACTCCCTGTGGCCAAGCAGTCAAACACATGAGTCTATGAGGGCCATGCCTATTGAAACCACTACAGGTGTTAACCCTTCTGTAAACAGCTTTTCATCCGTCCCCTCTTTACTGGCCCCAGTCCCACTACAGACCTATGGTTGTAGGCTGTCTCCTAGTCTTCTTGCTTGGCTAGTTCTGTCTCTTCTCTCTCTGTCTCTGTCTCCATCTCTCCCTCTTCTCCTCCCCCCTTCCCTCCCTTCCTTTCCCTCCCTCCGTGTGTGCATGTGTAATAATGGCATAATTATAAGCACATGCAGCTACTGTATAGTCTCCAATCTCATGTGCAAACACTTACTGAGAATGGTAGGTGGCTAGAAGTTGGTCTGCATCAGGAACAAGATGCTAACAGCTTATGACAAATGACATTGTCATCTTTTTAATTTTCCTTTTATATGTGGTGTTGCAGGCAAGCACTGCACTACACAGCCATCCCCTTCAACAGGTGACAAATGTTCTCAAGGTTGGATCTTGATTTCCTGACCATTTTTTTTTCCTGAAAAGAATTTGCAAAATTCTTAATTAATAATTAATTAATCCTAAACAAAATATTTTTAGGATAAGATTCATCCGTGTACACACTTGAAGGTAGTGCTGTTACCGTCAATTTAGTCACTGAAAAATGCCCAAAGGTGTTTTCTTGGAATGCCACACTTACGTTAATTTTAGAAAGCATTTCTTGCAAAGCTGCTTCTCTCATCACAACAGGAGACTTCGGGTAGTGAATTAAGTGGTCTAGGGTTCAATAAAATGGTGCCTAATTTCTGATCAGAACCTGGAATTTAAAAACAAATTAGTGCATTGTTTTAGGACTACTCACGCTGAAAGTTTAACACACCATCTTTTTAGCAACTGTGTACAATAAGAAGGTATTTTAAGACTCTTAAAGGGGTGCGATTAAAATACGGGTGCCAGGGAGACGGTCAGTGGGGAAAGGCACTTACAGCCAAGTCTGACAAATTGAGTTCAATCCTCTGGCCTTAGATAGTGGCAGGGAGAGAACCGACTCCCACCACTTGTCCTGTGACCTCTTCGTAATCACACGCATGAACATAGTCGCATGATAGGAGGATGCAACTTAATCTAAATAGAGAAAGGGGGCACTGAATCAAAGGTTCTTTCTTTAGTCTCCAATTAAGAGGCATATTATTAAATTATATCAAAATGAAATAAAAATCATCTGATTTTTATTTTGATGTCCTAATTCTAGACCTGTATTCTTATTTTCCTGCACCATCTGTAGGAGAGTCAGTGCCAACTTTGCGTCTGAGTTGTTGCCATCTCTAGATTCAGGCCCTCTGGGGCCCCGTCCCAATCATTACTCTTTATAATGATAATCCCTAGCAAGTTCTTGTATGTAACAGGAAGCATCCAAGGAAGGCATGGCTTGAACACAATGGTCATTGTACAATGAAGCAAAGGCTGGAGCGTTTCAAGGATGGCATTATAACAAAATTCTACTCTGGTGTTAGGGATCTTAAATGCACTGTAGAAACATTATGAAAATAAATATCAAGAATGAAAAATATTCACCCAGGGAATATGACTAGAAATGCTATTTTTTTAAAAGTATGTTTTTATTACTGATGAGTTTGAGATGGAGTTTGACTGTGCAGCCCATCCCAGCCTTGAACTCATGAATCTTCCTGCACTGCCTCTGTCTCCCATGTGCTGAGACTGTGGGTGTGTGTCACGACAGCTGGCTAAAAGTCATGTTTGTATTTATAAAGTGTGATCCTGTCTGCAGTCAGCATCCACATGACTACTCAAGGCTTTTGGGTTTGAAGAGCAGTCGTGGTCTTCTTAAGAATTACAGTGTCAAATGGAGTTACTTAATGCAGCTTATGTGTATGACAAATGTTCAGTAAGCTGTAGTAATTCTTACTGTAGGATTTACTGTGGGGCTGAGTCACACACTCATTTAACTAGGTGACTTCAGCAGTGAACGGGTGGATGGCAGCAAGCCACAAATATGCTCTATAGGTTGGAGGTATGTGGAAAGAATTGTGTGAAACTATATTTTCTTTATTCCCTCTCTTCTTTTTTCTTTTTCCTTCCATTTTTCCTTCTTTCTCGTCCTTCCTTCCTTTCTTCCTTCCTCCCCACCCCTTCTCCTTCTTTGTTATGAAGATAAGGGTTTCTCTGTGTAGTCTTAGCTGTCCTAGAACTTTCTCTGTAGACCAGGGTGGCCTCAGACTCACAGAGATGCACCTGCCTTTGCCTCCAGAGTGCTGAGATTAAAGGTATGAGCCACCACTGCATGACTTATTTATATTTTGTTACCACCTAACAAAATGTAGTTTTCATATCACTTTGTGGTGGCACCCTCTTTGGATGTCATTATTAAAAAAATAAAATGGAGTTTGGATTAAAGAAATGGCTCAGTGGCTAAGAGCACTGTCTGTTCTTCCAAAGGACCTGAGTTCAATTCTCAGCCCCACATGGCAACTCACAACTGTCTGTAACTCCAATTCTAGGGGATCTGACACCCACCCTCACACCAATTCACACAAAATAAGATTAAATTATTTTTTAAATGAGGTATTAAAAATATTTTTAAAATAAATAAAATGGAGGACCTGAGGACTGCACTTGCTGAGAACCACTATTTATTTGTGCATTATCTGTCTGTCTGTCTATCTATCTATCTATCTATCTATCTATCTATCTATCTATCTATCACAGCATCTCAGGTACCCAGCCTGGCCTTGAGCCCACCATGGAGCTGAGGATGCTCTTGCCTCTACCTCTGTACTGCTGAGAGCACAGGTGTGCACCACCAGATGGGGTTTATGAGGTTCTGAGATTGGACTAGGATGTTATCAGCAGTTACGTGTCCAGCTTCACTTGCTGAGAATTCTATATATTCTAAACACTTTAATGATGTCATAGCATTGTTAAAGTAGATAGCTAGGCCAACTAGAGGAGAGAGGAGGTTGTCATACAGAGTCATTCTGTTGTGGTTGGATACATTCTGAGCCATTCATTATTCCTTCCCTAAATGACCCTTAGCTCAGCCCCTACTTCCTTTCTTCTCAGACGCCAACTTCCTGTGTTTTCCTTTGTGTAAACTTTTGTCCCACATCAGTCTCCAGTCCCTGTTCCATTTCTTGAACTACCTGGCTCAACTTTCCCAAGTTCTGCCCACGTGATCCTCCCCTCCCCCACCCCTTCCTGATGCTGCTGTCTGCTGTCCTGTGAGGACCTGAACATCTCTTCCCTCCTCACTCTGGCATCCCTCCGGACCGCAGCTGTCTTAAACTCAATTTGTAGTGCAGGTCAGCCTTGAACTTTCAGTCCCCAAGCTTCAGCCTCCAGAGTCGCTGGTTACATGTCTATCGCCAGCTTTCTGATTTTCAGTAAAAAGAAAGGGACTCTTTTTAAGGAAGACTGTTATGGGTGACACTGGGCTGTGACAGGCAGTATAGCATCGAGGTGAACCTTGCCGGAGAGCAATGCAGTCTGGGTGTGAATTCTGCCTCTTTCCTCCTGCATGTGTGACTTAGGATATGTCTTTGTGAGAGGTCTTGGAAACTTGCCTTCTATTTAAAACAACAGTTTTCAGCCCCAGAGAGCTGCCACGGACTAAATATGTGCCTGCCACAGTGTAAGGCTCCCCAAAATGTTGGGGAATCACTCATTTACAAACTAGCAGCAATTCAATGAGCCAAAGTCGAAAGCACCAGTGACTGTGGTAACATGGGCACTGTTGAAGTGGGTATCATGAAAATACCCAGAATTGGGGCTGGAGAGGTAGCTCAGTGGTTAAGAGCACTATTTGCTCTTCCAAAGGACCCGGGTTCGATTCTCAGCACCCATATGACAGCTCACAACTGTAATTCCAGTTCCAAAGGATCTGACACCAATGCACATAAAATTTAATAAATTATTAAGAAAAAAAGAAAGAAAATACCCAGAATCACCCTTGTCTACTTTAGGACCCTCCCACAGGCCACAGCACACAGGTGTGCTACCAGGGGAGTTGAGAATTTCTGGAGCTTGGTGTAAATTGTTAACTGTTACAGGCATCTAAACTAGAATGAAAAGAAGGTTCCTCAGCAAGAACTCCAGGAACACTCAAGAATTTGTTTCCAGTGCTCAGAGGATAAGCTTCCTAGGGCATTGAAGAGTTTTCATCCCTTTGGTCTTACGTGCAGGGAGCTAGAAAGAAAGGAAGACACCCCAGAGTCCCCTCCTAGATCTGCACACGCGTCTCTGCCCCAAGTCTGACTGGTCCCAGTCATGCCGCTTGAGGCGGTAAGGCCCCATGGCACGCTCATCTTCCACACTGGTAAGGTTAATCTTACTGAGTTGATAGCACTTACCTATCTCGTAAAATGGCAGGGAGTAGTCTCTTTGGTACGTTGTTTCATTATGCCATGAGTCTGTGGGCCTTGACAATCTTCTGAAACAAATGTATCGAATGAGGGTTTGCTGATCTAATTGAGGCTGATACGGAGTTTTGCTCTTGGGTGGAATTTCCAAGTCTATGAGGGGTCTACATTGAAACAAAAATAGTTGCTGAGCACCTTTGGATAACGGGTCCATTTTCTCATGAGCTGCAACCTAGAAGCCAATGCATTCTTTTAGCTAGACTAACCCCATGGCACATCTCCATATTCTGTAGAACAGTCGTAACCTTTCCATGCCCCTCCCCAACTATGCTCCAAAGATGAAAGCAAGCAAGAAACCAAAACACAATGGCTGATACTTTCATCCATTCTTGGCATGGTGTGCTTGAGGCATGGATGTAAGGACACTAGGACACTAGGTGGCACGTACTGAGACCTTGAAAATATACATGTATTTTGTCTCAGCAAGTCTAGCAATGAAGGATGTCAACAAAGAGTAAGAATGCTTATTAAGGACTTTTATGCTAATAGAAAGAATGGGAACACTGTTGAAAATAAGGGAAGCATCAGAAGAGGTAGACATGCCCCTCCTACAAAGGTGACAACGCAAACTCAAGACGCACCTTATTGCTTCAGGATTCTCTTTCTCATCTTAGAATGAGATTGGATATAGTCAATATATTTAAAAAATTTTCTCCAACAAGGCACTATATATATATATATATATATATATCTGATCCTAACTGTATTTGTGTTTATTATATTTTGTTTTAGCTATTTTTTGGGGGGTGCTATGGATCAAATTCAGGGCCTCATGCATGCCAGGCAAGCATTGTCACAGAGCTACATCCCCAGTGCTTTCTTCTTGACTGGGTGCTTATATACAGATTGGCATTTGCATCTGAAAGATAATCTGGAAGAAGCACAAGTCTTGGCAGGGTCGATTGGAGCCAGGGACCTTTAGCAGAGCCATTGTCTGGTGGGAAGACTGGTCTTTGGGCATTAGCCCTATAGGATACCATGCTAGGGGTAGAATAGGGAGAGTGTTGAGCGTTGGCTGGCCCTGGCACTGGGCACTTGTCATTACTCTCTTATTTGTTTTCTAGTAGCTCTAAATAGCTTATAAATTCATGCATGGTAGTTCACATCTCTAGTTTCCAGTGACTTCAAAGGCTATGGCAGAAGGTTTCCTAAGCATGAATTTTGAGACCAGCCTGGGTAACCTAATGAGACTGTATCCCTGAAAAATTTAAAAACAGAAGTTACTCTAAGCAAACACTTGATTTAGTACCAAGAGCCTTGAACTGGGACTCAGAAACTATGGATTAAAATTTAAACCTAACATTTACAGTAATTGTGTGTCCTTAGGCGAGATATGTCACTTGGGCCATCGAGATGGCTCATCAGGCAAAGAAAGGCTGGTGACCTGAGTTTGATCCCTGGGTCCCACATGATGGAAGGAGAAAACCTAGTCCTGAGAATGGTTCTCTGACTTCCACACGTGCACTGTGGCACTGAGTAGGCGGGCACACAATAAATGTATTTAAGAACCAAAGACGTGCCTCTCCTCAGGGCACGTCTTTCTAACTGGAGGATGCACTCAGAGCTGCTTCCAGTTTCATGATTTAAATGTAGACTGTACACTGCTATAAATACAGGTGGCGCGCCAACCCCCGTTCCTGATGAGGATAACTGGAGGTTGGCGAGATGGACGTCACCTAAGAGAAAGGAAATTGTAGTGTATAGTAGATGATGAGCTGGAGCAACAGTGATCACACCAAGCGCTTAGTATGCCTTAAAATTTTACATCACCTCTTTTACTTGAGGGTATGAGACTCAGAGAACGTGAAAGTTGCCCCAAATCACACATTTTATAAGTTCCTCCAATTGATGCTTTTACCTCCTACAGTTTCTAGCTTTTCTGAACCAGGAAACATGTCAGCGTGCCTATGGTTATTATTTCTTGCTTTTCTTTTTGTGAAAGCCACCACATGGATAAGAAGGAACCATATAGACCAACTTTATAACTCTACTGAGAGTGAAATCAAATGCTACTAAGTTTAAGTTATTTGGCCAATCTGGAATTCTAAACTCACAATGTCTCTTAAACATCATAGATGATTTAATAAAAATTCTATATTTATTGCTGATTGTGGAAGCAATATATGCCCCTCTGGGAAAGTCTGTAAAGTAGAGAAGAGAGTGGAAAAAAATCCCCCACAAAGTACTAATAATATTACTACTTGTGAAAAATAAAAACAAAGCCAGACATTGTCGCCGCTGGATATGTAGCCCCCTGGTGGAGCTCACACTTAGTATACTTGAGGCTCTGGGTTTGATTTCAGCACCAAAAATCCTCCCATGAAGTCAAAATCAAAAAGCCCCATTGGTTTAAGTAGCTTGGTGCTATTTCCTTCCACCCGCCTTCTATCCATTGGGTAATACATGCGATTAACGTTACTATTACTCTTACTAAGATTTGCAGCTAGGGATTCGAGAAACGGCTCAGCTCTTACAGAGAAACTGAATTCACTTCCTAGCACCCACATGGGGCAGCTCACTTCTGACCTCCGTGGGCACCTGCACTCATGTGCACATACCCCTACACACACACACACACACACACACACACACAAACACACACACAATTTAAAAAATTAATCTTTTAAAAAAATTATGCATCCCACTTTCCCCTACCTATCATTTTAGCTTTGATGACATTATTAGAAATTAAGATTTAGGGACATCTCACCTTGGAGACTTCTTCACACTGCAATCAATATGGACTCTTGCCAGCTGCCCAGGGTAATAGCCTTTGACGTCCTTTCCTTGGCGAGTGATGAATACACTGCAGGAAGTAGGTGAGAGAAGCAGTCATTACAGTTAGTTCCTTACAGAAGCATGCCGGCTGCTGTGTGATAGATAATTTATCTGGACTTTGTGCCCTGTTCCAAGCAACTGAAGCCAGTGGAATTTTCCAAACATCTTGGTTCTTATTCATAACAAGTGCCTTTTCACCAGCCCTGGGTTTGTGGTGTTGGCTGATCTCCCTTCCCCCAATAACCTCTGAAACTTATAATAGAATGCCATTTATTTCCAGGATTCATAGGGAAATATTTAGCATGTCATGTGTTAGGTCAAAAAGGTAGGAGAAAGAAAGAGGGTGAGGGAAGGAGGATGGGACAGAGGGAGGGAAGGAAGAGAAGCTGTGGACAATATGTTAAAATCAATGGCCAGACAGGAAGCATCGTTAAGAGGCAGCCAAGGGCACTGGCTGCTCATGCAGAGGACCCAAATCAGTGCCCAGCACCCACACCTGACATCTCACAACCTTCTGTGACTCCAGTTTCACGGGATCTGATGTCCTTTTCTGGACCCTGAGGGTACCTGAACACATATACACTCAAGAATATACACGCAAAACAAAATAAATAAATCCTTAAAGTCAATGAAACAAATGTTGATAACTGCTGAAACAGGAACAAAAAAGAGGAAGATTATTATTTACCTTTTGAAATGTTTGTAAAATTCCATACTTAGTTTTTTAAAAAATTGTAACTGTAATAATTGATTATATAGGACTGTGGTCAAGGCATGTGGTACTAGTAAGTCTGGTGGTGGTGGTGGGGAGGATTCTAGCCTCACCTAGGACAGCTGGATGGTGAGAAAGGACAGGTCTCTCTCTCTGTCCTTGCCTGGCCCTGAACTTAGTACCATCTTCCTGTTTCAGTGCTGGGATTACCAGGATATGCCACCATCTTTTTTTGTTTGGTTGGATATTTTGTTTCTGTTTTTTTTTTTGTTTTGTTTTGTTTTGTTTTTTGTTTTTGTTTTGATACAGGATTTCTCTGTGTAGCCTTGGCTGTCCTGGACTTGCTTTGTATACCAGGCTGGTCTTGACTTCACAGAGGCCTGCCTGCCTCTGCCTCCCAGAGTTCTGGCATTGCAGGTGCCTGCCACCACCTTGGTTGTTGTTTTGAGGCATAACACCCGAATGGGGACTGGGAAGAAGTATGTCTGGAGTGTGATCATGAGGTGTGTTTGTACAACTGGAATGCAGTGGTGTGTTCAAGCTTCAGTCCCCACAGTGGCGCTGTTGGGAATGGCAGAACCTACAGAAATGGCACTTAGGGGAGGACCTTAGGTCATTGGCAATATTGAGGCAGGAGAATAGGATGAAGAGTGAGGTCCAAAGACCCTTAACACAAAAGCTGTACATCAACATAGAAAAGAAACCTACTGACAGAGATTGGGGGAAGAGCTGGCTGATGGGACACTAAGGAGAGCTGGGTGTCTAGAGTTTGCATAGGCTAAGAGTATGAGAAAGTGTCTCTGGGCGAGGGAAGTCATGTAAGCCAAGACTAAATCACAGTTATGTACAGAGTAGAGTATGTGTGGATGTGTTTGCTTTTCGTTACTGTAACATACATTAGATAAATCAGCTTAAAAACAAGAAAGGTTATTTTGCCTCATGGTTTCAGTCTGTGACTGTCTTGTTGCTTTAGCCACACAGCACATCATGGTAGCAGTGCAATCTTCTAAAGGTTCCGTCATCCCTCCATAGCACCATTGGCAGGGGATCAGGCCTTCAACATACTGGCCTTTGGGAACCATTCAAGATGTAAATGATTGCAGAGGTCAGAGTGGGCCTGGCTGTCTAGTGTGAGTCAAGGGAGGTGCTAGGCAAGGCAGGTTCTGTCTGTGCAAACAGGCCTCAGAAAGCTCCAATTTTCTTTTCTTTCTTTCTTTCTTTCTTTCTTTCTTTTTTTTTTTTAAAGATTTATTTATTTATTATTGTGTATACAGGGCTCTGCCTGCATGTACATCTGCAGGCCAGAAGAGGGCACCAGATCTCATTATAGATGGCTGTGAACCACCATGTGGTTGCTGGGAATTGATCTCAGGACCTTTGGAAGAGCAGTCAGTGCTCCTAACCTCTGAGCCATCTCTCCAGCCCCCTCTAATTTTCTGAATAACTACAGGTTGTCTGGGCATG